>NC_082594.1:49967690-50285164 GCF_030936135.1 Gavia stellata | reverse complement strand
CCATCACCAGCTTTTCGCAGTGGTCCTCCAAATTTCGCAAACTGGAGAGTTCGTGAAACTCTGAGAGGTGTCCCACTCAGAGGTAGATGCTGACCACAGCCCGCTGTGGTCCAGGAGAGCTCAAAGGGTCTCACTTGGGACCGTTGTTTATAGGTTCGCAAGATGATTGGCTTCAGTCATCATCAAGTTACTGTAAAGTTACTGGAATTCCAGTAACACTGGTACTGTTCCATTCAGGCTACAATCCAAGTAAGGGATGTTCCAAGGCTGCCAGGGGATGACTGATTATTCCCAATTTCATCACCCACCTCGAGCTGGGTAACAGGAGTGCTTGGTATGGTCAGTGTTGCTCCCCACCTTAGCCATGCAAGAGTTCCTGGTACAGTCAAGGGACACTTAATAGCCCACCTCAGTGTGCAAAGGCCAAGGCCTAGCTGCAATTCCTGAGATTGTAGAGTGGCCTAGGAAGGTGGGGGAAGGAATGCACCACCACAGACAGTCAGTGGATGTTATTTTGGTTGTGGTATTGCATTTTGGGTTAATGCTTGAGTCAGTCAAGACCTCCTAAGTGGTTACTTCTGGATGTGAAAAGGATTGGCTTGTCAAGGTGATCCTAAAGATGAAGCAGAGCTTCCTTTAGCCTGAGAGGATAAAAAGGCAGCTTCTGAGCAACCACGAAAGAGAATGTAGTAAAGAGTTAGTTTGCACTGGGAGTGGAAATCTCTAAGAGTATAAAATTCAATTCTCCCTGAACTCTTCTCTGCACTTTTACGTATGTCTGAACCTGAGTTATAACTAATCAGCAAGACCAGGCCTCACTTTGTTGTTAACTTATTGAGGGGATACTGTAGAGTAAGAGAAGAGGGAATCTTCAGGGGAGGAAGAAGAAGGTGCTGGTAGTAGTAAATTCTGTAATTATTCAAAGTGTTTGCTGAGTTTGTGGTACTAAAGATGATCAAATAAGGCTATTTGATGTGGAAGAGCAGAACTAATTGTCCCAATCCATGCTGGCAACAATAAAGTACGGAAATGTAGGAGGAACATTTAGGGGTAAAATTCAGGTTGCTAGGCTTCTGCCCAGCAGGGAGTCCAGGTCTCATGGCAACAGCTTGTGTGATGCTGCCAGCTACATAGGCAAGACTTGAAGAAACTGTACAGGAAAGACGAGTTTCACATTAACTAGAACAGAGCCAGTCTGCTGGTAATCAGAATAGAAATATCACGGAGGAATATTTTTAGTAAAAGCAGAGGGAAAGCTAACAGGCATGGAAGAGTACTTGGATTTGGTAAAGTCAAAATCTTTTTACAGGCGGAAAGGAAACATATATACAGAACAACAACTCTATTAGTCCAGCTCTAGAGCCTTGTCTGTGTCCCTGGGGCCCTTGGGCCAACAGTGCTGGACCCCTCAGTGCAGCATGGTGGGTGTTGTCCCTGAGCATGGGGGTATGAAAGTCAGACTCACTAGAAGAATTGATTAAGGGGTTAGAAAAAAAAGTAGGATTTTATGATAACTTTTCATAATAGAGAAGGGTCAACAGAGAGGTCCCTCAAGATGACTGGTATGACCAATTTTATTCAATATCTTCATAATAGCCTGGAAATTCCTGTGAGCTTGGAAAAGATGCTAAGCTCATTTAAATATTATATTGATGGTTAGAAGGTCTGAGAAGACCTTACAAAACTGTGTCTGCGGTTGAAAAAAGAGTTTCTGTGAAAAAAACCCTAAGGTAAGTGCTAGGAAAAGAATTTGCATGATGCTGAGCATAGAACTGACGATTAAAACACAGGAGAGAGACATTAGCATTATTATCTGAGAGATACACAGCAAAAAGATGAAAGGCAGTGGTCAGAAGTTGCAAGAAAATATATGAAATTGCCCATAAACATTACAGGATAATAAATTACCCCAAGGATATTTAAACCCTGGAAGAGGTTACCTGAAGAGGTTGTGGAATCTTCATCCTTGGAGACAGTCAAAACTTGACCAGACTCATCTGTGAGCAACCTGCTCTGAGTAGGTCCAGCTTGGGGGAAGGGGAGAGATGGGAAAAGATGACTCCCAGAAATTCCTTACAGCCTATAGTATTCTTTGATATGGTTGTCTGAAGTAAGACATAGCTGACAGTTATGGAATCATGAAAGCAGTGGACATGGTGATCACAGAATTGTTATTCACCAAATTTCACTATACTAGAAATAGGAAACACTCATTAAATCAATTGAGAGATCCACTTAAAACAGAAGGAAAAAAGTATTTCTTCTGGGTGTACAGTGAGCTGTCAGCATCTGGCATCCTTTGCCAGGAGGAATATTTTGTTCAGGTTGACAGTTTCTTCTTCTTTGCTAAAGGGGCAAGTTGGGATCATTGTGAAATGTTTGCTAACATCCTTTTACACCTCATTGGTCTGCAGGTCCATTTTACATCCTAATTTACTGTATTTGGTGCTTTTTACATATGTTAGATACTAGTTGTTTTTTTTCTTTGTTACCACTAAAACCACTTTTATCCATCTCTGAGTCAGTATACCTTTAACTGACTATGGATGAGTTGTTTATAGCTCTGGCATCACCAGTGCCAAGCCTGTGCCCCATCTCTTATCATCCCATGCCTGTGCTCCTCTACACCTCCTCCTGAAGGTACACTACACAACCTCTGAAGGCCTCTGCCATTGCATCAGACCTGTCTTTCTCTACACTCCATCACTGTGCTAGGGTTATAAATATCTCATTCTGCATAGAATAACTGCTTCTTTCTGCCTTCTATATAAAATGGTAATTGTAAAATACAAAGATGAACAGAAGTAAAACCAACTGGCCTGAGACAGCTGGTCAGTTAGAGAAATTGCGGTCACACTTAAACCAAGTAAAACAAAGCTGCAGGCAGGTCAAGAAAAGTTCCAACAGAGCAGGCTTGACAAGCCTCACTCCTGAGGCCTTGCAGATTCAGTACAAAGCTCATGGCCTGCAACTAGTAACGGCAATACTGTACTACAGTGCTACATTACACCAAGGGTCTTCTGGTTAAAGTCAAACATAAGAAGAAAGCATACAAGAAGCAAGGTCAAGTTATCTATGATGAATACAGGGACACTCTTAGACCATGCAGGGACATCAAGAGACAAGGATAAAAAAAATGGGCTTGTAGTGAGATGGGTGTCGGTCTCTTTTCACAATTATCAAGTGATAGGACAAGAGGAAACGGCCTCAAGTTGCACCAGGGGAGATAGATCAGATATTAGGAAAAATTTCTTCACTGAAAGGGTTAGCAAGTATTGGAACAAGTTGCCCAGGGAAGTGGCTGAGTCATCACCCCTGGAGGTATTTACAGCATGTGTAGATGTGGCACTTGGAGACGTGGTTTAATGGTGGACTTGGCAGTGTTAGGTTTACAGTTGGACTTGATGATCTTAAAGGTCTTTTCCAACCTGAATGATTTTATGATTCTATAATTAGCAAAAAAACAAAGAGTAAGGAAATTGTAGGTCCACTGCTGGTGATGTTCCACAAGTGAGTAAATTTGTGGCAGAAGATATGGAAAAGGTCAAGGTACTCAGTGCC
This sequence comes from Gavia stellata, assembly GCF_030936135.1. Classification (NCBI taxonomy): domain Eukaryota; kingdom Metazoa; phylum Chordata; class Aves; order Gaviiformes; family Gaviidae; genus Gavia; species Gavia stellata. The sequence goes on along the minus strand of NC_082594.1, from coordinate 50,281,603 downwards.
TTCTTCACCTTGGTCTTTACTGGTAAAACAGGCCCATGACACCTGTGTGAAATTCTGGAGCAAGGAAGACTTACCCTCATAGAGGATCAATTTACAAACCATTTAAACAAACCAGACATACACAAGTCCATGGGACTTGATGGGATGCACTCATGAGTGCTGAGCAAACTGGCTGATGTCATTGTTAGGCAACTTAGAATAATAGAATCGTAGAATATCTCCAGTTGGAAGGGACCCATAAGGATCATCGAGTCCAACTCCCTGCTCCTCACAGGACTACCTAAAACTAAATCGTATGACTAAGAGCGTTGTCCAGATGCTCCTTCAACTCTGACAGGCTTGATGACATGACCACTTCCCTGGGAAGCCTGTTCCAGTAACTGACCACCCCCTCAGTGAAGAACCTTTTCCTAATGTCCAATCTGAAGTTCCCCTGAAGTAGCTTCATTCCATTTCCTCATGTCGTATCACTGGTCACCAGAGAGAGGAGATCAGCACCTCCCCCTCCGCTGCCTTCCTTGAGGAAGTTATAGACTGCAATGAGGTCACCCCTCAGCCTTCTCTTCTCCAAGCTGAACAAAGCAAGTAACCTCAGCTGCTCCTCATAAGGCTGGCCCTCGAGTCCTTTCACCACCTTGGTCACCATCCTCTGGACACATTCTGATAGTTTGATGTCCTTCTTATATTGAGGTGCCTAAAACTGCACGCAGTGCTGAAGGTGGGGCCACACCAGTTCAGTGTAGAGTGGGACAATCACCTCCCTCGACAGGCTAGTTATGCTGTGCTCGATGCACCCCAGGACTCAGTCGGCCCTTTTCGCTGCCAGGGCACACTGTTGACTCATATTCAACTTGCCATAAACCCAGACTCCCAGATCTCTTTCTGTGGGGCTGCTCTCCAGCCACTTGTCCCCCAGTTTGTACGTATAACCAGGATTACCCTATCCCAGGTGGAGAATCTGGCACTTGCTCTTGTTAAATTTCATACAGCTGGTGATTGCCCAGCTCTCTAGTCTGTCCAGATCTCTCTGTAAGGCCTCTCTACCCTTGAGGGAGTCCACAGCTCCTCCTAGATTAGTATCATCGGCAGACTTACTTAAGGTACATTTGATTCCTGTGTCCAGACTATTTATAAAAACATTGAAGATAACTGGCCCTGGGGAACCCGACCGGTGACTGACTGCCAGTCTGATGTAACACCGTTTACTTTAAGTCTTTGAGCCCAATCCATCAGCCAATTGTTCACCCAATTATTACGGACTTGTCTAGCTGTGTGCTGGAGATTTTGTCCAGAAAGATATTGTGAGAGACAGTATCAAAAGGTTTGCTGAAATCCAAAACCACCACAACTAATGACTTCCCTTGGTAAACTAGATGGGTGACCTTGTCATAAAAGGAAACTAAGTTGGTTAAGCAGGACTTTCCCCTGTGAACCCATGCTGGCTATGAACAATGACTGCGTTGTCTCTCAAGTGTTTTTCAATAACTCCCAGAATAACCTTCTCCATAATTTTACCAGGCACTGAAGTGAGACTGACAGGCCTGTAATTACCAGGGTCGTCCTTCTCACCCTTCTTAAAAATTGAGACATTTGTCAGCTTCCAGCCAACTGGGACCTCTCCAGATTCCCAAGACTATTGAGAAATAGTGGAAGGAGGTCCCGCGATAACATTGGTCAGCTCTTTCAGTACCCTGGGATGAATCCCATCAGGTCCAATAGACTTATGTACAACCAGCTGGAGCAGCAAGGCCCAAACAATTTCAGGGTCAGCTGGGAGTTTATCATCCCCCAGGAACAGTCTTCCAACACAGGGCTTTGGGGATTCCAGGGCCCATCATTGGTGTTGAAGACAGAGGCGAAGAAGACAATGAACATCTCCAATTTCTCTACATCCCCATTTGTCAGGTGACAGACTTCATCAAGTAACGGATCAATGTTATCTTTGATTGTACTTTTGTTGTTAACATATTTAAAAAAGCCCTTTCTGTTGTCCTTCACAGTCCTGGCCAGTTTGAACTCTAATTGAGTTTTGGCCACATGAATTTTCTACCTACAGTGTCAAACAGCATCTCTGTAGTCCTCCCATGTCACCTGTCCTTTCTTCCAATGTCGACACACTTTCATTTTCTGCCTAAGTTCTAGAAGAAGATCCCTGCTCATCCCTGACTCTTGATCATCTTTGAAAAGTCATGGTGATTAGAAGAAGTTCCTGAGGACTGGAAGAAGGCAAAAGTAATTATTATCTCCAAGAGGGGAAAGAAGGAGGATCCAGACAACTCTGGTCTGCTCAGTCTCACCTTGATTCCTGAGAACATGATGGAGTGAATCGTCCTGGAAACCATTTCCAAGGATATGAAACACAAGAAGATGACTGGGAGTTATCAGCATGAATTTACAAATTAGAAATCATGCTTAACCAATGATATAGCCTTCTACGAGGAGTTGATTGGCTCTGTGCATGAGGGGAGAACATTTAATGTTATTATCTTTATTTTATGAAGTCTTGCTATAACTTCCTATTACACCATCTGATGCACTACAGACTTGATAAATGGTCAGGGAGGGGGATTGAAAACTTAGCTGACCCAGTTTTGGTCAGGCAGGTTGGACTCGATGATCTTCAGAGGACCCCTCTGACCTCAGCAATTCTGCCATTCACAATGACCAAAAGAGCACGAATGTATTATGGTGTCTTCTGTTGACACAGGGAAATTTAGGGTGAGGTAACCTCAAGAACAGAACTAGGCCACTCTGTGACATAGTCTGAGGGACATGGGTATAGCTGGTCAATAATGATTTCTGTTCTCTGTCTCACACACATACACATGATCTATAGATAACACACTTACAACATTAAAAGTGTCTGGCCCAGCTGTGACCAGCACAAGGGTCTTGGAAAATCAGGACATTCACTCCAGCTGGTCGAGGTGTCCACACACTGAGTGACATGCCACAGTTTAACTGCCAGCTCAGCCTTCAGCATGGTGTCGGTTGTCCGTGGATGTGTATGGGTCATGTATATATGTGTGTGGAGACAATTATTTTAAGTATTTATTGCTTTGCAATTTAAATAGTTGGCATGAGCTGCCAATGATGACTGGAAAAGAGTTAAATTTTGTTTAGATTTTCTATTTTTTTTCCAGTTTATACTCATGTGAGGTTTAAATAAGATCAAAGACAGGGATGAGGTTCACATGAGCTTTTACCTTAGGGAAGTACCTTCCTCTATTTCACTTCCAATAAGCTGTACAAACACTTGTCTAGCAGTTGTGCCATCATGTGTAATTCACACACATTGCAAAAATACTTCTGAGACAGTAACTTCAATAGAATTGCTATGAATATGTTTGAAATTAAGTATGATTAGGCTGGAAAATTACTGCATCATCAGTCTTGGGACTGCAGTATTACTGCTGTTAATATACTAATTCAAACTAGGACAGAAAAAGGTCATTTCAGACTTCATGGACTGAAGCAGCATCTACAGAATTAATGTGTTAGCAGAAACTGAAAAAAAACCACTTTTCCGATCAAAGGATTAATTTTATATTCCTTTGATGTAACTAGGAATCTGAAAACGGGTTATAGCCTTCTATTGTGATATAACTGGGCATATATTCTACAGTTTTTATAGTTATTTGTGATACTTGCTACATGATGGCAGAAACAGTGCTATATATTCAAGAATACTGGTTTTTTCCAAACAAACAAAACACTGCCCTTGAACATTTATGCTGAACTTTTATAATAGACATGTACCCAGAGGGAGAACTTGGCCCTTTTAAAACTTCTAGCAAAATCAAAGAACAAAGCAATCGGGTTCTTTCCTTGGTGCAACTGTCTCTGACATAAAAAAGAATATTCATTTAACTATTGTGAGCTTATGATCATGGCCAAAGCAATAAGAAAAAATGAACTATAAAAATTCAGATACAGTATTATTTGATAATACAAATAAAGATTTTTGGCTTAAAATCAGTTCTGGATTTCTTACATATATTTCTCGTATTCATGTATTAATATATAATTACATAATGAAAAAACAACCATTTAGAGCCAATTATGACTCCCTCTACATCATGATATAAGACCTACAGAAAAGTTCTTTGTTTTTCCCTCCCTGCTCCCCAGACACCACATGCATGAACTCATGGATCCTTGTAATAAGAAGGCCTGCTCATGTGTATATTATATTCCCAGATCCAAAGGACTAAATGGATACGTGACTATCCATTTAAAGTGACTTAGCAAGGACAGCAAAATAATAGTTAAATGTTTTCAGGAAATAAGGAAGCAACAGAGAAGAGATAATGACTTAGATAATCCTAAGCGTAATTATTAGAGTTTATGCTTTCAATTGTACATAATGCAAGAACATAACTGCTATCAGAATACAGTTATCTCTATTCAGTTATTCTCATTGCTCAAATATTCCATAATAGTATATGAAATGGAATATTACATTACCTTTTATTATTCTGATGTAAATCATTAGTATTTCCAGAACTTCAAAAAGTACATTCTCATAAAGACCCATTTATGAAGGTATTTGCTTTTAAAAACTTCTTGGCTAAATCTAGGGCTTATATATAGAAAATTTTCTAGGTAAATCTGAGATTTCCAAAGCAAATGCTGAATGCGGATGAGACATACTGCAAATGTCTTTTAATTAGAGAAAGCTTTTTTTTTTTTTTTTGATTGAGTTTATACTTGGTTATCAAACATATATATCCTATGTCTTTGTCTCTCATTTTGGGCCTGCCCTGACAATGACCTAGGCAAGCCATCTCAACTTTTTCTCATGTAACTTCTATGTTTGAGAGTTCAGAAATTTGGTTTACAGGTTATTATTTGATTGATTTCAGATTCTGATTTACTGATTTACTTTATTTTCAGATTATTGTTGTTGTTGTTGTTGCAAATAACCCATGAACTAAGATAGCTACATAAACAGAAGGAAAATTAATGTAGCTAACAGCAGCAGTGGTAGTAATTGTTCTCTGCTTTGCAGATGATTTCTCATTTGATAAGCTTCCATGACCACAAGCCCTAAGCGTTATCCCAAAGCTACTATTCCAAACACCAAAATCTGTCAATTCATCTCTGATCATACTTAAGAAGGAAGTATCTTTGTGAAGAGAATGAAGCCACAGTTCATCATTCTTTTAATGGCAGTTTTACATTTTACATGGTCATTGCAACAACTACTTTTATCATTTAACTGGATTTCTTCAGGCCCATGTTCTTCCTTGACTTTATTTCTTGAACTTTTTTACACAATGTTAAACACATTCATATGCTCAGGTTTACTTCATGAACTAAGGTGAGATTCCTACGTAAGGAGTCAACTCAATCTTTACCCTCCCCACATTCAGTAAAAAGAATTATGTGTTTCCAGCTATGGATTTAGACCTTGGATGAGCTGAATCATCTTCTGGATGTGTTTACTGCCAGGGCCCTGAGTGCACCCATAAACCCAAATTGCCCATGCTAGCCTCACCTGGGACGTTCACCATGCTCCCTTTGGCATTGACCCAGGAGCACCATTTGAGCTCAGGCCCAGGTTCCTGGTCTTTACCTGAGACATGTAGGCAAGCGTGTGTCCAGCCCTATTGCTTGGCAGGCCTTCATTGCTAACCAGATTTGTGGATTGACCTTGGACTTGCCTCATCACTTGGGACTTGTCTTATGATCACTAGGCTGGTGACTGAACCTGCTACTGCCACAGGATCTGCTCCGCTTGCCTGGTTTGGATACTATGCAACTATTTTCTTGTTGAGGTGATGCCTGTATTGTTATCACCTTTGGCTCCTGGCTTGTCTTCACTTGCAGAGTAGACCCACCCTTCCTACTTTCTCAAATTTCCTGTTCTTCACTGATTATGTATCTAAAATTTGAGATGGATGAATTTAGGCCTAGGACCTCATATAACTGTGCTGCTGAATGATATCTTCGCAAGCTGTTGAGAGACAACTGTGTTTCATTTTGGAAGACGATAATTGCTATTCACACCTACATTATCTCTTACAAATCAATTTACCTAAACATGAATGTCTGAGAGTTTATAAAACTGCAGCTCATTTAGAATGTTGCATAACTTAACAAAACAAACTGCTAGAAATATATTAGATGTTTCTCTTTGAGTTCCCAAAGAAGTCCATAGCTGTAGAAGATTCAAGAAAAACTATTCTGGAACAATTTAGGAGGAGAGGGACCTCCACTTCCCAGCTTCCATCAATTCCAATTTTCTACTCTATGTTATTCTGTATGTCTCCTTATTTCTTAGTCCAAGCTGTTCCCTGTCTAGCATCCAATCTGCTCCTAGTTTAGTCTACATCTTCTATCCAGTGTGCTGGGTTAACCTACAGCTTTCTATCAGACCATTCCTGTCTAATTTAATCTAATAGCTTTCTAAACAGAGAGAAATCAGTGTTTTTAAAGTGAGTCTTATTGACTGAGTTGTATCTTTGTTTCTGACGAGACATATTCTTATGTCCGGCCACAGTATGTTATATTCTTATATATCACACCAAGAGCCATATTAGCTAGTATGTAGACAGCAGGTACATGGAAATGATTATTCCCCTCTATTTGGCACTTGTGACACTACATCTGGAGTATTGTGTACAATTTTGGGCTCCCCAGTATAGAAAAGACACTGACATACTAGGATCCAGTAGAGGGCCACCAAGGTTGGTAGATAGCTGGAGCCTGTGACATAGAAGGAGAAGCTGAGAGAACTGTGTTTTTTCTACCTTTAGAAGATCAAGAGAGAATTTTTTTTTTTTCTTTCTGCAGCTACCTAATGGAAGAGCATAGTGATGATGGAGCCAGACTTTTCTCCAAGGTGGACAGTAGAAGGATGAGACGCAATGGACAGAAATTGAAAAGTTCTAGGAAATTCTGACTCACTGTATATAAAATCTTTTTCACCATGAAGGTGATCCACCATTGGAACAAGTTGCCAGAGAAGGCGTGGAATCTGTGCCCTTGGAGATTGTTAAAAGACAAGTAGAAGGCCTCGATGCTATTAGAGAATATTAGACAAGGCCTTGATGCTATTAGAGAAAAATGTGATATTTAGTGAGTATTACATCAGCTCACAAGAAGCAGCCCATGAAGAAACACATGGACAAAATTATAGCATTTAATTTTTATTTTTCTGCTTGTTGGTTTTTATCTTTTTCACTCAGTTGATTTCCTCAGGGTTGTGAAGGGTTTTATGTTTTACAGAAAAGACAGGCTGTTCCTTTTAAACAATAGCTTTTTTTAGTGTTTCATTAAATAACACCACTCACACTCTGTTTATCCAAAACCAGATTTCAGAAGCAGACAAGGGTTATTATAGTCAAAGCTGAAGTTTAATTTTACCTGTGCTTAACTTGGGAGATTGATTGCTTTAAAAAATGAATGACTTGGAATTTATACCTAAAATGCCAGAAAACAAAAAAGCAAGGGGCAAAAAAAAATTTAATGTCATGTAAGATGCTGTAAAATATAGGAAAGAAAAACTGTTTTTTTTCCCCACATGACAATTTCAGGTGGTCATGACAACAAGAAAATGAGGAAAAAACAAACAGACAAACAAAAGCTTTATGTAGTTAGCGAAGCTGAAACACTTTCAGGATTTAATTTCAAGATAGTATGTAAAAATTAGTCCCCACTTATGGAAAACCTGAAATATTGTCCTTGAATAATAATTTTCTGCTATAAAAGCCTTTATATCTCACTCATGAGTAAACAAATTGCATCAGCATTTCTAAGAAGGTAATGTTTTTGAACATTTAAATTCAAGAGCAATTGAACCTGACCTTAGTTTGGTAAATTAATGATAGTAATACTATGTAACTTTTATGGAAGCATTTACCTGCTATAGCAACAGTAGACGTTAATGTAATACTAAACTAAATGTGTGATCCCACTAACTCAGATATTATTCTTTGTTCTGAAATGTGAGGTGTAATATACCTTCTTTGAGAACACAGTAGAAGGAAAGAAATCTTTGCTACTGCTACTACAAATGAGAGGTCTTTTCCTAAGTTTCATCAGCCATCTCAGTTAACCACTACTAACTGCTAAGGATCAGACTACATTTTCATATCTTAATACTTAAACTTGTCTGGTGTATCTCACAATGAGGATTGAAAAAACGGAGCAGTTTTTGGTTGCACCTTTGGTTGCATCTATTGGTCTCACTGACTATACAGTAAGACTCTAAGAAAAGTAACCCCCATTTTTAGCTATCTTATCAAGGATTTCAAGAGTATATGAATCCACAGTGGAAAATGTGCTATTAAATGCATAAAATATTTGGAAATTCTGAATTTAATCATGTGATTTTAATCACATAATAGAAAAAGCACTGTGGAATACCTGACATTGGCAACAGTCAGTCTATATTAGCCATTCCATGGTTCAAAATTATGTTTATTACCTGTAAGTAAATGTCAGTTATTTCAATAGCATGGCACTGGCGATCTTTAGCTGCGAGGAACATGTAAAGTAGAGATATGAAGGCAGAAAAAGGGTTTACAGTTAATGAAACTGCACCTGCTTTATGTAAAACACATTATTCATAGCGTTCCAGGATGTGTTCTCTTTTCAGCCCAGCTATTGTATCATGTGGCAACAGATAAATAAATACACACACACATACAAACACACACACAAAGACATTTCAGCAAAAATCTAGAAGGCTTTTTTCAATCCATTATCTGGTTACTTGGGTTAATATATCTTGGCAGAGAGCAGAGGTGCTACCGCAAGGCTGACATGGCCATGGAATCATCAAACTAACATATGGCTGGTACTCTGCTCTGCAGTTTTTTTAGTGAGTGTGTTTGATGTTTGTCAAAAAGCATTCTTATTGGGAACTTTGGGTGCCTTGTAGGTGTTTATCTAGTGCAGAGTACTCATCTGCTAAAAGGCTTTCAAAGTTTTGTTGAAACAAGAATAATATTTAACTTTTATTTTACTTATTTTCTAGTAGGTTTTATTCTACAGAATTTGTGGGAATTTAATTCCCATGTTAAGTATCAGTTAGGAAGTAGCTATCAGCTGGACTTAGGAAGTTTGCTGGGTTTCTTCCTGTTTTGGGTTTGTTCTTTTTTTTTCTTTTCTGAATCTCCCTTACTGTAGCTTAAGTCCATTACTTGTACAGATTATTTACAAGAGACTTGGAAAACAATTTATCCCTCTCACCTTCACAACAATCTTTCATCTATTTGAAGACTATTACCATAACTCTTCTCCTTTGTAGAACAAGCAGATACAATGCTTCAATATTTCTTCATATTGTTTTATTATGCTATTATCTCACACTCTCTGAAAGAGATAATATTCTTTTTGAGTCCTTCAATACACCAGGTTTTGGAAATGTCAGGAAATTCTATGACCTCCTTTTTTCCCCCTAATTGCTCATCTCTTTCTTCTATACATGACACTTCAACTTCAGTTCTTCCTGCTACTGCCAATCTTTACAGGCAAAATAAGCAAATCACAAATTAAGTGAATAAATAAAGAGGAAGGAAGTTAAGATTGGTGCTTGGCAGTCCAATATTCAGTCTGGCAATGCTCTTCATCACTTCTTTACAGTTTATTTTGGCTTATAAATGTTGCACTTCAAACAAAATCTATGTATTACTTGACAGTATGCAGTAGTGCAGAAGTCAAGGACCTGTCTCAGATTTGTGTGAAAGAAACACTGTAACATTACTCATTGAGTGGTAGACCTTGTTTTTCATGGCTTAACATAGGCTATACTTAGCTGAACATGGTTGCATCAATTATTCCTACGAGAATCTTATATGACGAAAGTAATATTCAGCAGTAGAGAAGGTGACAAGGATCAATGCATTATGTTTGAAGCTTTACAAAGAACAGCATTCTCATTCCTCCTATCTGTCTCAAGATCTGAGGTAAAAGAAATTATGAAGTTAAAAAGTTTTTAAAATTTATTTTTAAGACAGTTTTGCCAAATTTAATTTCTTTAATTGCATTTATATACATTTCATAGAGAATATGAAGATGTAAACTTCATTCTGCAGCTCTGTTTTAACAGGAATTATATATGTCTTAAAGTCATTATGATAGGTATCTACAGGTAGGAACATGTACAAGATAAACCAGAAAATGGATATGAGAGCTTAGTTTTTTGGTGTATGCTGAATGATATGTAACTGGCCTGACATGTCCAGTTTGTGTTTTTCTGTGCAACTTAAAGACTGTCTTATTTTCTAGTGAAGGTCACACCATAAGTAATGGAAATGAAGTGGTGAGAGGCAATTGGCACCCTTTATTTCCTTTTCTATCAAATTAAGTCAATATTTAACCTGCCAATTACCATTTTCTTTTAACACTCAGGATATATGCAATGGTAATAGCAATTGTAATAGTAATGCAATAGTAGCAGTAAGTTGATTTGCTCACAGAAAAACGTGGTAAATTGCATAGTACACTCATCATACATGTGTCCAAACTGTCAACTGTATAGCTAAATATGGATTTATTTAGTAGTAAAAGCTGTTTTTAACACATGCTAAATTGCTGTTACTTGACACAGTCCTGTGTGTTCAGGCTCCAGACAGTAAACTTGAGGCTGCCCTCTACTTTTTCACAATCATTCATTCCTGTTATGATACTGCCACCTTTGACTATGTATTGGGTTTATGTGGCAAGGTTCTGGGTGTTGGGGGGCTGCAGGGGTCACCTCTTTGAGAAGGCGGCAGAGGCTGCCAGAAGAGATACAGCTGATTCCAGGCAGTTCTGCAACAGAGCAACAAGTGTGAGGCAGAAGGAGCTGCAGAGAGGTGCTGTTATGGTCTGACCACAACCACCCATTCTCCAGCCTCCCTTTTGCTGCTGGGGGTAAGGGCAGGGAGGCAGAGGAGTCAGGAAGGAAGGAGTGCAGCTGAGTCTGGGAAGAAAGGAGTATATTTTATTTTTGGCTTTGTTTCTCACCATCCAACTCTATTTTTAACTGGCAATAAATTAAAATGGTTTTCCCCAAGTTTAGTCTGTTTTGCCCATGATGGCAATTGGTAAGTGATCACCCTGTCTTTATTTTGACCCACAAGCTTTTTCATCTTGTTTCCACCCCACCCCTCTCTTGAGCAGGGGGAGTGAGAGAGCAGCTGGGTTAGGATCTGTCAGCCAGCCAAGTTCAACCCACTACAGTGTAATAAATAAAAACTAAAATAAATTTCATGTAATATTTATGCTTTTCAGAAATAGCTTTATTGTTTTAAATTATTGCAATATATATAATTATACAGTTATTATATTAAATTAAATTAAATAATGCAATGTTGTTCTGGCAAATTCTTATTGTGTTTTCTTACTCCTTTCACTATCTGCACCCTCTTCTAACCTCTGGTTTATTATTTATTTAAAAAACCTTCATGTTTGTCTGTCTGTATATGCTGAAGGGCTCTATATTGGGGGAAAGAGGTGTCATTTATATTTTATGAGTTCTTTCCATTTGCTTCATAGAAAGTATGGATTTTTTGCTTGCATTTTCTCAATATTTTTACACTAGAGTTTACCATTCTAGATATCGATTAGCTTGGAAGTATCTTAAATATTTACCAATTTTCCTTCATACATTTCTGCTCATACTTTTTTCCTCTCAAATAATTCATTTCATAGTTTTCAAATTCATAATGTTCACTTTTTTAATAGCTGGCCTTTTCCTTTTATCAAACACTTTATCTGTCAAGTGAGATCTATCACAGTGCTCTCCCGTATAGGATAAAGGGCTTTCAAAGGAAGAAAATGTCTTCTGTAATGTAGAAATTCTGTATATGTTTTGTATTTGCAATTTGAGTCTCAGAGCACATCATAGATTTAAGCGTCACATGTTTTATTTTGCTCAGATACTATAAACTACTGTTTCAGGAACTGCTCAATCTGTTCTGTAATGTGTTTTGGGGACTTACTGACATACATAGTGGTAATGGACTCCAAACAGTAAAGTCTTCCTTGACAAAACGGACTCTCACTCTCCGTGTCCCAATTCAGTTTTAGCTGCAAATGCTAGGAACAACATTCCTGATTTTAATATTCCAGTCATAAGAATCTTCCTAACAGATAGATGTATTTAGACACTTAAATAAGAATATCCATTTATTTTGGTTTAGCATTCTTGTTTATGGACAGGCAGTTAAATAGTTGTTTAAACACAAATTCTGGGTCATAATAAGTGTCTCTTTTGTTATTAAGGAGAAAACAAATCACAGAACTTCTATTTTAGATCAAAGCCATTATTCCATTACTATTCATAATAAAATTAAAAACTGAATTATAGGATGGTAAGAAAATTTCATAATCTAAAGCTTTCCTTTAAGCTATTCTGTTCACAATTCTAAGGATCACTTGGCAGCTGACTTCAAGATTAAGTCTTACTGTTCAACTGCATCCTTCCCCAGTGATTAAAGAGATGATGCGTATCTCAGTGACTTTAAACATCTCAGTGAGGACAAACTGAGATGTTCTTCACCTGAAGGATATGCCACAGCAATACACAAGAAGAATAAAAGAGCATTTCATATCAACTGTAATCTCAGGATTTACATCTCTGAGATCTGAATCTCTCTATTCTGAATTCCCTGATGCAATGAACTATTTTGTATGCTTCTGACTGGTTCTCTTATTGATATGCTAATTGAACAGACATGAACAACCATTTCAAGCCAATCAAGAAGGAATATCAAAACTACATCATAGTGTGAAATATGAATGTTTTACTGTCACAACTAATTGTGAAGTCTGATTAAATGTTAAAATTCAGGGAAGTGCTGGGCAGTTCCCTCCAACAATTTTTTTAATATATATTTATTATGTTCTTCAACATTTTTTATAAGTTTTATTTCATGAAATTTTTTATGTCTGAAAATTAGATATCTCGGCCTAAGCCAGGCTTTCATGGTAGAATGGAAAGCAGTAGATGCTTCAAAGGAAATTGGACTGAACTTTTTTAGATAGCTATTGTAGATGCCTACATGTGGTCAGATGAGTACCACACAGCATGTCTAAACAAAATTTGGTCAAGCTCAGTGAAGAATAGTGGAATTCAAGCTATATAGAATCAATGACTGTTTCTTTAACTGCTCTTATTTCAAATTATATTGCGTCAATATTTATGCATCTTAAAATAGTTGAACAGAATTAATTTCCTTTAACTTTCCAGAGGAAATTCATCACATCCTAAGATGAATATGTAACATACAGGATTAATAAGCCTCTAGAATTTATGAATTAGTAATAGACTTTATAGACACCTAGTTTAGATTAGGTGCCTAACTCTTAGTTGGCTAAATTTAGGAAGAAAATTTATTTCCCATGGTTGTTAATCACTATCCATCTTTAAAAGAGAACATCATTATAATATTATTATAAATATAAATGTGAATACAATAATACATATTTAATTGCTCGCTCCCCTCTTCCTTGCAAATGCTAGTCATTTGGAGAATTTTTAAAAATTATAACATTTCTTCATGTTTATAAAATATTTGCCAAATGTAAGTTAGTAGATTTTCATCATTAAGAAAAATGGACAAACTAAAGATGTTGTCTTTCATATTTGTCAAAAAATAAAATATCTCTAAATGTGTTTCAGCTCTATATATAGCTAAAGGTTTCATTCACCTTTAATTGACACATATTTTGTGCTGACTGACAACTGAAAAAAGTAATTTAGAATTTAAAAACTTTCTTTTTCTCTTATGTTCTTTCATGTTAGCCATTCTTCAGTGGTTTTTATTCAATCCTTATTATTGTTTGTAGCAAAACGTGGGAATAGCTGAATGTCAATAAAAATCTTGTTGTTATTATTACTGTTAAATGTTAGGAGATGTTATTACATTTAATATTAAATGTTCAGTTTAATGTATTGTCATTGACAAGTATTAACTGGAACATTGTTGTAGCCACTGAAAAGAAATTAGAATATGATTCAAATACAGACATTTTGCTATGCTAATTTTTCCATGACTTTACTCATATTTGCAAAAGTTACATCATCATATTTGTAAATTAAATCATTTTATGTATTTTAATCATCATGCATAATTTATTGAGGCAGCTGTCAAGATTAACACATTTAGAATAACACCTTCAAGGTGCTGTTGGTTTTGGCTAGAGGTAGCTCTTGTGACAGCAAGGGAAGACTGCTAGGAACTTGCCACCAGTCCTTCTTTGCTTTTATCAGATTTTCTCTGTTATACATTTTAACCTACTTTGGTGCCTGAATGAAAAAACAGACAAGATTAACCCATAAATAGGATTTTCAGAAGTAACTAATAACGTCAGGCAGTGATTCTATTTTGGTGTGTCTTATTTGGCATACACTGTAGAGGTTTGATTTTTTGTAGTGGGATGCTTTTTAAATTTTGAAAATCAGTAATCATTAAAGTGTCTCATGCAGTGGTACTACAAACTAAGGTGAGCAAAATGTCAAGATGCTTGAATGCCTTAGCCATCTTCTTGGTCCTCAAGGTCTTCAGAACAATTCTTACAAGTATGCATCAGCAATGAAATCAGAATTCAAACATGCATCAGAGGGCTAAAATTGTGCAGCTTCCCAAACTGCCACAAAAACAAGCTTTCTAAACTAAGACTAACCTTAAAATAACATTTACTTGAGAATGTTTATCTCTGATAAAACATGTGCAGCATGTTATCTGAGCACGTAATAGTGCTTTCTAGAATACAATTGTGAGATTGTATTAACAGTGACGCAGCCTAAAATCTCCTTCAGAATTTCTAGAATATAGAAAGATACATGAAAGTAATTGTTTCAGGAAAAGAAGTATTTTAAAATATGTCAAACAATTTATGTTGTCTGTGTTTTCTTACCTTTATGTTTCCTCATTTTATGTTTTTCTGAGGTCACAGAGATAATTGAATGTTTCTGAAGAAATAAAAAAGTTTTAACATTGGCATTTTACTAGAATAAAAAATACTCCCTCCACCAGGTTTGACTTGAAAAACTCATTCTGGCAATTAATGTAAAATTTATATACTTTGTTTTTAAAAATAGTAATAAACTTTCTCTTTTTCATTCTTTAAGACACACGTGAATCAACTATTTCTAGGAAATGTATATAGATACGAACCATATGTATGTATATATGAACTACAAATATATATGCATTATGTATTTTATGTATACATAATATTATGGGGTTTTTGGTGGGGGCTTGTTAGGGTTTTTTAGTGGTTCATGATCTGATTTTACATAATCAAAAATCCATTACAAGGGATTTGAATAACAGCAATAATAATAGCAATAATAATGAAGGGTAGGACACTGAAATTCTTCCATTCCACCCTCCTTTTTTATTAATAAATAAAACAAATAAATAAAAGAAGATGTGCATTTTTCTGCTATGCTGGGTGTCAATCCATTTTCTGCTCTAAATAAATGAAAACAGCAGCTTTCTTAAAAATGCAGAACGGGGTTTATAAAGTTTAAAGATAGTTAATTTTATAAATTATATACTAAATAAACTGACGTGTGTCATTATTGTATGACTTCAACCCTACAGTGATTTATGCTTTTTGTGTCTGAAAAGGGATCTTTCCTTATCTCCTTCAACAATGAAACCAGATGCCAAATCTGGACTGTATTTCCCATCAATGTCATGTGGCTTTATGATTTCCTGGCTGATCTCTTTCACGGTCTTGTAGCTGATTCCATTTTTGGTAGTGGTTATTGAAATATGTGTAGGGCTAGTTTAAGATCAAGCTTTTGGACTGGCATTTTACAATCACATTCCCATTTAAATTGCCATTGGCTCCAAAGACACTAATTTGTGTATCAAAGATCCTAGAACTCTGCATATTGCTCAAAAGACATTTTAAAACTTATTAATTTTCAAAGACTAATATTCTATTACACGTAGAAATAAAGCACACCTCATAAATGTTAAGTATCACTCTGAAATTTCCTGTGTACAAATGATTGTAAGTGGAATCGATGCATAAAAATGGTGTGATGTTTTAGGTAGAAGTGTTTTATCATGCTTTATGCAACTTTTTTATGTTATCATCATAGAAACAGATGTCTCAAAGGTACATATAAATGTATCCAAATTATGATCACAGGATTAATTTTCTTTGGCTTTACACATTGTCATTGGCAAAATGCCTACCTGATATTTTTGTAAATTCAGAGGTTAAAAATGTTCTTATTTAGAGTAGGTGGGTTTTTTTAGTGGAAGCTCTTAATATTTAGTTCAAGTAGACTACACATAGAATAGCAAGAACTACCTTTATCTTCTCATACATCTGCACCCTGTTTTTATTGGAGCTGGGTAAATACTGGATTTCTGAGAAATCAATTGGAAAAATAAACAGTTTAGGAAAAAATTATATAAATACATAAAGACTGGCTTAAAAATAAGCAAAAAGCAAACTGTCTATAGTTGAACATAAAAGATCTCAGATCTGAGATTCCTTCTCTCTCAGTTGAAAGAAAGAGGAAAACATTCACTTCCATCGTTTAAAATGCTGAGATACGCAGACCAAAGGTTCATCGGTAGGAAGTAAGAAAGCAGGGACTTCAACTTGCATCATGTTTATTATAAATAAATAGAATAAACATTGCAGGACTTCAGAGTTCTCGAAATCTATCCTGGATCTGTGTAAGTGTCTAATGAAGTCTAACATGCTATCAAAAAGCCCCTATGTTCTGGAATATAAAACAAACAAAAAATATAGAAATTTCTTGCTTGCTTCATTTTTCTTTAGGCCTTAGGAAAAATGCTAGTTTATCACATCCTGAATATCTACAGCCTACCTCACTAAAAGTCTTCTGAAGTTTATGTAGAAAGATATTCAAGAGAATTTAAAGTTATGACTAGAATGATGCTATAAAAGAATATTCTTTCACCTGCCTGTGGTTCTCATTTCTGCCTACGCTTTCCCAAATCAGAGTTCCGGTGCAGTTTGAGCAGTTTTCCAAAGTGTGATCTGGAGTATTTCTAGGAAGTAATTCTAAGCAAATAATCTAGAAGAAGCCATTCTTTAATCTGTTCATCAACAGGAAAATGATATAAGCTCATTACTGTAACTATCCTCAGACCACAGTGCTCATGCACATACTCCTGTTTTATCTGAGTGAATAACAAGTTCTAGGCTGTCATAAAAGTACAGGTTTCCTTTCTTGTTCAGTAAAGTTTTACAGCTTTGCTATTCAACACTCTGCAGCGATTCTCTTACTCATTTCAATCTTTTATTCCGTTCAAGGTCCCTCTGCCCTTTTAATTTCTCATGCACTTTTTAGGTAAATTCAGAAGTATTTTAGTTTTTTGTCCCTCATGTTCACTACATTTTCAATGTTCACTTTGATCCTGCAGCCTTGGCAAGTTTCTCTACCCTCCACTGATTCATACATCAATTATTGTTTCTATCCATGTTTTCTCTTACCGTAAGGCACTTGACCACACTGAATAACCAAATCAATTCAAGAAAACCACAATATTATTCTTTGAAAGTAACAAAAAATATGACACATAGCTACTTTCATTAAGTCAATATGTGACTTTTTTCTGAAGAATTATAGGATTACATGCAAAGAAACAATGTTTTTCAGAAGTTCATCGCCCATTAAAACAAAATATTGTTTTTGCTATAAAGCTGAAAAATTCTTAATATTTTTTGCATTAAAAAAACCCTGAAATTGAATTCTTGTTCTCATAAAACAGCTTTAAATTAAAGAATTATATTGTGGATTATATGACTGTAATTACTTTAATTAGATTTTTACCAACCATAATGTAAATTGCAATCTGAATAATGAGTGCATACCTGCATTTTTGCATTAATTACATAATGGAAAGTACAAAAATGATTAGTTTTGCACCCAGAGAACCACATTTAATTAATTAATATACTGAAAATCCTACTTCTGAATAAGAGAATTTGTTCTCTCTATCAAAGATAACTTAATTTCTTCAAAGCTGATTGTTAAAAAAATAATCTTTTACTTTGTCAAGAGAAATTTTGAACATTAATAGATTTGGACTTGACTGCCTTATCTTGAGAAGCAGAAGTTATTAAGAGGATTGTAAAAGAATAAGACTATGTCTGGGTCAATCCTTTCTCAGTGAAAAAACTATCACAATACGACATTTGCATTCTCAGAATAAGGTAAAATGGAGAGTCAGTGTCTTTTAGTAGAGCCAACTCTCGTATTTGGGGGAAAAAAAAATCAAGCTTACAAGCCATTCTTTAAATTTGTACCATACACTCAACTGTATAATAACTGCTGACCTTATATTTTATGACTACATGTATTCAAGAATCTCTGGGAAGACATTAGGCCAGTTTAAATTTGGTGCTCAGTTTCTGTGAATCTTCCAGTGCACACACTGCTGTCCATTGACTACTTACAGAACTTATATACCTTCTTCAGAGGATTGCTTCATCACATGCTAAAGATGTAGATGCAAGTTTGACAGCTAAGTTGGCTAAAATAGTTCCAACATTATAGTTTTAATTTTTATGTCTTTAAAAGCACAATTTCTACAGCAATTTCAGGCTGATGCAGTGATTTTAAAGCTTGGGAAAAGATAAAATCTAATTATTATAGCTGTGTGATTAAAGCAATGTGGCACTTGTGACCATGACTGATAAGGAATTATATTTAGACTAAGATGTCTGGAGTCCATTAAAAGACTTTGGACAGCTACATAGAGGGTGCTATACAGAAAATTATATGCAGAATGTGAAATTCCCAAATACAGCATTTTGAGATACAAATCGGTGATGAACATATGGTCCTTATGATTAAAGTTTCACTGCATTTTTAGTGTTTAGATTATATACTTGGTCTACTGGGTCTGGCTGGGATGGACTTAATTTTCTTCATAGCAGTCCGTATGGTGCTGTGTTTTGGATTACAATTAATTGTAATTGTGTTGATAGCTGAATTGCTGAACAGTGTTGGCACAGTATCCAGGTCTTCTCACTCTGCTACCCTCCCGTGAGTAGGCTGGGGGTGCAGAACACGTTGGGAGGGGACACAACTGTGAGAACTCAAACTGACCAAAAGGATATTCCACACTGTAGGACATCATGCTCAGCAAGAACAGGCTGTGGAAAGAAGGAGTAGGGTAAGACATTCATGGTGATGGCATTTGTTTTCTCAAGTAGCTGTTGCACATGCTGAGGTCTGGCTTCCTAGGAAGTGTCTGGACATTTGCTTGCTGATGGGAAGTAGTAAATGAATTCCTTGTTTTGCTTTGCTTGTGCATGCATCTTTGCTTCCCTTCCTAAACCGTCTCGATCTCAACCCACAAGTTTTTCTTGGTTTTGCCCTTCCAATTCTCTCCCGATCCTGGTGAGGGGGAGTGAGCAAATGATGGGATGGGGGCTTAGCTGCTGGCTGAGATCAATGCACAATACTCGGTTAGAAGGTGCAGGGCAGATGCAGTAAAAGAATTCATGAAATAATGTTTATTGTTTAAAAAGAGAGCAATATCTTGGATTCTGTGAACTCAGTTTTCTGTGCAGCCAGTTACACTAGGTGCTGTCTGATCTCCACTATCCAGTGTTTCATTCGCTACCTACCATGCTGCCCTGGAAAAAATAATTTGGATGGCAAATCACTATTAAGCCAATAGGTGTGGCTGAACAGAGCTGGGTAGCTCTGCTCATGGGAATAGGTAACATTAGAGACAGCCTTTGTGTCGATCGATCAGCTGTAGACAGAGGATAAGCTGCTGTATTCTGTTGTGCCTGTAAAGAGTCAAGATCCATGCAGTGCCTGGCTTCTAGTTCTGGTACATAATGTAGTCCCACCCAGAGAAAAATGGAAGACGAGACACTGGAAAAAGCAACAAGTACCAATAAAGATATTTTTTGTTTTGGTTTGGGGTTTTTTGTTATATGTGATATTTTATATCACCTTTCAGTGACCAGAACTTGATTTGAAAAATCATTCCACTTGAAGATTACTTTGGCCAACAGTTATAAAATTTGTGCCTCTTGTACACCTGAAATAAAGAATAGATAAACTTGTATAAATAGATATACATTTCTTAGTGATCCCATATGAAAAGTATCTAGAAATTAAAGCAGCTGATAACAGAAAAATAAACATGCGCCATTTCATGGAAAATGCGAATCAGTTAGAGTTTCAGATTAGCAGCAATTTCTGCTTTACCTCAGAAGGAATCAATAGATGACACTTAAAACAGGAATTTTTTTTCTTCAGAAAAACAGACTGATCACTGGAAGAGTACAACAGCATTATTGCCTTCATGCATTTGCAGTTGATAACTTTGCTTTTCCTCAGGTGAGAAAGAATGGGAGAGTAGAAAGGTTTTGCTGAGGGTCAAGAAACTCATCATACCACTTGCGGAACAGAGCTTTTAATTGGTTTTCCACTTACACAGTGCCAGCCCAGAATCTGTTGTGTTAGAGTGTAGCCAGGATCTAGGAAGCCATTGTTCATTCAGTTAAACAGAACCCCAAGGGTTTTGTACCTTTTAATCCAAAAATATTGAAGAAATATAGAAATCAAATTTATTTTTATTTTAAAGAAAGTAACACAGCTAGAGAACTCTTTTTAAATTAATTAAAACATTTTCTGTACTGAGAAAGAAAAAAAAATCACTTACATAGTGATACAAGAAAAGCTTACAAGGAGGCACGTAATTGCTGAGTGATACCACATTTAGCATAACATTTTAATTCCAAATTAATGCTGACATTTAAAAGATTTTTTTCCATAAGCCTTCCTCATGAAGTACTAGTAAATACATGATTATTGAAAAACAGTTTTTTACATATAATACGAAATATCCAGAATACTGACTTTGGAAGGTAAAATAGATAAGACAAGAAAAAGCTGGCAGTGCAGAGTCCTTTTTTCCACACTTTGTTTTAGGTATTCTAAGTCAACACAAAAATCCCACAACTTCTAAATAACAGGGTTTTTTGAACTCTGTGTGTCTGTCATTAATAAATATATTTATTCATGTAAAAGTTCCATAAATGGTAGTGCAAAGTTTATTTTTCACAAAACTCTATCAGTTTCGAATTATTAAGTCAAAAGTCTCTTCAGTGAGCCACAAAAAATCACATATTTTAGCAAATAATATATTTTAGTCTCCTCCCCCAATCAATAAATCTAAAACATACTCCACATCCTTCCAAGATATTTCCAATGGATAAGCTAAAATTTCTGAGGGAATACTTGCAATTAATAATTAAAAAACCCTTTTATTAGAAATCAAGAATGTTTTATAAACATGTTACAAGTAAAGCATTTAAATTTAATTTTAAGTAATTAATTTAAAAATGGTTTGATCTGGGGATAGCTGCTGTTATAGCCTGTCTTACTCTGTTAACATAAGATGACAACTGAATGCACTATTAAAAAAGGAAATATATTTTATGGGAATTTTCATTTCTAACTTCTTTTGTTTATTCCCTGATTTACTAAACTGCTAATTTTAGCATTTTAGCATTTCCTGAACATTTATATTTCTTTGTTTGTTAACTGCTTTTTTCTTTCCAGTGTGGAGTGGATCATATCAGTCGGGGAAACTTCTGGGTACAAATTTTTCTTCAGCACTGATACTGTATGTTGCTGAATATTAAATCAATTTGGCAGGGTATGCTTCTAATTGTCAGTAAGGATACACCAATGGTTAAAATCAGGTATCTTGAAATGTGACAGACAGCAAACAACATTGACAAGTTTTCTCAGTAATGAGGAGAAACTGAGAAGATGCAACATAAAGCATGGAACTTATTTTTTTCTGCAGGAGCTAGAAAAATATCATAATTTTAGAAAACTAGGCTCTTACTACTTCACAGATTCAGAGGTAACATATCAAACTTCTCATCTGAAAACAAAAAATCAAACAGAGACTGCACCAAGAAAGAAGCTTCATTTTCTGGTCAGGCCTCATTGATAGGGTTTTCAGGAATGCTTTTCATGACTGAAGCTTCCAAGAAAAATACCATTTCATAAATTGAAAACTATGAAGCAGTGACCTCAGTTTCTTTCACCCATATTTCTTCTCTCTATCCATTCTACAGAAAGGTAGAAGACAGAGAGGACAACTCTTAACAGAGAAGTCAGGACCTTAGGAAAATACCTGACTTAGCTAGACAAAATTTTTCTTAGTGAAAACAGTGAGCACTATATTTAAAGGATTTTTATCCTAAAATACAAAAGCAATTTATTTAATTAGGGCATGAAAATTTAAAAATCTTTGCTATAAATTGAACATCACAATATAGAGAAGATAGGATTTGTTAAAAATTAAATGCGTACAGTTCATTACATTTAATTTACTGCCAGAATATTTTTTCTTAATGCAGAAACCAAATTACTGCTAATAGGGCAGAGTTTTATTTCCTTCATTCCTAGCTGAGATAGGGATAGAATGCTTTGTCTTTGTTGTCTTTCTGGCAGTATCTGAAAAACCATACTAGAATGACAAATAGATTAGATCAGAAAATTTTTCATAGTTTTTCTTTTGTTTGTTCATGATTTCTTGTTATATTCATTCTATCCACCTGTCAGGACTTGACTGTCAATTAATATGATGGAAAGCCCAATATTTGGTCAGATAAAGTAGTATGTATTTAAACACAAAGACAAGGCAATATGTTTAAAGGAATGGTGTGTGACATTATTCAGCAATGTTTCCAGTTAGAGAAAAGGTCTTCCCTGTAAAATTCTGAGATCTGAAGTTTTCTTCTTGTACCTTGAGAAGGAATTCCTACTTTGTTTCAGTCCTTGTTACTGTTATACATATTAAAAAAAAAGAAAAATATAGATAGATATATGAGAATTTGAAGGTAAAAATTTTGGCTGCTCTATACAGCACCATGCCTGCTGATAACAGGCGGGGAATGCCTATCTGAGGGCTAGAATGATCCTGGTGCAGGAGTTGAAAGCTCATTGAAAGAGCTTTAAACTACATTTGAAGGGGGAAAGGGATAAAACCAGGCTCACTAAAGATAAGCCTGGGGGTGGCACACTAGTGTTTGAGTGGTGGTGTGCAAGCAAGGACATTTGGACTGCCATCTCAGTGGAGGTAGGGGATGGGGACCCAAGTAGCAGCAAAGACAGAGGGGTTGTTAATGTGCTAGAAACCAGGGAAGTGCCTGAGATCAGTCACATAGGAATCGGGGCTTCTCATTCCAAAAAGGTGGCAGGATCAATAGCCCAACTGAAGCGCAACTATCCCAATGCACACAACATGGGCAACAAACAGGAGAAGCTGGAAGCCACTGTGCAACAGGAAATCTATGATATAGTGGCCATCACGGAAACATGGTGGGACGGCTCACACAACTGGAGTGCTGCAATGGAAGGCTACAAACCCTTCAGAAGGGACAGCAAGGTGGGAAAGGCGGTGGGGTAGCCCTGTATGTCAAGGAGTGTTTTGATTGTCTAGAGGTTAACAATGGTGATGATAGAGTTGAGTGTGTAAGAATCAGGGGCAAGGCCAACAAAGCAGGTATCATGGTAGGAGACTGTTATAGACCACCCAACCAGGATGAAGAGACAGACAAGATAGTCTATAAGCAGCTGGGAGAAGTCTCATGATCGCTAGCCCTTGTTCTCATGGGGGACTTCAACTTACCAGAAGTCTGCTGGAAATACAATATGGCAGAGAGGAAACAGCCTACGAGGTTCCTGGAGTGTGTGGAAGATAACTTCCTGACACAGCTGGTGAGTGAGCCAACTAGGGAAGGTGCCTCCTGTTCTCTGTGAACAGGGAAGGACTTGTGGGGGATGCGACAGCGGCAGGTGGTCTTGGGCACAGTGATCATGAAATGATCAACATTTCAATTCTCAGAATAGTAAGGTGGGGGGTCAGCAGAACTGCTACCTTAGAATTCTGGAAGGCTCACTTTGGCCTGTTTAGGAGCTGGCTTGACAGAGTCCCTTGGGAGGCAGTCCTGAAGGGCAAAGGAGTCCAGGAAGGCTGGCCATTCTTCAAGAAGGAAGTCTTAAAGGCTCAGGAGCAGGCCGGCCCCATGTGCCAAAAGACGAGCTGGCGGGGAAGACGACTGGCGTCGTTGAACAGAGAGATTTGGCTGGAACTCAGGAAAAAAAGGAGTTTATGACCTTTGGAAAAAGAGGCAGGCAACTCTGGAGTACTACAAGGATGTTGTGAGGTTTTGCAGGGTAAAAAACCAGAAGGGCCAAAGCCCAACTAGAACTTAACCTGGTGACTGCTGTAAAACACAACAAAAATGTTTCCATAAATACATTAGCAACAAAAGGAGGGCTAAGGAGAATCTTCATCCTTTACTGGATGCAGGAGGGAAACATAGTGACAAAGGATGAGGAAAAGGCTGAGGCATTTAATGCCACCTTTGCCTCAGTCTTTAAGAGTAAGACCAGTTGTTCTCCAGGCACCCAGCCCCCTGAGCTGGAAGACAGGGACAGGGAGCAGAATGAAGCCCCCACAATCCAAGTGGAAACGGTTAGTGACCTGCTACACCACGTAGGCACACACACGTTTATGGGGCCAGATGGGATCTACCCAAGGGGACTGAGGGAGCTGGCAGATGTGCTCACCAAGCCACTTTCCATCATCTACCAGCAGTCCTGGCAAACTGGGGAGGTCCCAGTTGACTGGAGGTTAGCAAAGCTGACGCCCATCTTCAAGAAGGGCCAGAAGGAGGATCTGGGCAACTACAAGCCTGTCAGCCTGACCTCGGTGCCGGTGAAGTTTATGAAGCAGATCATCTTGAGTGCCATCACGAAGCATGTACTGGACAACCAGGTGATCAGGCCCAGGATTTATGAAAGGCAGGTCCAGCCTGACTAACCTGATCTGCTTCCATGACAAAGTGACCCACTTAGTGGATGAGGGGAAAGGCTGTCGATGTTGTCTACCTAGACATTAATAAAGCCATTGACACTGTTTCCCACAGCATTCTCCTGCAGAAACTGGGTGCTCGTGGCATTCACAAGTAGTGCTCCCCAGGGCTCGGTACCAGGGCTGGTCTTGTTTAATTTCAATGGTCTGGACAAGGACATTGAGTGCACCCTCAGTAAGTTTACAGACGACACCGAGTTGGGTGGGAGTTTTGATCTGCTTGAGGGCTGGAAGGCTCTGCAGAGGGATCTGGACAGGCTGGATCGATGGGCTGAGGCCAATTGTATGAGGTTCAACAAGGCCAAGTGCCGGGTCCTACACTTGTATCACAACAACCCCATGCAATGCTACCGGCTTGGGGATGAGTGGCTGGAAAGCTGCCTGGAAGACAAGGACCTGGCAGTATTGGTCGGCAGCCGGCTGAATATGAGCCAGCAGTGTGCCCAGGTGGCCAAGAATGCCAATGGCATCCTGGCTTGTATCAGAAATAGTGTGGCCAGCAGGACTATAGAAGTGATCGTGCCCCTGTACTCGTCACTGGTGAGGCCGCACCTCGAATCCTGTGTCAGTTTTGGGTCCCTCACTACAAGAAAGACATTGATTTGCTAGAGTGTGTCCAGAGAAGGGCAACGAAGCTGGTGAGGTGTCTGGAGCACAAGTCTTATGAGGTGCGGCTGAAAGAGCTGAGGTTGTTTAGCCTGGAGAAGAGGTGGCTGAGGGAAGACCTTACCGCTCTCTACAACTACCTAAAGGGAGGTTGTACAGACTTGTGTGCGGATCTCTTCTCCCAAGTAACAAGGGATACAGCAAGATGGAATGGCCTCAAGTTGCGCCAGGGGAGGTTTAGATTGGATATTAGGAAAAACTTCCTGAAACAGATGTCAGACATTGGAACAGGCTGCCCAGGGAAGTGGTTGAGTCACTATGCCTGGAGGTATTTAAAAGACATGTGGATGAGGCGCTTAGGGAGATGGTTTAGTGGTGGACTTAGCAGTGTTAACAGTTGGACTCAGTGATCTTAAAGGTCTTTTCCATGCTAAATGATTCTATGATTCTATGATTCTACGATAAAGGTTTCAGCTTCTACAGGCTATTCAGGACACAGTTTTGAACCTTTGTCTTCCATTTCTCATGTAAATTGCTTAATGCTAGAGTCTTTTCTGATGTCCATTAATACACAGTTTAATAGAATTCGCCTGTTTTACAGTCACACTATCGTATTCCTCTGCAACACAGACATGAAATGATAGATCTTTTAAAATGCAAAATAGAGCTTGAATATAAAAGTTAAGCTTTGTTCTTTCTGGTTCAAGCATTATCACTGGCAATAAAGATTTCACATTTGGAACTGTAATAATTGTGTTGTTGATACATGAACCAAAAAGAACACCCATGCTCTCATTCAGTTATATATTGGTTCTACAATGCAAATGGAAGCAAAAAAAAAAGTAATAAAAAATCATTTTTACCATCACAGAAAGCATGAGATTTAAATTTAACACAGTGCAGTTACATTGACTAAGAAGATTTCAATATTACTAACATCCTTCTCTGTCCATAACTGATCTTTAAAATCTATCCAAAGGGAAATTCCATTATCTGTTCAAAAATAAGAGCAGAAGAGTCAAAAGTTACATGGAGTCTCAAGGTCATACACTCTAGCAAAAATTAACTTTTCAGTTAAACTTTCACAGATTTTCTAATAAAAGTAAAAATGCTACAGCTAGCATTTTTTTCATTTTGTTGGCAGTATACCATATAAAGCAATATGAGTGTTCTTTTATGAGCCATCTCTTAGCAAGGTTCAGAATCTTTTGAATCTTTATGAACTACTTTGTGTTTCCACATACATGAAAAACAACAAAAAATAGTTTTCCTGGTTTCCTTTCCTGCTGGATATAAACCTCACAACTTCTAATTGCATCTCTTAATTTTCTACAGTACACATTAACTACAAAATTACTGATTTCACTCAGAAGCACCAAAATATATTCTCCGTCAAGCACTGGAAGAAATTCTCACTCGTCCTTCAAATACTTTATAACTACCCATTCATGTTCAGAGAACTTTCTCCTTTCCAGGTAGAAACTAAAAGGAAACACAACCTTTATCAAGTCCAAGATTTTTATTTTTTCTTTCCCACAATGATTTTATACTCTGAGATCATATAGCAACAGGTAATTTTCCCTAAATAAGGGTATAGAATGGGAAAAATAGACTCAGACATTAGGTTTGGGAAATCTTTGACCTGGTCTTATTTTCCTATGACAATGCAAAACATAAAACTTTAAGCTATCTCTCTAACAAGAGAAAAAAAAAAAAATTATTACATAACTAACATTTTGAAGACAAATGCGTTCTTACTGAATCTCGGTACATTCTTAATGTTATTTTGTTTTTAATGGAAAACTATCTATTAAAAAGATTAATATCCTTTTTCCATTTCTCTTAGGATTAATTACTTTAACTAGTAAAATATTTTCTTTTGTTAAAATTTCAGTTTTGGGCCACTATATCTTATTTTTCATTTGTCTCTTAAACTGAATTTATACTTCTTCATCTTTTAAATTAAATCTCCAAGGCCTGTGAAGACTACCACGAAGACAGTCAAACTAGATAAGCATATCCTTCCGAGATGGTTTGTAAACCCTAACCTTAATTTGATCTGTGCTTTGAAATCTTTCCAACTTTTAAATTGATTTTATTTTATTTTAGGAATACTGATCACAGCATTTTATTAATAGTCCCACCAACAATACCTTCAAGGATGATATCATCTTCATACTCTTTTCTAAAACTCAGTTTTAAAGATTTCCAAATTGTTTTGTTTGTTACAAAAAAAAAATCATTAATATATTTGGTTGAATCACTGTAGGGGATAATTGTGTGTTCCACCAATCTCCACACCTCTAGTGATACAAGACAAACTTAATACACCAGGAAACATTTATAAAGGACAAAAGAAGTCACACCAACAAGTAAGTGATGCCCTAAAGAAGGTTTATGGAGCATATCTGAATTGATCAAATAATTAAAAGAAAATCAACAAGGTTTTGACACCAAAGGATGCTTTTCTTATGGTCATTTTTTCTCTAGAATGCTTACAGTTGGGAATTTTCAATTTAGTTTTTGCTTCTTTGTTTAAATTTTTTCATAATGGCAAATATAATAATTATTATGTTTTAGCTTGTGTCATCTTGAAGCAAAATATTTCTGATAGTTAAGCTGAATGAAAACATTTTGGTTTATATTAACTAAACATTGATGTGAGTTTCTCTGGGTTGATACTGTGACTGAAAGAATTTATCACCCAGGGTACACAAGCGTCCATTGTCTTTCATACGATGAATTCCTCACCCAGGCATCACCTATAAAGCACTTTGTTACATTCTGCTTGAATTTTTAGGGCTTATTTTGAAAAGCAAGTAACTGTCATGCATAATGAGAAGCATAGTCAATTCTTTGACCTTAGACTCAATGAATTCAGTAGCTAAACTACAAGACTCATGGAATACTAGAGGAAATAAAGTAAACAGATTCAAATAGGTGAGGCTAAACAAATTAATATTGACTTGCTTTGAGGAATCAAATTAATTATCTTGATATTCTCTCAAAGCGTAGGATTTATTATTATCATTCTGTCAACCTTGTTCATTACTGTGTGGGTTTTTTTCTTTCATGTGCACTCTTCATGCTTCACTTATCTGTAATAACTCCATAAGACGTTCTTCTCCTCTCTTTCCTATTTCCAGGTAACATTTTGGACCAGTTTGTGGCTGAGGTGGGTTGGAAAAGATATTAAGATGCAGTTTCAGTTTGTCACTGTGGAATATCAGAACAAATCTATCAACATTTCAGAAAAAAAAATATTCTATAAAGATTTAGACAGAAAGTAAGAACATCTTTTTTTTTATCTTTATGAAATCCAAGTGAATATGCCATAAACATTTTTTTCTTTATTATGAGCAATAGGGTATGCCTTCTTTTTATCTTGATGTTTCCTAGAAAGCTGTTTGCCAACACTTTTACATCCATACAAAAATGGCCTTTAAAAATTAAGAATTTCAAGACAGTTATTAAGGAAAGAAACCCCACTAAACAAAGCCTAACTGTGACAAAATGTGACATTATATAAGAAACTGCAAAAATCCTGGTATTACACTTTGACTTTTGGGTAGCATATTATTTTAGTATGGTAAATTAGCTTGGGAGTGTTCCAGTTTATAGATGGCAGTTCTTTAATTACCTCTAAGTAGTCTATTAATGAAAAAAGGGAGAGTTCTTTTAGTCTTATTAAAAAGATCCTTTGTCAACTTTCATTTCTACTTTAATTACTTTTCAGAATATTTGAGCTTTCAAAGGGAAGAACTAATCACTATAGTTTCTACAAAGGGGAATCATATCTTATCAGTCTGTTAGAGTTCCTAGAACCTGTCAACAAAATACTCGGTAAAGACAAAACAAGCAACATAATTTATGTAGACATGCAAAAAGCTTTTGACAAGGTGCCACACAAGAAACTATTACAGAAAATGAATAATCATAGATGAAGATTACAAAATTTTCCCATGTGTCAAAAACTATATAGAATACCTAAAGCAAAAATAAATATAGATGATCAATTTTCAGTATATCAAAGGATTAACAATACGGAATTTTGAGGTTATATACTACTTTCATGTAGTTACATATATTCATTAATCATCTAGAAATGAAGTTAACAGTGAGGCAAGAAAGTTTCCAGAAAAACAGATTTTTTAAATTGATCAGTTCTAGACACATTGAAAAAGTTCAAAAGGTCAAGGAGGTTTTCACAGAATCACAGAATCCCTAAGGTTGGAAAAGACCTGTAAGATCATCAAGTCCAACCACCAACCCAACACCACCATGCCCATTAAACCATGTCCTACAATGCCTCATCCACACGTTCCTTGAACACCTCCAGTGATGGTGACTCCACCACTTCCCTGGGCAGTCTGTCCCAGTGTCTCACCACTCTCTCAGTAAAGAAATGTTTCCTAATATCCTGTCTAAACCTCCCCTGGTGCAACTTGAAGCCATTTCCTCTTGTCCTGTCACTAGTCACTTGGGAGAAGAGACCAACACCCACCTCTCTGCAACCTCCTTTCAGGTAATTGGAGAGAGCAATGAGGTCTCCCTTCAACCTCCTCTTCTGCAGACTGAACAACACCGGTTCCCTCAGCCGCTCCTCATAAGACTTGTGCTCCAGACCCCTCACCAGCTTTATTGTGCTTCTCTGGACATGCTCCAGCACCTCAATGTCTTTCTTGTAGTGAGGGGCCCAAAACTGAACACAGGATTCGAGGTGCGGCCTCACCAGTGGCAAATACAGGGGGACAATCACCTCCCTACTCCTGCTGGCCACACTATTTCTGATACAGGCCAGGATGCCATTGGCCTTTTTGGCCACCTGGGCACACTGCTGGCTCATATTCAGCCGGCTGTCGACCAGCACCGCCAGGTCCTTTTCTGACAGACAGCTTTCCAGCCACTCATCCCCAAGCCTGTAGTGTTGCATGGGGTTGTTGCAACCAAAGTGCAGGACCCGGCACTTGGCCTTGTTGAACCTCATACAATTGGCCTCAGCCCATCGATCCAGCCTGTCCAGATTCTTCTGCAGAGCCTTCCTACCCTCAAGCAGATCAACACTCCCACCCAACTTGGTGACATCTGCACACCACGTTTTACTACAAAATACTGTGTTTTGTAAGAAATAATATAATTGTTAGCATATTTTCCATGGAATTGATATGTTAAAATATATTAACTTACTTTATTATAATTAATATATATTCCTATTTGGAGTGTGTCTTTTCTTGGTCTTGATTCACAGAAATGAAGAGGCAATCAATCTAAACAGCAAATTAAAAACTAGTTACAATAGTGCCTTTCAAAAAAATCAAATAATTTGTAAATTGCTATGAGATATAGGTCAAAGACTTACCCAACTTCAGTGATAATTTTTGTATGGTTACTAAAGCTTAATTTTAACCACTATTTTGTCTCAAAGAATTAGCATGGATTTCAAGTGAATGCCCTGTTTACTGCTGGTGACTGCTCCTTGGTTCACTGTGCACAGCCATTCCACTGCTTGCAAGCTAGAGTCTTTTGGAAGTAAATGTAATCACAAGTGCCACTCCAGGCACATTTTAAATGTCCTTAACAGATATGTAAGAGTGTGAACCATTGACTGTCCTTCTGGACTGCTATGTATCCATTGCAAGTTGAAGACATTCAATACAGATGACCAGATTAAATGTAATGTAGAGTAAAACCATTGAACTGCAGATTGTACCTGTATAGAAGCTCATTGCCAACTGTTTCCATGAACTAATATGTTGCAAAGCTTAATGAAACTTTTCATGTTTGCTCTCAGCCTGTAGATTTTGGTATGCTTATTTTCTTTCATATAATTTTTTGCGTCATCATCCTGCAGTTTCCTTCGCTAATGAAAAAAAATCTCAAGAGACAGTACTCATATACAGAAGTACTCAACACTTCATATTTATTCTGACAGGTTATGAAGTAAAAAACCCTGTGTAACACCACTTGTAATCCTGAAGAAAAAAAATTATATAGTGAAATTTTTAAAATGCTTCTTCATGTTGGACTGATCTTCTCCCTGACGTTTTTTTTTTGTTGTTTCATAATGCCAACAGCAATTGGTAGAAATAATTTTTATTTTTTTAAGAGTGAGAATGTTTTTAATTAACTGAAGTTAAAATCAACAAAAAGGAGAAGATGTATGCCCTGACAGCTCTTGAACCTTTTCCTTAACAGGTAAATGTTTTCAATAGTTGAGTTCCCACATTTCTGTGTGTAGTGCTGGGCCTAAGGATTTGCCTACTCCAGTTGTGATGGTAATGGTACTTACTGATATTTGGGAAGAAGAATATTGAGAAGAAACATTAAATCAACTGGAACACATGAAAATAAACTTTTACTATCACCAGTCAAACAACAAAAACTGACCTCCTGACAGATCAAGCTGGAGTTGTGTTCAGATTGAAAATCTAATTAAATCAAAAGCTATTTTTGCTAATGTATCATAGTATTTTTTGAATTACAGTTTAGAATTAGTTTAGATAAATTCAGTTAAGTTTTCATTAAGTTCAGCTCACCAAAAAGTGCCCCTAAAATTGTCATAAGACTCTGTATTTCTACTCAGCAAAAAAACCAAGCAGAGATTAAGTTAATGCTCCTGTATTGCCAAAATCAAAGCAATGTATTTCTATAAAGATTCAGAATAGAACAGGGAAGATCAGCTGTGACTTGTGTCACCATACAGTAGAAAGGGATAACAAAGTATTCTAATTCTGTCCCAGAAAATCTCAAGTGAGCACACTAATTTTTATTCTCTCATACCTTACCATATCAATTCACACATGCATTTTCCATGTCTACACTTAGTTAAAACATCTGAATATTTAATTCTCAGAGATTCTTCAAGGAACTCCTTTACCTTTATAATAAGCATATATCACCACTTATCTATTATTATTGTAACAAATCAGTCTTACAAGTGATTTGTCAAAATGCCTGGCAACAAAACATCTTTAATATACAGTTACTATGTTATATAGAAAATATTATGTTCCTCAATTAACTACAATTTTATTTTAGCAAGATGCTGTATTTGTCATTCGTTACTTACCCCAAATTTTCCTATATACCTTACTGAGAAATGGAAAGAAAACTTAACGTAGTCAACTGTTTGAAACAGTAGAATTCAAAATGTTTTTTATAAGATGGAGGGACTGTTTCCTAATACATAACAAGATCCAAATTATATGAAGGTTTTGATTGCAGGAAGTAAGAGGAATGTTCTGAGAAGAGGCACAGATTTTAACGAGAAATGAAGCTTCTTTCTTCCAGGATAAAGAAAGAAAGTAGTTTTTTTTCAAACTCACTTTGAAATGTTCACCACTCAGAGAACTAATGTATTTATAAGAGAATCCCAAAGCAAAAGTCCCTTTTACCCCAATTTCAGAAGTACCTTAAACATGACTTGTAAAACACTAAAAGCATGATATTATTTCATTGAGAGTAAAACTTACTGCTTCTCTGGATCTGAATGACAAGTTCATACAAGGTCAGTACACTGAAAGAATTCACTCATTGCAGGATACTTCTTGCTACTGTATTAAGCCATTTTGTGCCACTCTAAAGCAGTTAATTATTCTTCCATAGGAATAAAAGGAATGAATTGGAAGAATTCTTGAATTTTTATGCAACATACACAGAGGGATGCATCCTCAAACATTTGAGCTATGTCAGCAAAAGACGCTTCTTCTGGAAACAGAAAATTCCAAGCAGGTGACAGAGAAAGTTGCCACTTTTAGTTGCTCATCACCACAGAGGAAAAAAAATGATCATGAAGAGGACAAGCTGGGCAACAAAGCCCTATTAAATTTAATTCAGAGCCAGGGTGAACCAGAAACTATGTTTTCTTTATATTATTCTAACTTGCTAACCAATAGATTTTCTTTAATAATTCAGAAAAATTTGGACATGAACAATTTCTACAAGTCTTAGTTTCCCAGAACTAAATTAGAAAAAGGAAGATTTGTTTGCATCAGCACACTTCTGACTTTAATAACAGTTTCTGGTGCAAATCACTTTCCTACTAAAATAAGCTGGGAATGATTTTCTTTGTTATTGATTTTAGATTCTATAGCTTAGTACTCTATGCTTTTCCTGCTTGATGCAACAGATCAGCATTTTTCAAGACCAGTGAATGCGTATGAATGTATAGAACCTTGTATCTCTTTTGAGCTATTACTGTGATTAGGGTAATATAGTCTTTTGCTTATTGGATGTGTTATTTTCTTTGGAGTGGTACTTAGAGGTAGTGATGCACGAATGTTAAAATCTATTACAGGCATCTTTTTTTTTTCCTGAAGTAGATAATTCTTGTTAAATATTTATTTTCCATACATGTGTTTGTGACCTATTTGGAGAAAATTTTTAACAGTATAGGTGTACATACAGTTTAAAAAAAACCCCACAACACAACCCTCCCTCAGAAAACTAGAATGTCAGTGACCATGCAGTCAAGAAATAAAACTGAGAATACCAGAATACTATGATGAAGATAACTCCTATAGGAAAAGTTTAATTTAGAAGTTGCCATTTTGAAGGTGCTATAACCAGTAACATTCCCTGAAGATTTCTTCAGCTATTGCAAGCATGTCTTGATGATATGTTGATTTCATTTCAGCATTTCATAAAAACTGTATTTGTTAAACTCTGTGAAAAGGCAGCAGGGGCTTTTCCATACTGCCTGTAGTACGGATGACTTCCTGTATTAGGTCTCAAAAGCACAAAGGCAGAAAGTTTTCATCAAGTACAGAGCAATGACATTCAAACAACTTTGAATAACTCAGGCACTGGATCCTACTCTATATATCAGCATTGGAATGAGACTTAGAGGCAGGTCAATGTGCCGGGCGTGCCTCTGGACTCCCACCTACCCAGCAGAAATAGCGCCAGCGTGATGGAATCACAGCTATTTTACTTTTGGGGTCTCTGGCATCCATACAGTTAAAGACAGTCATTTTTGTTCCAGTTCAAGCTCTTGACTGGAAAACTACTCAGACATAGGATAATGCTTTCCAAATATATATATATAAATTGCCAATTTTATTTTCCAATAGTACCAGGCATTTTAAAGACCTTCAAATTTTTCTTCTTGATAGAGTTATCACATTTTCACAAGCTTATGGATTCAATCACCAGCTATAAAATGTTCTTATCTTAATTGCTTACTACTGTATCTGTCAGTACAATAAAAGCATGATAATATTGTTACATACAAAGAAAACAAGAAAAGAGAAAAATGTAGAGCACTGTTCCTAATTTTGCAGACAATAAACCAGAAAAGTATTATGAGGCATTAGCATAATGCTACAAACCTTACTTTTAAAACAACCCTGTATCAGACTGTCAATTTAACCCCATTTCCCAAGGTTTGGATGAGACTCATTTCTAAGGGTCTGCGCCTGCAATCCCTATTCTTATTCTGTGGTATAAATGCATGCAAAAAGTGGGCATGATCTGGAATATTTTTCTTTGGCTCACCAATACATTCAAGCTAGCACATTTAGAGGTTTTGCAGTATTTATGTTACTGCAGATCCAGCCTTCCTTTGTTTGTTTTGATTATATTTTAGGATAGAAGTATTGTACTTTCAAATATAGGAAAAATTGTGGCAGAAAAGAATCTGATTAGGTAAGATCTGTTTTAGTAGAAGTGGGAGAAGTAAAGCATATTTTGAGAATTTACTTCAAAGCTACAGAGGAAATTTGATTTACAACACTGTGTATACCATGCCAAATCTTAATACTCAGTCCTTTTTAGCTAAATGTGTTCTGCCCCATGTAAAATCATCCATATAAACTAGCATCTAGAAAGAATTGTAAGAAGTGCTCCCTCTTGCCCATTCCAAAATAAATGGCTAGCATTTATGGTACACCTACCTGAATGTCAGAGTAAATAGTCTTTCTCCCTATTTTCATTTCATAGAGTATTTTTATTCTTTCAAAGATGAGTTTCCTTTGCATTTGCTGTTCATTTGCTTCCTATAGACCTGCAGAAAATACTTCCTCTATACATCCAATGCACTTCCCCATCAAACATCTAAATACTCTAAATATTTTATACTGATATTTGAGATGGTAATATGAATAGTAATACTAATAAACTCTGTAATAACAACTTTTAGAGCAATATAAAAATATGATCAATTTTCATCTTTATAGAACTATAGGTAGAGAAAAGTCATTATGACTGTCAAAATAAATATTATGTGAAAGATGTATTTTCTAATTCAGATAAATATTTTTAAGCTTTGGAGACAGAATTTGTCATAGGGGAGTACTTACAGTAGTGTAACCTGCTTTTTAATTTTGATTCATAATCTACGTTTATAGGTGTCTCCCTCATGTAGAAGCCACTGTTTAGCTATAGACCTATCAATATGAATTTCTCTAATTATTCTTTTCCACAATATTAATTAAACTGTTGAATAAAATAAGACTTCTTTTTATACATTTTTAAATCCACAGATGTGAGATAAAATTCAGGTTGACATATCTGGGTATTTAACTGTTAAACATGTATTAGCACCAAGATGATACTACCAGTCAGCTAGTATCAGCTACTATACTTTTAGACTATCAGTTTGGTCTGAAAATTAGGACTTCCATGCTTAAGGAAATATAGTCAAAGGAAAATTCTTCAACACATCACTTTCCTATACCTAAATTTGTAAACCACTTGAATTTAAAATAATAGCAACATTTGTAATCACTCATCCATCTACTTCTGTGGATCTCTATTCTCTGCAGACATGGTAAACCTGATGCCTTGATGACAATGTTGATATTTTTTAATGGTCACTGCAAGGTACAGAATATGTGTATATGTAAATGCGAACATGCCATTCTCTCTGTGAGAAGAGATCTGGACACTGGGCAATAATACATGAATGTATGTACTAATGAGTTTATGTACCTACTTAGGTACATAAATTGACATTTATACTAGTAAAATAAATATGCCTGGGACTGTTATGTGACTGGCATAAAAACTATCCGTACTATTAAGCACCATTATTCTCCAAAACAAGGTGCTTCTTGCAAACCGTACATTGGAAATGGTACCTGACCTATGTCAGCTCCCAAATCATATTCAGGAACTGCTTAGGTAAATAGTGGCTGTCATGGTCCAGATCTGTGCCTGGGGATCATTTTATTGGCTTAATGTTACAGAAGAATGAGATCCAGTGCACAAGATCATTTGCAGGCAGTGTCTGATTTCCTAGCATAGATATAGCCTAGCTGAACCAGCACTTGCACAGAGGGTACCTAAATTCTTAGTATAAGCAATGGAGAGTAAGCAGGTTGTTCTGAAGATGTTGGAAAGGCAGAATCTGCCTAAATTAGGCATCAGAATCAGATGAGCTAGCTCTATCTAACCACCTAACAGTTCATGGAATCTATATTATAAAACATGAAAAAGTAGAACTAATGAACACATAGCTACTTATGTGTAAGAAGATGAAAACTAAATAGCAAAACAGAAAATATTGCTGATCAAAAGGAAATGGAAATGGAATATTACAGTAACTAAGTCATAAAGTGAAAAGGCATGGAAAGACAAGTGAAACTCCCTAACTAAATGTTAAATTAGTTGCATATTTGCAACTAATTTGCATATAAATGCATAAACAGAGCCTATTAAAGTTAATCCACAGGGTTAACTGCCAGTATGACTCTAGTTCATCAATATATTCTGTTAATATTGTGTCTTTTAGCTGAACCAAAAGTTTATATAAAAACATGGTAATGTCAGTAGATTCTCAATAATTAAAGCAGTGTTTTGGAGAATGGTAGTTTATACATTACTTTTACTTTATAATAGGTCTAATAGAAATAATGAAGAAGCATCTGGAAACAAGCTACACACTCTGTAGAAACTTGGTTTTATACACACCAGTCACAGTATTGTTCAGTCTCATCTCCTCAAAATCTCATCTTTGAGATGTCACAAATTTTGTTCTGCTTGACTCAGGCAGCCACTGCAAAGGGTTTTTTAGTGCTGAAATGAAATATAACAAAGCGTTCAATTTCACAACCGGATGCTTTTATGCACATGCTTCAGTCATCATAACCCTGTAGCCCAGTCTTACAAAGACAATACTTCTGTTATGTTCTTTTTTTCACATGGAACACTGATTTCATGAAATTGTATGTTTATTTCAAACAGTTGGAATATATAAAATGTTTTGAACTCCAGTTGCCTTTGATAACTAACTTCTTAAAGATTTTTATTGCCAAGATTATAAAGTGAGCTTTACTAAAACTATGGATACTGTTGATAAAATGTATTTAACACAATATACAATATAGACATAATATATGTTCTAGTTTTGTGACTTGTCACCTGAATTTTTTTTATTTTTTTCAATATTTAAATGTTGTATTCATAGCCTTTTTCAGTGAGGGGTTGGGGTTTTTTTGGTTGTTTGTTTTGTTTTTCATCTACTATACTTTTTGTGAGGAACTTTCAGCTTATATTTTCTTTGGTGCAAGTCAAGCAGAAAGAAATACTATAAAAATAAAATATATGCAATGGCTTGCAAAAGGACACTCAACTCTTAGTTTAGCAATGTTTGCATGTTTCCAGTGTTAGACTTTAAAGTTCATGTTATTTGCTATAAAAAGATGAAAAATTAAGTCTTACCTTTGCCAAAAAAAATCTTTATCTTAAATTGTCTTTTCAATCCTACATATTTTACAGGAGAATTTGGGAGGGAAAAAGACTAAAAGTAGGATTCACCTCATCTAACTCCAGCATCTAGAAAATAAGTATCTAGGCAAAGCTCACCTTCCAGTAATTGTCTATAATCAGTGCAGCTATATCCTCGGGGCAATTCACGTCACTTATCTACTTTAATACTGAATGAATCACTAGCTGGAAATGTCTTCCATTAACTTGAAAAGGAGCTTTGATATGACTCTGACTCCACAAGTCAGAGTCCAAGTGTATCTGAATCTTCAATTTGAGTTATGAGATCTATAAAATGAATATAAATCAGAACTTCAATTTTCATTTTGCAGAACTTCAATTTTGCAGTGGTATGAAATACAGAATAGTTTCTGATTTCAGAGTAAGTAGCCTTTAATTACATTTATTTGTTTATTTATTTATTTATTTATTTATTTATTTATTTATTTATTTTCAGAGACACTTGGATAGTGGGAACAAAAAAGAAAAAAGTCTTCTTGGGCTCCCAGTTTTTCAAATTTTGTAGCTAACACCATTTATAACTTTTTGTTTGAGTGTGTGTCTTATGAGCAGTTTCCTAGAATGAGTATATGCTCCATGACAGGTAGGCACAGATTCCAAACCATTATCTCCCAGTCTACATCTAGTATACATACTTTATGGCACAGTCTGTAGCACTGTCAGATTAGTTATGCTTGTTTAACCTACAAGGATATTAAACTGTTTTTAACTGAACCTCAGGCAGATTTTTAACCTTGTCCAGTACACAGCTGTATTCTTTATTCTTTAGTTTCCTTTAAGAACTTCTATAGTTCTTTCAGCCAAAAAGGAAAAAAGGAAATGGAGGAAGGCAGTGTGATAGAAACAAGTTTTCTTTCCTATACAATTCCTGTCTGTTGGACATACATGGTTCATTTAATAGATCAGGCTCTCTTACTTAAGTTTTCTGCTCCTACACAATGTGTGTGATTGAATTATGGATACTTTCTTAATGCATACTTAGTGTAGAAGAGCTTAGGAAATATACAACAATAATTTAATAAACATAATATTTTTAGCTGGAGTAGATTAAAGCTCTCTTATGTCTAAAGGCAAGAAAATCTGCAAAGTTCTTCATTTAATGCAGCAGAAATCTATAGTAAAGTCTGTGAAAATAATTTTATAAATGTGAATCTATTGTATTGAATTATCCATTTTTAATTTTTATTTAACTTGCCCCATTGTAAGCACAGGCTCAAATACCATGAGAAAGCAATAACCTGTAACAAATAAAACAAAGAAAAAACCTTGACATGGCTGTGGTATAAGGTCTAGTGTCTCTCATAATCTAAAGTTTTAACACCCGTTGACACATCTATAAATGTCACAAAAAATATCGTAACAATATTTTTCTTCACTCAGAACATAGTTTCTCTTCTTAATTACTAATTTTTACAAGGGTTAACAATTTTTAAATGGCTTTTTCATACTCTGCAAATTCTGACAGGTAAAACAGGTTTTTGACCATCATGGAATATAGGAATATAAGTTTACATTGGCTTTATTTTTTCATCCAGTAAGTAACTCCACTGTTTCCACTGAGTAAATGGGGTGTCAGCCAGGAAAAGTGACTCATTTAATGGGATGTGAGCTCCACATAGACAGTATAGTGTCAGCAAATGCTGTTGTATACTCCAACCAATTTAGTACCTAGCATTTAAAGTAGCAACATTTTATTGAAGTACTGTAATAGCAACTTTGTTAACTACCCACAACTGTCACAAATGTTTTCAATCAACATTTTACTTCATGAAGTCAAGCTGTGTAAAACTTTCAGTACAGAAAGCAAGCCCATGCAAAACAAGACTGTGTCGTGTTTAATTTGTGAATGCAAAACTCATCTCAGTTCTCTGGCAATATCCAGAGCACAGGAAAGATTTTGGTAAAGTGTAACTGTCCCTTCTGATGAATTTATTTCATTTCTTCCAAGTTCTTGAAAGTAAAACCACAGTGCCCATCAAGTGGGCTGTTATTTTCTAGCTTATCATATCCTTTTGGCAAATATATTTTAACTCCTTTCTAAAGCTTTCAGTGGTAAGGTAAGACTGCATCTAAATAAAGGTGAAAGGGGCACACAGAACTGCCAAAAATGTCTAGTCATCCAGGAGAAATGTGTCCAGCCTCTTCTATTTTTGAAAGATTGCTTTCTGACTGCATTATCTGCTTGTGCTTAACTACCTTTTCTCAGGTTTTCTTTTGGAGACAAAAGATGAAAAAAGGAAAGGCTGCAAATTTCCTGCCAAGCAAAGAAATCCTTATATAAACCACACTAGCATTTGGAGAAGGACTTTTTCGCATTTGTTTCTCTACAGAGGGACTGGAAAGAATCTCTGGAGATCCTCCTAAAGGAATACAATTAGGAAAAATAGTTAGTAGGTGCCCAAAGAAATAATGAATTGCCACCCACTTCCACAAAGGCAGGAATCTTTTCATAGGTAAGTAATTTGTCCCACACACTCTCTTTTAAGTGGTAAGTCTCTTTGGGTGGAATAAATGAGGATGATTAAGACGAGCTTGTCAGTTTTTTTATTTCTGACTTGCTCTGACTTCCATGGCTGCCCACAGAGTCTGTTGTTTACAGTTTTCAGAGCCTGTACATTTTTACTCTAAGTTGTGTGCATAAGTCACACAAAGTGAGGGATTTGGCGCAGCTTTCACAGTACATCCAGATTTTTTGCCTAATACCTTGAAAATTAAAAGCACTCTGTTTCATTTCCCTTTCAGTGCATTTCTTTATACTTGAAAAAAATACCCATCAATTAAAAATAGGTAGGTAATGATGGTGTTAACTGATAAACCTCAGTAATAATCATGATTAGAACATGAAAAAGACTGTGACAGAGTAGGATATGTAAGGAGAA
The DNA here is from genome assembly GCF_030936135.1 of Gavia stellata. Classification (NCBI taxonomy): domain Eukaryota; kingdom Metazoa; phylum Chordata; class Aves; order Gaviiformes; family Gaviidae; genus Gavia; species Gavia stellata. Next base: position 50,240,529 of record NC_082594.1, on the reverse strand, counting down.
ATGTTTTGTAAGAAAACCTACTTATTTGTGGAATTTTTCAAAAGGAAGATAGCTGATCTACATCAAGGATTGAGGACTGGGACAGAGTATCTTGTACATGGTGCTTGAAAAACATTTGTAAATACTGGTTGACCTTATGCCACTGCTAAAGCAGTCTGTAGGAACCATTACAGAGGTGCAGGTAAGCCTTAACTGTGTCTTCTTTACTTTTCCTCTACCCTTTTTGACATTTGCTCCAAACTCTGTTGCTCCTAAGAGAAACTGGAAAATTCTCTGCACTAATAACAAAAGAAGTTAGAAAGGATTAGTATGTGTCTATTTGACTTTACTTTTGGAGATAGTTAGAGGATTAGGATAAATTAAGCTTTAGGCATGTCATTATTTTTACTCCAGTTTGAAAACAATCAAGATGATAGATAAAATTATCTTGGAGACATTCTGCTGCTCAGATGTGGACTGATTCAGTTAGCTGTCCATGCACAGACACGTAAGGTTTTCTGAGTTCTCTAGACACACAGAGGCAGCTGAATAGTTGTCTTCTAGGGTATGATTCATGCCATTTTAAAGATGGAGGTGTCTAAAATAGGTCAAGTGAATCGCGACCAAATAGCAGCTCTTTTTCTACCAATAGTATAAAGGGTTATTGAGTTACTACCTCGGACCTAGATTTCTATTTTTTAAATATCTAGAGTTAGATAAGTACTAATTCTCATGTCCAAAACCATTCTGACTTTAGTGTCTATTGAGAGAGAGGAAATTGTACAAGTGGTACCCATCTGTTAATCCCGCTTAAAATGCTTGGGTTTTTTTTTCATAAAATAACTTGAAATCCTTTTAAAAATCAGCATTTTCTAAAAACTACACCTTAGTGACACTGTTTTTTGAGTTTGGTTTTGTTTTTTTTCTCCTCAGAGCTAGATTTCAAAATGTCCACAGGGATCCATAACAAAATGTTGCTACCTTTTGAATGATTTTGGTTTTCTGTGTCCTCTAAGTATATATTGACTATATGGTATTTATCTTTATTCTTATATCTAATTTTGTAGGAACTAGGAGAATAATCAGAAAAGATGTCATTGCAAAATTAGGTGAACAAAAGTTACACAGACATAATAATTTAGTAAAGTTTAATAGCTTTTCTTATTTCTCATAGAATAATTTTTTTGTTGTTGTGGTGTTTTGTTTGGTTTGGTTTTTTAAATGCAGAAACAAAGAGTTATCTATATCTAAATGGATGCAAACAGTACTGGGCTAAAATGTTAATGACAGAAATAATGATTTCAGGGTGTACATCAGTGAATCCAAGAGAGTTTGTGATAGAGTTTTCTGCTACCAATTTCCTTCAAGTTTTTCTGAAAGATGCTTACATTAAAGGGACCTCCTTTCAATCTCCTTTTCTGGAAGTGAAAAATTGTATTTCATTGTCAAAAATATTGCCAATAATATTTCATTTGTATAACAAAAGTTTTTAAAGTCCCAGTGCACTAGCAATGTAATACATATGTAAAATCCCCAGAAATAATTCCCAGTAGCTTCTCTGGATTTACTAATTCCCTCTGAATCATTTATTTATGTTGATTAATCCTAATCATGCTACCAGACAAGGGATACAAGGACACCAGCAGGTACTACCTGTGCATAGTCTTTTGTGGCTCAATAAAGAATGAACATCTGGTAGGCCAAATGTGCAAGTCTGCTGTAAATATTATCAAACTCAGAGACGATCCCAAGAGAAGCAGAAGAGACACCCCCTAGGCTTTTCTAACCTAGTCCTTGGAAATACTCATTAATTAGTGAGAATCTAATATCTTGAGCTGTTTCATACCAAAATCAACAGCAACACTGTAGATTTCTTTTAATTGTAGAGTTTTGTGACTACCTTAAATTAGTTTGTTGCTATTAGGTATTCTAAAGAACTAAGATTTCTGTTATTCCCATAATTATCTCCAATTTCTTTAAAGCTAACAAATAAGTGTAGAGCTTTAGAAGTGACAACACAGAGAAAACAGACCTAAATTATTGATGTGTATACTGGGACAAAATATATCTTGAATATGCTATAAAAACTCCAATATATTCAGTGGGACATAAATATCAGTACAAAATTTGTGGAGGAAAAATAAAACAAAATCATCCCTCCACTACTGGGTCAGGTGTCCATAGAAATCTAAGTAGTAAAAGTTTAAATAATCCTGGAAGCAGGACACAAGCAGGATACTCTTCCTCATTTAGGGCTGAAGAATCACAGTAACTGTATAGTGGGCCAATGACTTTTGTTATCTTATGTAAGGTGGGACATCTGCAACTGAGATCACAATGTTACCTGTCCCTAAAGTATGGCTTAGAGTTGACAGTACAAGATAAGGAGTCTTATGGCTAGCTGCCAGTCACAGGGATTGTCCTGGTCTCCCTTTCCCAAACTTTCAGCCACTGTGCTCCCCATATATTGCACTGGCACATCTGATGACAAAAGGATCCAGTTCAGGGAGGAAAATCACCAGGGGAACAGGGGTGCATGGCTGGATGTGAGGGGAAGAGGAACAGGGTCACAGCCTTCAGCATCTGATCAGCAGATCATCTAATCACACTCAGGTTTTTACACTGACCTAAGGAGGGGGATGGAACTTACACCTTAACTTGGTAAAAAATTGAAAGATTACATGTGGTTTTGGTTTTTTCATTATTTCCTATGGGAATACCAAATATACAGTAAAGGCAATGAATCAAAAAATACAGACAAGAAGGAGAATGATCCTTCTTTCTGTACAAAAGTCAGTCATTTCATTATTCACCTACAAATACTCAACTTCAGTTCAGGTTTCCTTCTTTATTTGATCCCCAGATCTGCACAGATCTAAGGTCCATCTCATAGAATAATGTACATATGTCCTTCTGAGCAGGTGCATTGGAGTCTATGCCCACAGAGGAAGGGTCGGTTAAACTGGGAGAGAATGAAAGAGAAAGGAGAACAGCCAAGCCTATAAATAAAAAGTTGGACACTGAGCAGGAATACAACAGCCAGAAACCTACAAAGAGAGAAGGTAGATAAGATAGTTTCTCCTTAAGCTAATAATTAGGAGTAGAAGGGGCAGCTGTGAGAGAGCGACTCATAGTAATAAGACTTTTTTAGAGCACTGTCCATCAAGTCTTTCAGTATCTTCATTCCTGCTCTTTATCCAATTATTTGAGTACTTCCCCTGCATTCCCCCCCCCCCGAAAAAGGTCATAGATTTTCTTAACAAAGAATTTAATCTTAAAATTAATTTGTGCATAAATAACATATGTTATTTTCCCTATTTTCCCACAAGCTTGGGCCCTCAGGTAAGATAGCAGGCTAAAACCCACTTGTTCAGGAAGCTGTTGTGAAATATTTCCATCATGTTCTGTCAAATTACCTTGTTCTTGTACTGCAAAAGAATTCTTTCTGTATTCCAGGTCTTACCCGAATAAAACACGCCAATTATGCTGAATTGTACAGTGTTTTTTAAGTGGAAGACTGGTATTTGCAAGAAATTAGAGTCAGTCCAAAAACCTCAGTTCATGTGAATGCTCTCAAACTGACTTAGTCCAAAAACTCCAGAAGTGAAAAATTAATTATTACATTCCTTCATCAAATTAGGGTTTTTTTATAAGTAACTGTACCTTCTTAATAAAACAGAAGGTTAAAACAATAAAAAACAATGTCTCCAAAATAATATTTGTTATAATACTAGAATGAGTCAGAGCTACTGACATGAAGTTTGTATGAAAATATTAAAAAAACACAATATGTAAGAAGGATGATGTTGAATACCACTGCCCAGTAAAATGCATTAATGTTTGATCAACAGATCTACTGGTGATGTTAGTTTACTATTGAATAGTATTTTAAGTAGAGAATATTTTATATCCATTGTTTCAAAGATTATATCTCTTCCTATTTACCAAAGTATTAAATCTGCAACAGAACTTTCTGGTAGCTAATCAACTTTACATAATTTGGAAAAAAAAATAATTCTTAAATCTTACTTTCTCTTTTTTCTTATTAAAATACCAGATTTATTCACTCTTACTTGTGACTGATGCACATGCTCTTTTCTGAAATGGTTGTGTGACCTGACAAACCTGTGCATAGGTAACCAGCAGTGGGTCATGCATAAGAGCTGTCCTGTTATGCAGTCCTCAGTCTCTGAGGGTTCTTTCTTATTAATCCAGCTTTGAAATCTCTCCAAAGCAGAAGTTTCTAAACAAAATTCACAATAGTTTATCTTCCTGAAGCAGAATCCTTATTTTTCTGCAAAATCAAAGGCCCATTCTTGTTTCTGTTGCGATTAGTTTTCATGCAAGACTTTTACCAGGATTTGCTGATTGAACCAAGAAATTACAGCCATTATCAATACCATATTAGATATATTCACTATTGGGATGCCTAAATAGTACAGACAAAGGATATTAACTCCTCTTTCTATTGGTCTCTTGCTCAGGTGTTTTTAAAAATGCACATTCAAAATAAAATTGACAATTAACAAATACACACTTTATTGTTCTTAATTATTCATTTTTAGAATAATCCACTAATGAATCTCTATAAAGGTTTCATATCTATCAGTGGGAGTTCAAAGATTTGAAATAGATCGTGGAGAATTTTATAATAAGATGACCAATTAAAACAGGAAGCTTTTCTTGGGGATTTGTTTCACTGTGCTTTATTATTTTCCTGTGCAGATTTGTTCATAGCTGATTGATGTTTCTGTGAGAAAACTATAAGGGGACACATCTTTTGAAGACACTTTTATTGCACAGGCAGCACAGCAGGAATGATTATACAGTCATAAAAAATGTCAAAATATCTTCCCATGTCAAAGGACACTTTCTGTGAGTGCCAGTTAGAAGAACCTGTCATGACTTCAAGGTCCGGTTCTTCAGTTGGCAGGAAGACAGCACAACAGATCATAATGTGACAGTCCCCTGGGGGGCCAAAATGTGTTAAGGGCTTTCACTCTCCCTGCAGTAGCCAAACAGGCTGTTTTAAATGTTGTTAAGGCCATAATCCTGACACAAAACTTAATTTTCCCTGTCTTGACCAGAATTCTGGAGTAGAGTAACTCAGTCCAACCTGTAGAAAAGGCCACTTCAAGCAAAGAAAGAAATTCAAAAGACTTTTTAGGTTGTGACACCCAATCTAGAAGACAGTTTGAGTCAAACTGGTTCTTAATAACCAAGTCTCACTCAGTGCACTTTAAATTATATATAGAAATAAAAACTGAATTAAACTTTTAGTAACTAAGCAGGTCATGAGGAAAGATTTGTCTTAAAATTACATCTCAGAATCCTAAATAACATGATGTCAGTAAAATTCAGGTGTATATACTGCATCAAGTTCATAACACTTCCTGCAAATAGCATCAGAAACCTCATTATAACTTTAACTTCTTCACGTGGTAGTCATGTTGTAAGTGGTATTCTCTACAACATTTTGGTAAACAGCAAAATGTCTTTTGTAGAAAGAGTGTATCAAAACTTCTAATCAATCTTTTCTAGATGATCCTCGAGGATTTTAACACACAAATACACAGAGTAACTTGTATATAAGGGAAAAATTAGTCTGAAGAAAAACAATATTGAAGAAATTAAATGAAAATACAGTAAAAATCATTAATGTTACTAAAACCACTGTGCACTTGCATGAAGTGCCTGACTGAATTAGTGTATTTAGCTAAAATATATATTCTGTCTGTGGTGCTGCAGGATTCTCACCTGAAATAGTTCCTTAAATTTAAATAACATGCTTTATTTTTGATGAATTGGGTACTAATTTCTAGCACTTTGTATTGCAGGTAGTGCATTTCTTACTCTGGAGAGACAATTATCCTGAATCATGACTTCTTTCTGTTACATTGCTTTGTTGGATTAAAGCTCTTTCATATGTCTCATCTCGCAATGATTATAATGGACTTCCAGTCTAAGAAATAGCAGTTTTGAGTGTTACTTAATATGTTGCTTTTGCTATTTCAGTCCCTTTTTCAATGCTACCTTGTGGCAATACAGAATTTTTCTCTTTCTTTGAACCTACACAGGGAGCTCCAAGTGATCTCCTGGCCTGAGGGGGCCACGGGCACCACAGTTCTCCTGGCAATGACTGTGGGGTGCTGGTGTGACTCCACTGTAATCCCCCACAACCTTATTTTGCTTGACTTTGGGAGCTGTTGCCCTCTGGACCCAGGAGGATATTGGATGAGTGTAACACCAAAGAAAAGGGTTAGAAGTAGGAAGGATTTTTTCTATGACAGTTATAAATGTATTAGTGAGTCTTCCTTCGATTACTCTGGGCAGTTTGTGTTAGTATTGTTAAAGTCTGTTAAGAGTGTGGCTGCCTCCTCCAGACGCTCCTCTTTCCACATACCCTTGCATTGTTGTAACGGAATTAGCAACAACTATTTGTTGTATCTTCATAGAATAACAGAATCATTAATGTTGGAAAAGATCTGTACGATTAACAAGTCCAACCACCAACCCAACACCACAATGCCCATTAAACCATGTCCCACAATGCCAAGTCTACACATTTTTTGGACACCTCCAGTGATGGTGACTCCACCATCTGCCTGGGCAGCCTGTTACAGCATTTCACCACTCTCTCAATAAACAAATTTTTCCTAATATCCTGTCTAAACCTCCCCTGGCGCAACTTGAGGCCATTTCCTCTTGTCCTGTAGCTAGTCATTTGGGAGAAGAGGCCAACACCCACCTCTCTGCAACCCCCTTGGAGGTAATTGTAGAGAGCGATAAGGTCTCCCCTCAGCCTCCTCTTCTGCAGACTGAACAACACCAGTTCCCTCAGCTGCTCCTCATCAGGCTTGTGCTCCAGACCCCTCACCAGCTTCATCGCCCTACTCTGGACACACTCCAGCACCTCAATGTCCTTCTTGTAGTGAGGGGACCAAAACCGAACACAGGATTCGAGGTGTGGCCTCACCAGCGCTGAGTACAGGGGCACAATCACTTCCCTACTCCTGCTGGCCACACTATTTCTGATACAGACCAGGATGCCATTGGCCTTTTTGGCCACCTGGGCACACTGCTGGCTCATATTCAGCTGGCTGTCGACCAATACTGCCAGGTCCTTTTCCACCAGACAGCTTTCCAGCCACTCGTCCCCAAGCCTGTAGCATTGCATGGGGTTGTTGTGACCAAAGTGCACGACCTGGCACTTGGCCTTGTTGAAACTCATCCAATTGGCCTGGGCCCATCGATCCAGCCTGTCCAGATCCCTTTGTAGAGCCTTCCTACCCTCAAGCAGATCAACACTCTCACCCAACTTGGTGTTGTCTGCAAACTTACTGAGGGAGCACTCAATCCCCTCATCCAGATCATCGATAAAGATATTAAACAAGACTGGCCCAATCTGATCTTGATTAGACTGCTAAGACTGCAAGAAGACAAAGCATGTTTGTTTTCGTCCCAAACAACCTTTTGACTAACTCTTGGGTCTACATATATGTATAGAAATCAGTGATAAGAATAAACTTCAAATTCATCAGGAAATATGGGGTGGGATCATGTACAGAAGCAGAGACTTACACTCAGGCATTTACATTATCCATAATGCCTAAGGACAAGCCTGAACATAAATGTCCAATGGCATTTGAGATGCCCTGGCATACATATATCCTTTGACCTTCATCTTGCATTACAGAAAGCATGAATGTTTCCAAAATCTTGTGTTATGTATGCCAGTTCCATATAGATATCTTTGTGCCTGATCATGCAATAGATATCAGCGTTTGGGCAACTGAATCAAGTTCAAGGTTTGCTCTGGCTCTAACAGGAACTTAGACATGCAGCTCACACATAGACACCTACATTTGAATGTTCACAGACTACATAATTTCAGTAACTTCTAAGATTTTATATTGCACTATGCATTGGCCTTATTTTAGAATTGCACCAATTGCAGATGATACAAATTCACGTAATATTGAACCCCGTAGTTTTCACTTAATCTTTGCTTCCTTCAGCCAGATTTCTTTTGGGTGGATATTTCTACCTATACACAACTTTGACGATAATGGGTCCCAAGCTATCAGATAGAGGTTTAAACATAAAATGAGCAGATAGAGGTTTAAATGTAAAGTGTTGTGATTAGCTGTGTACCTGACCATCAAGCAGGAGTCTGAAAGATGTGCAATTGCTCTAGGGTTCTGAGGGATCTACAGAAGCAACAGCTGAGGTCAAGGTGGTTCACAAGATCTACCATCCCCTAAGGTCTAGTTGTTCAAATGGAGAAACAGTGAAAGAAAATACATCAGCTGATGTCACCGCTTTTGAGATATATGTTGAGTAAGTCAGCTTTATCGGAAGCTAGATCATCGGATCTGTAGACCCAGCCCTTGCATACAGGCTTTGGCTAACTTAGAAATTTAATGGTAAATAGCATAAGCAACATTCAGATAAACTGGAACCTCTTACTCTAGAAATCCTGAAAGACTTTCACGGAACTGAACACACACTCCTAAAATCCTATATTTTATCTAGCATGTTTAAATTTTGAATAAAATGAAGTTTTTAAGACAAAATGTTTGTAATGTGATTACCTATGTGTAGCAGTGAGGAATACAACCAAAAGGTGGCAGTACTGTACACAGTAAACATTGGGTATGTATTAGATTATATTATTCTTGGGAATCTTATATACACATTTATATACCCATTGTGATTTAAATGTGTTTGTGTGTGTTTATATTGTCTCACTGTTGTTTGTGATTATGTATGAAGAACAAGAAGCAGAAATTCCATTTTTCATGTTACTTAAATGACTTTCCACCTGTATTAAATCTTTTAAACTGACAGTCCAAAGGCAGAAAGATTATATATACCAGGAAAAAGTGGAACAAATGGGTAAAAATTAAATACAAATTATCTTCAGGAAAATGAAGTGAAACTAGGTGGCTGAAATTCTCCCTATCTCAGAAGATTTAGCATTTCTGAAGGGAAACATTGACCTAAGAAAATTTTTTAGATTTGGAATGGACACTCCATATTTCTTTTGTTTTGGTTTGGTTTTTAACCTGTCTTTTAACAAATCCAGCTGAACTTCAGAACTTACAAAACATACCTTCATTCTTTTGCAGTAAAAAGGAAATATCAGTTTCTGGCAAGACTGTTGAACTAAAATAAGTGAATAAAATTAACTACAGTTACTGCATATAACCCTTCTGGATCAAAATAAAAGATTTCTGCTGCATTGCATTTTTATTATGAAGAAATACACTATTTACAACCTAAATTTTCAAGACATAGAAGTATCAACATAAATTGTAAAATAGGAACTTAAAAAAATTAAAGATTAACAAGAACCAAAAAGGACAGACTGAACAACACAGCTTCCTAAAGTCTCAGAATGATCTTCCGGTAGCATTCCTCTGGGGTTAGAGCTAAACATGTGTCCCTACATTTCTCTTTCACAAATGCTTCTAAAAAATACAACAAATGATTCTCAAATGTTTTCAGTTTAGTGTGAGATAAATTACATGGAATAAAATAAAGTATTTGAAAGGATACTCTCAGCTACTTAACATTTAGTTTTGTGTAATTTCTTTAAAATTTTCCATTGTTTTTGAAACTCTTCAGAAGTCAAGATCTCTTGGTCTCTTGTTACTTTTTATCTTTTTGTTGTATACAAGTGTTTATTTTTCCTCTTTCTCGGTAGGTATTTCACAGTGCTAATTAAGAGCTTCCTAGTTATTTTCTTCCTAGGTCTTGGTAGCCTCACCATCTACACTGTATAAATGCTAGTTCACGCCTTTGAAGTCAGACAGCATTTTCCCTCTGAAATATATTACACAGAATCACAGAATCCCTAAGGTTGGAAAAGACCTGTAAGATCATCAAGTCCAACCATCAACCAACAAACACCACCATGCCCATTAAACCATGTCCCACAATGCCTCATCCATACGTTCCTTGATCACCTCCAGGGATGGTGACTCCACCATCTGCCTGGGCAGTTTATTCCAGTGTGTCACCACTCTCTCAGTAAAGAAATTTTTCCTAATATCTAGCCTGAACCTCCCCTGGCGCAACTTGAGGAAATTTCCTCTTGTCCTGTTGCTAGTCACTTGGGAGAAGAGGCCAACACCCACTTCTCTGCAACCTCCTTTCAGGTAATTGTAGAGAGTGATGAGGTCTCCCCTCAGCCTCCTCTTCTCCAGGCTGAACAACCCCAGTTCCCTCAGCCGCTCGTCATAAGGCTTGTGCTCCAGACCCCTCACCAGCTTCGTCGCCCTTCTCTGGACACGCTCCAGCACCTCAATGTCCTTCTTGTAGTGAGGGGCCCAAAGCTGAGGTTTGAGGTATTCTTGGTTCTGCGAACGATCTACCCCAGGGGCAGCTCCCATTGTGAAATATGGATGGGCCTTAGCTGGGATTTGGCCCCATCCAACCTTATCAGCTCTCATGCACTGTTATAGCAGACTTTGAACCCCCAAATTCTCTCATATGTTGTCACACTGCTCTTTTCAAGTTAAAGAAACACCACTCTTAAGGTTGCCACTCAGGTGACACAATTCTATTATTTCATATACCAGGAAATGGAAAAACAAGCATATTTCTGGGGCCATGGAGGACTCAAAGAGACTCAGGGTCAAGTGCTATAGACACAGCCAGGCTGCTTGAGAAGGGGTTAAGTATGAGCAGTCTAATCACCAGCCCAGTCAGTCTACACAGGCTGGCCTCCAGGTCAGTGATCAGCTCCGAGTGGAATATAAACTCAAAGTTAGCAAAATATCCAAAGTATCCCAGAAACACACTTGTGTTTTCAGTTCTTCTTTTCTCCCCCTACTCAAACATGGAGTGAAAAAATACGGGAAACAATGAACAGGGTCAAGGACTCTGTAGAGAACCCCAGAGAACAATTAGCAAAGGTTAATGATTTAGGAGACCTAGAACCAAAGGAGAGAGGTTCAAACCGTTACCTGCTAAGAAAATAATTATGTCTAAGTAAGCTAGAAATCCAGTATTTCTCACCACATCAGTAAAAATCAGGCTGACAGACACTGACCATCTATGTTCCCAAAGAAAGATTTGAGTTTTTCTTTAAAAGGAAAGAAAAGACATTCACTATGTTCCCTCTTCTGGTCATCAGATATCAGAGGAGTAGGAAGCAACTTCAGTTCTCCCACATCTCTGCAAGTAGAGACAGAAAGAGGAGGGCTGTTTGAAGTACTTTTTTGGCTTTCCTTAATTTAAAGTTTTATGAGTATCAGAGGAGGATACTGAAAGTTTCAGATGGCTTTTAAAGGACAGGTGGAATTTAACCTGACCTACTGTAGAAGAGAACTCACAGGAAAAAGGAACTGAGAGAAGACAAAGACACAGGGGAAGCCAGGGGAGCAGAAATAAAAGACGAATTCACAAAAGCTAATTTTATCCTGTAGAAGTTGATTTCATAGAACTGCCTCCATAGTATTTGGAAAGAGGCTGTTGGAGAGCTAATATAAAAAAACATAAAGCTAGGCCCTTGTTCTGAATTACCTTTAGGAGTTGCCTGTCTCTTGCAAATGACTATAAAGTGATATGAGGGAAGTTAGTGCTTTTGGGCTGAAGTTCACAGTTTGAGTAAAATGAATTTTTCTGAGTAGAACAGAAAGAAAAACACTAAAATTTTAGACAGCATTTAAAAGGCAGGTGGAATTAAACCTGCTCTGAAAAGGTTTCCTTGTTCTTAAAAGCAAAACCATACAGAACAAAATAACTTTGCCAGAATTTTAAAGACAATAAGAGTGCTGAGAAATCCTGAGGATATTATGTGTTCAGAATACATTCTTTTTCTCGCATATAAAATAAAATGAAAAAAACAATAAATTGAAAAAATAATAAAAAATATGAAAATATTTATACTATATTGCATGTGACAATTATGCCTTCAGTCACTGTAGGACTGGTATCAGCATTTCCCGAAGCTTCTCAATTCTTTTGCTAACACTATGAATTTTCATTGAAGAGGAACACACTATTCCAAAACCAGGTGTAAACTATATACAAAAATGAAATGTATACTGTATATCTGCCTGTCTTTGATGTAGACTTCATTAAAGTTTACATGAATTTCTCAGTGATTCCTTATGCGTACAATTATATGAGACTATCTACCAGATCACTAGCATTTTTACTTTTAACTGTGATTAAAGTAAATTCCTTTAAATTGATTGATGCCTGTCAAGCAAGCTCAGGCAACAGAGGAGCAAGTTTACTTGATCTAGGAATCTGTGTGTGTGTGACTGCGAGTGTGTTTATATACGTGCATTTTTAAATATGCGTGTGTATATACATATTCGTACATACACTCACACACAATTATTATTCTGCTTTGATGAATTTCATTAAACCTCCTCCTTAATATCTGTAGGTGCTATTAATTTTAAAATGCAATATAAAAGGAACACACAGAGACTCCTTATTTTTCATTCTCCCTTGATCCACTAAACCACCCACACAAATAAACAGCTCTTCACACGAAACCCTACCTACCAGCACCTGGAGATGCTGGGAAATTCTTACCTTCCTTCTGCTATTTTTTGTGGAGATTTCACAATTTCAGTGTTGACGTAATTGGCAGAGGAAGTAATTGTTACAACACTGAAAAGCAAGCAAAACTCAAGCAAATCATAGATATGTATTTACATAACATTTTTGATTGAGAATTCTCCACAAGCCCTACTTAACGTTTAAATGGACTAATTTATTCACTGGTCTTTTTAGCCCACTTATTAGCATTTGGTCTATTAAATGGATAATCTGTTTTTTCAGGATCCTAGTAACTGTTTATTATAGGTATTTACTTGGTGCTTCTAAATGAGATATGTGACGTGAAATTTAAGTTGTGGCATTCAGTAGTTGGATATACTCAAAAGAAAAAAAAGAATAAGCTATTCTTATACACATGAGCAAGATTTTTTTACATTTATTTATTTATTTTAATTTGGAGACAGATTCAAAGATCACTTAACTCCAGGAAAAATATTCCTTTTCTATCTTGGACCATAACTTTGTATTTGCAAATATAGCAATAATTTTTAATATGGTAAAAATAAGATGCTGTATCTTAACTGCATAACATAGCAATTTATACATGGCTGAAGACAGTTTAAAGGGTTGTGTTTCTTCACTTATGTCCACAAACTAAAGTAACCTAAACTTATTGCCTTATGCTAGGCAGTATCTTTACTAGAACTAGATAAAGGTAATTTATGGAATTTATGAAATATATTTTATATCTCATTTTCTAGAAATTAAAATTTAAATATGCACTTTTAGTTTATATACAGTTTCCTTTGAATACTGTTGTGTTCTCAACTGCAACAGTGTGGTTTATCTTGAAAAATAAATGTAATACAAGCTTGCAAGAGGAAAAGGGGAATGATCATCTTTATCATTCCAAAGATGATCTGCTTATGGGAATGTATCCATTTCAGCCTGGCTTGACTCCAGATGGGAAGCAGTTTGGCTTTCTTTAAGACAGCTGACTTACTTGTTTTTCATGTCTATGATCTTAGAACTAGAGAAAATGGTGTGGTTTTCTGTTGATATGTTTACAGAAGTTTTAGGGAATTAGGACTGAGGTTTTCAAAGTAATTCTTTTTTTAATATTCACTGCTGAGGAAAGCCTTAATGCAAAGTGAGCATACCGTAAAACACCAACAAAACAAAGCAAGAAATAAACAGCAAGTCTCTTTTCTTATGCACCCTCCTCCAGAATGGTAAACTTGCAAAATTATTTTCATCCCAGATTTTTTTATTAAGGTTTTTATTTTCAATACTTATTAAAATTGAGTCTTACAACAGTTCTCTAAAGGCAAATTTAACCTTTGAAATGTTATATACAGATTTGAATGTGAAAATCTGTAGTCTAAACTTACAGAAATCATACCATAAGGATTTCATCTAAATTAGAATCTATTAAAAATCTAGATGAAACTACTTAAGAGAAATTATGATCCTGCTACTAGATACTGCTAATTTTGGTATGTTCCTGTTTTTTGTAGTGCAATTCAAATTCTATCCTCATGGCACTTTCTGTTTATAGTTTTGGCTTAGATATCTTAGTTCATTTCAGGAGTAGATTCTCTGACATAAGCCTCTGTTTTTTTGTTTTTTTCTGGTTTAGGTGTCCCAGTGCTTGTCATTCTGGCTATGATAGATCCTTACCTAGCATCCCAATTGCCTCTCATTTTGTTCACATGCACCTACTTCAAGAGGATGCACACTCCCAGAGCACAGATACTTCACTTTTGATTTTGCAATAGTGCACCCCAACCTTCCCTTCATAGTCCCAGCCATAATGCTCTAACATGGAATGATTTCTGCCAGGAGGAGAAAGCTACATTGTAGCAAGTGAAAGTCAGCAACTGATGATGGAGTCAAGTCCACTGAAGTTTGTTGTAAACTGAGAGTCTATAGAGAGTAGACAAACTCCAGAGCAAGAAATACTTACCAAAAGATGAAGAACAGAATATGAAGCACTGATCAAGGTAGCAAGCAGAAAGAATGAATCAGTGAATTTACGAGATTTTTTTTTAAAAATTGTTTTATTTATGAAAGGGTGTATATTTTGTGTCTTCATGTTACATCAGCTAGAATGAGCAACTCAGGAGAAAAATGGATTGCAGTCTATGGGTGACAAGCAAATATGCCAGATAGTCAAGATAGTGTTTTTATAAGAACATAATTACCATTCCAAGCAGTAATAAAATGTGCAGTTCGACCGTATGTATTTGACTAATGTCCTGGAGCATTAGTGATGTACAAACAAATGGATAACCTGGTTTTATCACATTTCAGTCCAGAGACTGAAAAATCTTTGTCCAATGAGATACCATAAGATTATTCCAGCATAAAACTGACATCAGGCTCAGCTCTGGGGGGCAAAGGAAAGAGAAAATTCAGTGCATACTAAGCCCTTATTCTTTCAGTCTGATTTGAAGGCTCTATGACAGCTGTTGCCATGCAGCTATGGGGCCATTCAATGATACACCTCTAGCTATGCCAGCCATCCAAGACTTTGCCAGCACCATTCCTTTTAAAGTTACTTTTCAAAACTGAACATCTTTTTCATTAATGATTTGGGGAGGTTTAGAAAAAAGGATATATCCTGACTTATTTCCTGTTTCCAATAGCCCTAATTTTTAACCACTTGGAAGTGGAATCTTCTGAAGTGAATCATCACCTACTAAGTAGCAGGCTACTAATTTCAAGGACTTTGCTAACATCTGTTTTCTACAGTATCAGATACAAAAATATGGCACTTTTTTGACAGAAAAGAATAGTTACTTCCCTGTGTGCCCTCTTACACTCTTGAATAATACATAAGATCAAAGCCTCAGGGGTATTATGGAATGTAAAAGGGATATGTTGACTGTTAAGGATTATCAATACACAGTATATCATAGGGTGGAAGATATGAGGGGCAACTGGAGACAGATTAAAGAGAGTCAGCCGAAAATCAAACCTTCATTCAGAATGTCCTGCTGTGAAAATAATGAAAGAGGACGAGTTTCATCGAAACACACTGAAAATTATAAGCCATAAAACAGATAAATAGCTAATATATATTGAGAAGAAGTCATTTCAGTTTTATTACTTTTAACATTTTTTAAGGATTCAAAACTTGTAGATGCTGTAGCATAAGTGAGTGAGATGAGGAAGTAGGGATTTAAATGAAGAAACAATAATATTTTATAAACCATGTCTGGAAAATAGTGAAAAAGGGACAGGAATACAAATGGAAGAAGTAAGAAATTTGTGATGTCAGGATCTGTGGACTGTCCTACTATATCCTTCATAAATTAATACTGAGATTTTTTTAAGATGTTAACATGAATGCAAATATATTGGGACAGGGGAAAGAATTCCATTCAGGAAACCCAGAATTCTGAATAGGAATACTAATGTTGCTTGAAGTATTTACATTTTCTGACACAAATGGAAAATATACGCTTTAAGAACTTCAGAACCATGTTTTTTTTTTTTCTTTTTTTCCCCCTCCTTAGAGTTCGTAGCTGCCTCTTCCTCTTGCTCCTGATAAGATTGCCGTGAAGCTGGCTAAGTCTTCAGTTTCAATTATGCATACAACCTTGGAGAGGTTAGAATACATTTTATCACCTGCAAAGATGGACATAAATTATGTATGTGTAAGCCAGATTTTCTAGGAAGTCAGAATGACAGAACGTGATGGTAAATACTGTGTTCAAACCTTTACCTCTCTCCCCTGAGCATTTTCTGGCAGCTATAAAGTGGTCTTTGGTTTTGATCATCAGTTTAGTTGTAACACTGGTACAAATAAATGGTTTGTATATTTAAAAAAAAAAAAACTGAAATCTCAATTATTTTATTATTTTAAACTTCTAAATAGATTGCTTGAATTCTAAGAAGAAATAATAAAGGCTATTATTTTACTTAGGTTTCACAACAGTGTAACTCTTGAAGCTAATAAAATTACTGGTGTGTAATTGGAGAAAAATGCAGAAAAAAGAAGGCCCTTGTTTGAAGCCTTTTCCCTCTCAGATGCTTGCTATTTATCAAAGGGAAAATCAGCTCTCTCTATTACTGTGATAAAAATAAAGTCACAAAATTAATTATGGCAATATGAGTGAAAACAAGTTTGCTCAGAGTATCTAAACACACAGCGGTCTGAACAAGATTTTTCCAAAAAAAGATGAAATAATGTTTTAGTCAATGGATTTGGGGTACTTTGTTTCTATGTTAGGCCTCATTGTTTTGAAGATAAATTCCTTCAGCCCTAGAATACAAGACTTCTTTTAGAAGTATACTAGCATTACTTATTTAAGCCAAATGAAGTTTTGGTGGGTGAACCATTCACTGAAACATGCAGTGTCAGTCATCAGAAGTGTTCCTGAATTTGCATTGTACTCAAGAGAAAAAGCAGAAAGCAGTAGCTGACAAGTGAAAGATTAAAATTAAAAAAAAAAGTAACATTTTGATTGTCATGTAAAATATTTTTTATTAGAGAATTAGCTAAATTGATAAAATATGTTATTTCAAAATGAGCAAAACACATTGATTAACCCCTAAAAGAGACTTTCTTTTTAGCTAGATGACCAAGCTCTAATTGCTACCATCATTCTAATTCTAGATATTTTTGTCATTGCTTTAAATGTTCCCCCATGTTCTAGCTTCAGTAGTAGCTTAAGGTAGGAAAATCCATCATCTAAAAGTGCAATTTCCTGAAAAATTGTTTACCTTTAGTATTTTAATTTTACTCAATGACCCTTTTACATAAGTTAAAGAAAGCTGCCCCATCACTGTAGCATATCATATAGTAAAATCAAGCTGAAAAATGTAATTAATGTAATATCTTATGTAATATACTTTGTTCTGGGAGAAAATGTTATGAAAAGAGGCAGAAAAGGACATCTGAAAATATTTTAATTTATTCTTGAATTCAAGAGCTAAAAAATAGTGACATTAAACATAAAAAGTAGGCAAACAAATAAAATCCCAAGGTTTTATAAGGCAAGCTTATTCTTTATTCTATAACAATGATGTAGAATAGCAATTGTAATTTCATGGTCTATGTTTAAACTCATAAGTTATTAAGGAATAAAATAAATGGATGTTTCATACAGTGTCAGATTTTAGATTTTTCAAGTATATCTCTAGAGTTTTTATTTGTAAAACAAGAAATATTCCTACATAGTAAACTTTCTGATTTGTGGACTTCGTATACAACATTGAATATACAGTAGTGGCATACATACTTGTTTCTAAAATTTTAAGGACATGCTTATGTTTACACAGTGAAGGCATCCACTAAAAGGGAAGTTATAAATTTGTATAGAATTTTCAGAGTGAGAGTCTACATCTTCAGGAAACAGAATCTGAGAGCAGGATTTTTAGTGTGTAGCGAGAGACAAAATTATCTCCCTGAAATATATATTTTTTTCTCACAGTTCTGATTTACTTGAATAAAGATGGTATTGCATAGAGCTATCCAACAACTATTGTGCAAAGAGACTGTGAGTTGGTATTGTTTCTGCAGTATTTCGCATGAAGGCTAGAACTTCTGATGTAATGGTCAGTCTTTAAATACATAGTGTGCGCATTACTTTCAAAGATATTTCTTTGCTTTTAGTATGTTTTCAGTGGTACCTGAAGCATAACTTGTCCCAAGCGTTGTAGTAGGGTGGAACAGGTGGAACGTACAACAACATTAGCGAAACTATTAGACACTTCACAGCTCCATGTTGGCAGGTAATCAAGTCTTTAGGAGCATAAATTACTTCTTATATTATTTTTCTTTTTAATCCCTCTTGATTTCACAGAAAGAAACAAGTTCTGTTCCTATCTACATGTACATAGAAGACATAATGTTGATGCCTCCTGCAAAACCAGTCAAGGAGATACAACAATCTTAATGAGTACCTTTTCTTCAAACATCTAACTTGAAGATTTTACATAGACATATGCATATACTTTCTCTCTTTTTTTGCCCCTCTCTCTCTCACTATATGTATAGGATTAGAAAAACTTATATATATAAAAGACTATCAATTATTAGGCATTTGGTTAATAAAAACAAGAATGCAAAAGTATACAGAAATGAGGTAGCAGCTCTATGGATTAGTTGTACTTGCTTTATCTAAGCCCTTTGCAAGTCTTAGAATGAAATAATAAAAGTTTAGTTTAACGTGAGACTTAATTTGTGTTTTCAGTGCTGTCTAATGCTATTTATACATTAGGTACCTTATGTCTTCGTTCTCATCCTTTAAATAAAATTATTTAATTTATTTCTTATGATCTGGAAATTTCACAAACCATTAGAGAAATTCTGGGGAAAACAATTCAGGAGACATGTCAAGATAAAGGTTTATTCAGATTATCAAACAGTTGAAATGATAATGAAATAACAGCAGTAATCCATAAAGAAAATTTTATTTCCAAAGCTAGCTCTGGCCTTATCTCAAAGGTTGACAGTGATCTGTCCTAGACCTATCACATGGTAGGACATGAAGTTAGGATGCAGCTGAACAGAATGTGTGCTAAACTATGTCCGTCCTTCACATGTCAGTATGTCTCAGTGTATGGAATTTAACTCATGTACGTATAGTGGCTTGATCTATTTGGTTCACATAATGGCATTTAAGGTACCCTAGGCTAACCAAGATATGGTTTGGCAGATATGATTTAGGATCTGTGGGAAACCTGCATCCTCTGTGTCAGCATCTGGAGGCATGCAGGATACAACTCAACTAGTATTTGCTATCTGTAAGTGGACAATTGAGTGATGCCTCAAAAATGAAAAAATATGAACAGTCCCACCTGATAAATCTGTAGGTTTTCGTTCATTTTCATTATCTTCTGCTCCATCAAACAAACGTATATTTCAGATTTTCATTCTTGATCAGGATGAAAAACAATTTAGAATTGTTGGACATTATAGTGAACAACTGTTGAAGAAAAGAAGTTTGGATTTGGAACCAATTATTTATGTTGTAAATACAAAGATAAACATCACAGTAATTCTCAGGGAACTTGGAATGTAGAGCACTGGTTTCAGAAGGGAAGAGTTAAGAGACAAAAGCAAAAAGCTATTCCTTGGACATCATCTGAACAAGAGTTGCAGTGGCAGCACCTCTAAAAATACTTCTGTATTGCGCCTCAGTTTAACATGAGAAGAATGAAACCTTTCACCTTATTATCGAGTATGTGGCCCATGAATAAGGTAAAGACATTTTCAGGTAGCTGAAGCTGGTGAAGGAAGTTATTCAGCAGGGCAGATCTCATCTTGTGTCAGACAGCTTAGCAAAACATAGTTGAAGTTTCTAACAGCTCATGTTACCTAGTTCACTCCCTTTCTTCTCTTTCTGATCACTGCTTTGACAGCGTCTGCTGTATTACTGAAGAGCCCATTTTCATTAAATGGCTATGTTGATTTGGAGTGACGGTGCTTTTCAGACACATTAGTAAATGAGCAGTTCTCCTCAGCAGTTGTCTGAGAAGTGTCAAGAAAAGAAAGTACTTCCAAACAATTCTGGAATGACATTGCTGGAGTTGTGGGATAGCTGCATTACTATCACTACTGCCTTTTCTCCATGGGTCAGAATAAATCCTTAATAACAGCAACCAGTTTGAAACCTAGAAAATATTTATGGTGGAAAAAAAAAGGATATTTAGTATAATTTTAATGTCCATCACAATCAAGATGAGGAGATTAATACTGTTTCTACCATGTGATTATGTCAAATGAGCAGTGAAGTTCTGTGTTTGGTGTGTGTATTACTTGTTCTTTTCTCAGCTGAACATTTGACTATCTGATTGTGAGATAGTCATCAACAACAAAGAAATAATAAAAAGAAATTCTCCAGAAACTTTATCCTCAGATTATGCTTCAAGAATTCTTCTATGAAGATGAGTGTTGATGGATGAGGAGGAAAGATCCTGATAGTATTTCATTCCACTCCATTGCTACAATTCAGGTGATAGCTGCTCTTTAGTCAAGTAATTTTCCTATATCATCAACTGTGCTGAAAGGAACAAAAATAATTTCTAGTCCCTAAATGGCAAGCAGCAAGCCAGACATGAGGCTTTTTAATTGTCTAGGGAAAATCAGGGTAGGCTGGTCACTTTTGAAATTACTTGTGCATTGAGCCCATGTGAGTTATTGTCATCCCCGTTGTGGTATTCTGGGGAACAGATGGAAATGGGTAATTTAAAGTCAGGAGTGGAGACCTGTTCCTGTTCAGGAATTTCACAAAAAATCTTCTCCTTAAGTAGCAACAGGAAGTGCATCCTTTCTCAGCTGCTTGATGTGGAGTGGGACAGTAAGAGCACAAATATCTCATCTTCTACCCGTGACACATGGGAAAGGGTCTTTTCCCAATAAGCAGCTTACCTCTCCAAAAATAGACTTCTGGGGGGAAAGGAAAAATCCTTTCTCTTTACATCTTAGATGTGAAGTGTTGATCCACACAATGTCAAGATGACCACAGGGACAGAGAGCAGTCCTTTGATCATTCTGTTTTCTGGCTTTGCAAAGCCCGCCAGTCCTAGATACAAGTTCCTGCTAAAACAGATGGAGTGGGGAATTTGACCAGAATTTTATCCTCACCTGTAACATGTATGAAGCTACTGATTAATTCTTTACATGAGGACACATGCATTTTTCATCTGGCTGTTTTCTGAAGTCCTGAAGAAGCAACCTGAAGGTTGTTTCCTGAATAGACTCTGAAAATGCCTATCATTTCCAATTATGTCCATGAGACAGGTTATCTGTAGAGATCACTAGTCTGAGAATCAGCTTGGGTCAGAAGTTTTGAATTTCTGGAACACTTATAGAAGCATATTTCTGCATAGGAGTCTTTCACGTTTAGAAAGAGCTGAGCAAGTTTTTGAAAAGTTCATCACTATATAAATATTTTATCAAGGTGCCTAAACTCATACACATGCTCAGGCTTTAACCTACACAGACAAACAAAAAGAAATTAATAAAATCATTGCTTTTC
The DNA here is from genome assembly GCF_030936135.1 of Gavia stellata. Taxonomy (NCBI): domain Eukaryota; kingdom Metazoa; phylum Chordata; class Aves; order Gaviiformes; family Gaviidae; genus Gavia; species Gavia stellata. The sequence continues at coordinate 50,219,032 of NC_082594.1, read as the reverse complement.
CTACTTAATTTTTATAAATTAATTCACTACTGAATTGATTCACTAACTGCATCAGCCAGGAGATCCAGCCAAATTCTCATGGAACATCTTTCTTTGCAGCTGCACTGATTGAATGACAGGAAACATTTCATAGGCAGTACTGTGGCTATTAAAAAGAATACAGTATTCTAATGTAAGAGACTATAATCCATTGCATGTTATATCTGATTCCAATGTAGAGTAAAAGTGCATCAAACACCTTGAAAACAATAGTAGAAATGCTGTCATCTTGCTGTCAAAATGGCATTAGAGTGCTTAATAGCATGTCTACAGAGAGAGGGATTTCACATTACCATCTGCACATTTATTAGGCTTAAAGCTTTTTTTGTGGGATCGATGGAGTGATTTACACCATGGTGAACTAATTAATGGCACGATCAGGTTTCAAATAAGTCAAAATCTTCAAAAGAAAGTGTAAATATTGTCATGGTTTAACCCCAGACGGCAACTAAGCACCACACAGCTGCTCGCTCAGTTCCCCACAGTGGGATGGGGGAGAGAATGAGAAGGGTAAAAGTGAGAAAACTCCTGGGCTGAGATAAAGGCAGTTTAATAAGTAAAGCAAAAGCCGCACATGCAAGCAAAGCAAAACAAGGAATTGATTCACTACTTCCCATCGGCAGGCAAGTGTTCAGCCATCTCCAGGAAAGGAAGGCTCCATCACTTGCAATGCTTACTTGGGAAGACAAATGCCATCACTCTGAATGTCCCCCCCTTCCTTCTTCTTCGCCCAGCTTTATATGCTGAGCATGACGTCATATGGTATGGAATATCCCTTTGGTCAGTTGGGGTCAGCTGTCCTGACTGTATCCCCTCCCAACTTCTTGTTCCTTCCCCCAGCCTACTTACTGGTGGGGTGGTGTGAGAAGCAGAAAAGGCCTTGACTCGTGTAAGCACTGCTCAGCAATAGCTAAAACATATCTGTATTATCAGCACTGTTTCCAGCACAAATCCAAAACATAGCCCCATACTAGCTGCTATGAAGAAAATTAACTCTATCCCAGTCAAAACTGGCACAAATATTTCAGTGAATTAAAACTTCATCTGCCACACTTCGCTTACTTCTTTTAGTTTTGGGGATTTTTTTGTTTTGGTTTGGGTTTTAATACTTTTTTTTTTACCAGAGATTTTACTGGAGGGTTTGGGAAAGGCTTTAGGAAGTGAAATGCTGAGACCAAGTGACTATTCTTCTTTGTTCTGGGAAGTTGTTTGTTTTTTTTTTTTTTTTTTTTTGGGGGGGAGGGAATGTTACTGCAGCAATTTTAATGAAAAATTTAATTCATACTCCCCCCACACATATAGTCTGATAAGAATTTCCTAACTGAGGTGGGTGATATAACTGTTTAATTTCTTCACTGTTTACTGTATGTGCTTTTTATGTTGTGTTCTGTTCAAAGCATATGGTTGAGCAGCAAAAAAGGCAACCACCTGTTTACCTTACTCTTGGATAGTACTTGCTGAATTCAGTGAAACTGCATAGCGGTAACATGGGATTGCTATTTTTCTGAAGCCAAATGGCGTCATGAGTAGTTTGAAGAAATCTTCTGGAAAGTTAGATGGGATGAAGGTATTGTGAAATCACACAAATAAAGACTAAGAGACTGCTGAGAGGAGCAGAGAGCAGATAGAAGCCAGTTCTTTCAGGTGAACAAAAAAAACCAAGAGATTTTCCTGGGGGATGAGGAGGGACGTTGTTGTAGTACAGCAAGTCCCTCAGAGTTTCTGGGCTTAGACCTAAGCAAAAAGGAGAGTCTTATCCAGAAAGGACAAAGAAAGAAAAATGGTAGTTTTGTTTTAAATTTCTTTTATTTCACTCTGTCCCATGAATAAAATGTTATTGTTTCAAACAATGCTTAATATGTTTTCTAATAATACATCTAAGTAGGGTTTTTAAGGTTGACAGCATGTGAAAGGGAAAATGTTACAAATCTACTGACAGAAAGGGATATATTACTGCTACTAGATATACAGTTGTTCAATAGGTGACTTGGTTTTGGTAGAATTTCTCTGCTAGGTGTGGTCTAGTTCTACATTAGAAGATTTCTGCTTGATAGAAAAAAAAAGTACAAAGTGTCTAAATGTTACTTCACATACCTGCCAGGTTTCCTACATTTAAGTATCATCTCCTATTTTGCCTAGCTTAAGTGTAAAAGCAAAATTAATCTTCCTTTGTAACATTAGTTACTCAGTCGCCAAGGCGAACAGCTCCAGTGCCAGCACAATCTGCAGGGGATTTCCTGAACTGGGGGAACCTCAGGGAGACCCAAGAGAGATGCCAGGAGCACACACATTGTGCAATAGTGGCTGAGGAGACCTGGGTGGGGCCAGGACCAACAGCAGCCAAGTCCCCCCCATATATAAAAGAAGCCCTTAGGGAGCACTAGCGATGGCTAACACAGGTTCCCAGACAGAGCTCCAGTGGGAACATGCTGCCACCCAGGCGTCAGGCTGCAGGGTGTGCCCTACTCTGATGCCAGTATTGGACGGCAGTAGTGGGGACACCTGTGGGAGGTGCGCCCAGGTAGGGGAGCTCCTCTGCTTAGTGACAGAGCTCCTGGAGGAGGTGAGTGGGTTGAAGACTATCAAGGAGTGCAAGAGAGAGATATACTACTAGAATCACACCTGGCAGAGAGGATTCACGATACAGAGGATTCCCTATCTTCTCTCCACGTGGCTGAACACAGTGACTTAAGGCGCAGGGGGCAATGGGGAGAAGTTCCTGCCCAGCGCAGCAGGCATGTCTCCTCTGTGACTACTCCACCTTCCCAGGTGCCCTTGCATAATAGGTACCAGGCTCTGCAAGCGGAACCGAACAATAATGAGGATGATAGTTCATCTAGCTTGGAGGTGTCGCTGAGGTTAAGTTGGCCTACCCCCTGCGTCAAAACTGCTTCCATAAAGAAAAAATGATGGTGTCACAACCGGAGTCCTAAAGCCCTGGGTTAAAGGACAGGTTACATTTAGGTTTTGTGATCCCCCACGGACAAATAAAGGCAAGCTTAACACCAAGCGATCAGGAGATTCAACAGAAAATCCTTTAGGTTGCAGAAAAAAGTCATAAAATATCCCTAACTACCTGTATGAGAAATAGAAAAGAAAGAGAGATACCACCACCCTAGGTTCCAGAGATGTCTTATCCTGCATAGTGTCTGGTTCATGGTTCCTGGATGGTGGGGTGCCTTTGCCCAGTCTGTCCTGGCTTCTTTTTTAGTTTCTTTCTTCTCAGGATCCTCCCTTCAGGAAGAGCCTTGGCATGCAGGCACACTATTTACTTGGAGTACTTGGAAAGTGCTTGAAATGAGTCTGGGGCTGGGGGGGGGTCTTGGTGGTTGATATACCCCTCTTCCAGTTGTGACCATGATGTGACCTTTTCCTTGCGCATGCGTCTCAAGTCGAAAAGGTAGGAGATGACACCGCCCTGCCTCCGCAAAGGCTTCTGCTTCCCTTTTTCCCACTGACTTGCAAAAATGGCTTGTTTAAGGCATATCTAATAGGCCACACATCTTGTTTGTTACAGCCACAAATTCTGTTTATTACACCACCCCGTGACTTAAACAGATTTGTTTTTTGCCAAATCTTAAGCCTCAATTTCTTCTTCTAGACTGATGGTCCTCACATATCGGACAGATGGCGAAAAGAGAGAAGAGATAGAAGACATCATATGAATAATGATACATTGCACTATAGCTATCCCTATCATTAGAAATATAAATCCGGCTACCAATGTTATCCCCATTTGTACCAGCCATCTTCCCCACCCCGTGAGTCCCAGAGATTGTGGCACAGATGTAATCCGTGACCCAGGAGCAAGTCCATTAAACCAATCTTTAGGTTGTAGCGATTGGAATACATCGTCAGTCTGGTCAGCGATTTCCTTCATTTTGGCACTGGCTTCTTCAGTAGAGGTAGTGGTATTGTGAATGGTGATACAACATTCTCCATCAGTCAGGTTTAACATTCCACAAACTCACTGTTCTTTTAACAATAACATATCCAATGCTAATCTATTTTGTAATGTCATTTTAGACACTTGCTGAACTTGTAAATCTAATTCTCCAAAAGCATATCTGGTTCAATTACTTAACACATGTAACTGCCAAGTTATATTTTCTAGAACAAATTGATGTCTCTTTAAGGTAACTTATGGGATAAATATGTTTTCAAACATTAAAGAAATTATCATTCTTTGGGTATAATAGTCAGGTATCTCAACTCTGTGTATCGCCCACTCGGGCCGTGCTGTGGGATTATTGACATTTCTCTGTGTTCTGTGGCGGTGGAGTGTGAAACTAAATACTCTAGATGGACACAAAGAGGGGATTCCAACATCACACCTCAATCCTGCATGTTGTTCCAATGTCTAATATGAATAGAAGTTTCCATCAGAACACCCCCAAGCCAATCCCAGAGGAGCAGCGTATATAGCTCTCTTGCAGTTATAATTGTCAGTATAATTTACGATAGTTATTGGCGGCTCTGTATCTATAGGGGTTCCCTTTATAGGATAATCCATATATGGGACACCACATGAGGGAATATAGGAGGTATTGGTGGTGTTACAAGATGAATCTTGATTTTGCATCCTTTTGATGCATATCCCCAACAAGTGCACATATGAGGGTCCTGAGACTACCAATAAACCATGTTTCAGGGGGATCTTCAGGTCCAGTGTCACATGTAATTACCTTGGTAAAATTAAAGAGAGGACTGGGTAGCCCCCTAATTGGTGGTTTGGATTTAGGGGTTTGGTGTGGTTGCATTATAGTAGATCCAGACCAGGCCCCCATCAGATTAGTTCCATTTTCTGGAGATACTTGTGTTCTATTGGGGAGTTGTATGCACCAACTTGGTTCCCACTTTGTTGGCTTCAAAGGGGTCAGGCTTCTGGAAAGGATGGAACATAGGAACCCACAGACAAAGTCTGCATGGATACTGATAACTATTGTTTTCAAAAGTAGTATTACCCCTAGACAAATTGCCAAATCATAACAAAGGGTTTGATCCTTTATTGGAGACAAGACCGTTACATTAAACAAAGGACTGGTAACATTACAGAGCATATTCATCAACATGGCATTCCTAGACAAATTAGGAGGCTCCTCCCATGTTTCATAGCTGTGACTTCCCATCAGTGGCTTACCCTTCCATTGTACCTGGCTATTAGGGTTTATAATCATCCACTTCTTTGCCAAAAATGTAACAGAGGTGGCATTAGTCATGTTAAAAATAAAACTCAAATTCACTGGTGTCATGAAAAATCTCAGCCCCTCTTCAGCTGATCAGGATAAAGTAATGCATACTCCTTGATCTGGTTGCTCCCATATTCTCATAAAACCCTTTATCATTTCCCAAGCAAGGTTTGAGGCCTCATCTCGCCAACTGCTTGTGGCAGTAAGGGAGAGGAAAAGGATCCTCCAAACCAACCTTCATGGTGCCAGTATATACATTCTGCAAAGATCATCAAGCCAACAACTATGGCTTGTGCAGTTATTAGCTTGTCGATCTACACCAGATGCAAATGCTCACAATCACTATTCATTATAGGCTTGATTGTAGGTCTTCTTTAACCTTCTGTGATATTTCCTCCTAAAAGAGAACAGAAAAATAAAGAAAGAAACCCAGTCCAAGGAGAACCGGTTTTAAAAGAAGGGATAATACACCAAGTGTTAATTTTGTGCTCCTTTCTGTGGGCGTCGGTGGCTATCCAGGCATGCAGGTTAAGGAATGTTCCCCAAACCACAGCCCCTTAAATCAATCAAGTCCCTCTCTGGTGGAGCAGAGAGGGCATTTCACCCTGGCTTTTCCTCAGGATAGGAGGGAGCTGTTGGAGTAGAGTTTTTCCTGGAGTCTTTTCCATGTCCTGACTAATGTCTCCGGGTTCAGTTTGGGCAATTTGTTCATGACCTCCCTCGGAATCCTTTTTTAAATTCCTTCATCCCACAGACCATATCTGCATATCTCCTATCATCCCGAGTGTTCTGCAGTCTTCTTTGAAGGGTTTGGGAACAGGGGCCTGTGTTTCCATTCCCCTTGTTCCTCTACCCTTCAGATGTTTTCCTGAGACTTAGTCCTTCCTGAGTGCATAAATCCTATTCTCCTCCATTATCCCAGGTCAAAGCTCATTGTCCTCCCTGTGGGGCTCCATCCCTCCCAAATGGTGCATAGCGTCCATCTCTCAGTCAGTCCTGAGGCTGAACCACATAAGCCTTTAAGCTATATGGCAATCCCCTTATAAAAGGGGTCATCCTGTCGGGATCCGCTGCCATCAACATTGAAGACAGCTGTCTCGGGACTAGCTACCTCTGGTGCATTAACTGGAGTCAAGCTGCTTTCTGTATGCTCTCTGTCAGTTGATCTATATTGGCATTTCAGTACTGACCAGATACCCTCTTTCCAGCGGGTCTAAACCTCCTGCCCAATATGCTGCCTTTTGGGTTATAGACCATGGTTCCTGGGTATCATCCATGGTAAGGAATACCCCGGGCCCCCAATATCCCTGAGCTTCCTCCTCTGACAACATTGTGTGATCACCACCCATAAGCAAGACTCTCCACACATATTCTGTCTCTGTTTCTCCAGATCCTCTTAAATATTTCTCCTGAATTTTTGCTAAATTGGTGGGGCAATAAGGAACTGTGTGGGTCACTATTTCTGGTTCCTTATCATCCCCTCCACTTATTTCTGTCTTTGTAAGGGGCCTCAATGCAGCTTCCTGGTCACCTCTAAGTTGCTTTTCTTTTGCACATTCTAAACTGCTGAAGGGGTTTTGTATGTCCGACTCCCTATCTTCCCCTACGATCCCATAAAACCACTCATCCCAGAGCCTCTGTTCTCTCCTGAGTGTGGCTCATTCCTCCTCCAGTGCCTTCTCCAAGGATGCCTCCAATCACTTATTATTCTTCTGCTCCTTTGCTCTCTGTTCCTTTAAGGTCTCAGCTTCAGTCTTCAACTGCTCTTGCATTGTTTTTACCAGATCTTGCAGGGACTGAATTACTTCCCTTTCCGCTTGTTGACCAGCTTGTTTTTCCTCTTAAGCAGCCATTAAAAATGCTCTTAACAATGCACATACTACCGCTTTTCCCTTTCCGCATTGAAAATTTTGCTCTTTTGTTAACAGGGTTATTCTGTCTACAACAGCTCGTGGATCTTGCCAGTTATCCTGGGCCCAAGTCATTCTGGAGAGGGACAGGCCTTATAACACTGCAGTTTTTCTAAAAGCAGGGATACATCTATCTCAAGTCCTCCATGGGAGGCCATTATATACTCAAACACTTAACCTTCTGAGGGCAAAATCTTTTCGGTCCCAGGTTAATTCCCGCTACCCCTGGGGAAGCCTCCACCGATACCTAGACTTTTCTCCTTTTGGTGGTTGCTTTTGTCCTGCAGTGGGGGATCCTGTCCATGACACCAGTTTAAAATATCACAACCCGAGTCCTAAAGACCTGGGTTAAAGCACAAGTTGCATGTCGGTTTCGTGATCCCCCACGGACAAGTAAAGGTAAGCTTAACAGCAAGCGACCAGGAGATTCAATAGAAATGCTTTATTGCATGCAGACAAAAGTGATAGAATATCCCTGACTACCTCTATAGTTATAAAATTCTCAAATGAGGGGTAAAAGGAAAAAGAAGGAAGAATAGACAAGAGAAAACGAGACATAGAAAAGAGAGAGAGATATCGCCACCCTAGGTTCCAGAGATGTCTTGTCCTGCATAGTGTCTGGTTCGTGGCTCCTGGATGGTGGGGTGCAGTCACCCAGTCTGTCCTGGTGTCTTTTATAGTCTCTTTCTTCCTGGGATCCTCCCTTCAGGTGGAGCCTTGACATGCAGGCACACTGTTTAATTAGACTACTTGGAATGTTCTCAAAATGAGTCTGGGGGTGCGAGGGTCTTGGTCGATATACCCCTCTTCCAGTTGTGGCCACGATGTGACCTTTTCCTTGCGCATGCATCTAAAATCAAAATGGGGTAGTTAAGGGAGGAGGTGACATCACCCTGCCTCCACAAAGGTTGCTGCTACCCTTTTTTTCTGACAGACTTGAAAAAATGGCTTGTTTAAGGCATATCTAGTGGGCCACACATCCTGTTTGTTGCATATGGGTCATTGTCATAGAAGACTCACTTCTGAAGGGAACAGAAGGCCCAATATGCAGATCGGACCCACTTCTTAGGGAAGCCTGCTGCCTCCCTGGGGCCTGGGTTAGAGATGTGAAGAGAAAGCTTCCTACCCTGGTATGGCTCTCAGATTGTTATCCATTATTGATTTTTCAGGTAGCCAGCAATGAAGTTGCAACAAGAAGTCTGAGGGCAATCAAGAGAGACTTCAGGGGACTGGGACAACTGGTCAAGGGATCAGGAGCACAAGCAGCGTTCTCCTCCATCTTTCCACTGGCAGGGAATGATGAGGGAAGAAACAGGAAGAGCCAGCAGATCAATACGTGGCTCCAAGACTAGTATCACTGGCAGAATCTTGGGATTTTTGATCAAGGGTCAGTTTACAAGACACCAGGCCTGTTGGCGACAGGTGGGGTACATCTGTCTCAAAGGAGGAAAAGGATCTTGGCACAGGAGTTAGCAGGGCTCATTGAAAGAGCTTTAACTGGATTTGAAGGGGGAAAGGGATAAAACCATGCTCGCCAGAGATAAGCCTGGGGTCGGCAGGGCTATGCTCGAAGGACGGTGTGTTAGCAAGGTCCTTCGGCCTGCCGTCTCAGTGGAGGAAGGGGATGAAGATCCATACGGCAGCAAAGACACAAGAGTTATTGGTGGGTTAGAAACCAAGGAAGAGCCTGAGATCAGTCACATAGGAATTGGGGCTTCTCATTCCAAAAAGGTGGCAGGAGCAATAGCCCAAGTGAAGTGCATCTACACCAATGCATGCAGCATGGGTGAAAAACCATGAGGAGCTGGAAGCCATTGTGCAGCAGGAAATCTACGATATAGTGGCCATCACAGAAACATGGTGAGACAGCTCACACAACTGGAGTGCTGCAATGGATGGCTACAAACTCTTCAGAAGGGACAGGTAAGGAAGGAGAGGTGATGGGGTAGCTCTGTATGTTAGGGAGTATTTTGACTATCTAGAGCTTGACAATGACCATGAAAGGGTTGAGTGTGTGTGGGTAAGAATCAGGGGCAAGGCCAACAAAGCAGGTATCATGGTGGGAGTCTGTTATAGACCACCCAACCAGGATGAAGAGACAGACAAGATAGTCTATAAGCAGCTGGGAGAAGTCTCATGATCGCTAGCCCTTGTTCTCGGAGGAAAGAGAGAAAAGAGTCTCTCTTTGAGAGAGATATGGCAGAGAGGAAACAGTCTAGAAGGTTCCTGGAGTGTGTGGAAGATAACTTCCTGACACAGCTGGTGAGTGAGCCAACTAGGGAAGGTGCCCCGCTGGACCAGTTGTTTGCAGAAAGGGAAGGACTTGTGGGGGATGTGACAGTGGCAGGTGGTCTTGGGCACAGTGATCATGAAATGATCGAGTTTTCAATTCTCAGAAAAGTAAGGAGGGGGGTCAGCAGAACTCCTAACTTGGACTTCAAGAGGGTTGACTTCAGCCTGTTTAGGAGCTGGCTTGACAGAGTCCCTTGGGAGGCAGTCCTGAAGGGCAAAGGAGTCCAGGAAGGCTGGCCATTCTTCAAGAAGGAAGTCTTAAAGGCTCAGGAGCAGGCCATCCCCATGTGCCAAAAGACGAGACTGGCGTCGCTGAACAGAGAGATTTGGCTGGAACTCAGGAAAAAAAGGAGAGCTTATGACCTTTGGAAAAAGAGGCAGGCAACTCAGGAGTACTACAAGGATGTTGTGAGGTTTTGCAGGGTAAAAAATGAGAAGGGCCAAAGCCCAGCTAGAACTTAACCTGGTGGCTGCTGTAAAACACAACAAAAAATGTTTCTATAAATACTTTAGCAACAAAAGGAGGGCTAAGGAGAATCTTCATCCTTTACTGGATGCAGGGGAGAAACATAGTGACAAAGGATGAGGAAAAGGCTGAGGCACTTAATGCCGCCTTTGCCTCAGTCTTTAAGAGTAAGACCAGTTGTTCTCCAGGCACCCAGCCCCCTGAGCTGGAAGACAGGGACAGGGAGCAGAATGAAGCCCCCACAATCCAAGTGGAAACGGTTAGTGACCTGCTACACCACGTAGGCACACACACGTTTATGGGGCCAGATGGGATCCACCCAAGGGGACTGAGGGAGCTGGCAGATGTGCTCACCAAGCCACTTTCCATCATCTACCAGCAGTCCTGGCAAACTGGGGAGGTCCCAGTTGACTGGAGGTTAGCAAAGCTGACGCCCATCTTCAAGAAGGGCCAGAAGGAGGATCTGGGCAACTACAAGCCTGTCAGCCTGACCTCGGTGCCGGTGAAGTTTATGAAGCAGATCATCTTGAGTGCCATCACGAAGCATGTACTGGACAACCAGGTGAACAGGCCCAGTCAGCATGGATTTATGAAAGGCAGGTCCAGCCTGACTAACCTGATCTCCTTCCATGACAAAGTGACCCACTTAGTGGATGAGAGAAAGGCTGTGAATATAGTCTACGTAGACCTTAGTAAAGCCTTTGACACTGTTTCCCACAGCATTCTCCTGCAGAAACTGGCTGCTTGTGGCATGGACAGGCATAGGCTTTTCTGGGTAAAAAGCTGGCTGGATGGCTGGGCCCAAAAGGTTGTGGTGAATGGAGTTAAATCCAGTTGGCGGTCACTCACAAGTGGTGTTCCCCAGGGCTCAGTATTGCGGCCAGTTCTGTTTAGTATTTTTATCACTCATTTGGACAAGGGGATCAAGTGCACCCTCAGTAAGTTTGCAGACGACACCAAGTTGGGTGGGAGTTTTGATCTGCTTCAGGGCCGGAAGGCTCTGCAGAGGGTTCTGGACATGCTGGATTAATGGGCCAAGGCCAGTTGTGTGAAGTTCGACAAGGATAAGCACCGAGTCCTACACTTGGGTCACAACAACCCCATGCAATGCTACAGGCTTGGGGATGAGTGGCTGGAAAGCTCCCCCGCAGAAAAGGACCTGGAGGTGCTGGTCCACAGCCGGCTGAACGCGAGCCAGCAGTGTGCCCAGATGGCCAAGAAGGCCAATAGCATCCTGGCCTATATCAGAAACAGTGTGGCCAGCAGGAGTAGGGAGGTGATTGTCCCCCTGTATTTGCCACTGGTGAGGCCGCACCTCGAATCCTGTGTTCAGTTTTGGGCCCCGCACTACAAGAAAGACATTGAGGTGCTGGAGTGTGTCCAGAGAAGCACAATAAAGCTGGTGAGGGGTCTGGATCAGAAGCCTTATGAGGAGTGGCTGAAGGAACTGGCATTGTTTAGCCTGGAGAAGAGGAGGCTGAGGGGAGACCTTATCGCTCTCTACAACTACTTGAAAGGGGGTTGTAGCGAGGTGTCTGTCAGTCTCTTCTCCCAACTAACAAGCGATAGGACAAGAGGAAAGGGCCTCAAGTTGCACCAGGGGTGGCTTAGATTGGATAATAGGAAAAACTTCACCAAAAGTGTTATCAAGCATTGGAACAGGCTGCCCCAGGGAAGTGGTTGAGTCACAATCCCTGGAGGTATTTAAGAGTCGTGAGGATGAGGTGCTTAGGGACATGGTTTAGTGGTGGACTTAGCAGTCTTAGGTTTATGGTTGGACTTCATGGTCTTTTCCAACCTAAACGATTCTACGATTCTACAATTTTTGCTTGCTAGTTTACCTTAGCATTTACCAGCACGGCACATGTCTATAGAACAGCTGGTTTTTTTAACAGATATATTGCTAAGAATGATTACAGAATCATAGAACAGTTTGGGTTGAAAGGGACCTTTAAAGGTCACCTAGTCCAACCCCCCTACAATCTGCAGGGACATCTTCAACTAGGCCAGGTTACTCAGAGCCCCGTCCAACCTGACCTTGAGTGTTTCCAGAGATGGGGCATCCACCACCTCTCGGGGCAACCTGTTCCAGTGTTTCTCCACCCTCACTGTAAAAAAATTATTCCTTTTATCTAGTCTAAATCTACCCTCTTTTAGTTTAAAACCATCGCCCCTTGTCCTATCTCAACAGGTCCTGCTAAGAAGTTTTTCCCCATCTTTCTTTATCAGCCCCCTTTAAATATCGAAAGGCTGCAATAACGTCTCCCCAGAGCCTTCCCTTCTCCGCGCTGAACCTCAACTGTCTCAGCCTTTCTTCAGAGGAGAAGTGTTCCATCCCTCTGATCATTTTTGTGGCCTTGATCTGGACCCACTCCAACAGGTCCATATGTTTTTTGTATTGAGGACTCCAGAGCTGAATGCAGTACTCTAGGTGGGGTCTCACCAGACCACAGTACAGGGGCAGAATAACCTCCCTTGACCTGCTCGCCACGTGTCTTTTTTTGCAGCCCAGGATACAGTTGGCCTTCTTGGCTGTGAGCAGATGTTGCCGGCTCATGTTGAACTTTTCATCCACCAGTACTCCCAAGTCCTTCTCCGCAGGGCTGCTCTCAATCCCTTTATTCCCCACACTGTACTGATACCAGGCGTTGCCCCAACCGAGGTGCAGGACCTTGCACTTGGCCTTGTTGAACCTCATGAGGTTCGCATGAACCCACTTCTCAAGCTTGTCCAGGTCCCTCTGTATGGCATCCTGTCCCTCAGGCATGTCAGCCGCACCACTCAGCTTGGTATCATCGGCAAAGTTGCTGGAGGTGCACTCGATCCCACTCCCTGTGGCATCGATGAAGACATCAAACAGTACCTGTCTCAATACAGACCCCTGAGGCGCACCACTTGTCACTGATCTCCATGAGATATCGAGCTGTTGACCATTATCCTCTGGATGTGACCATCTAACCAGTTCCTCATCCACCAAACGGTCTACCCCTCAAATCCATCTCTCTCCAATTTGGTGAGAAGGATGTTGTGGGGGACCATGTCAAAGTCCTTACAGAAGGCCAGATAGACGACATCTGTAGCTCTTCCCTTGTCCACTGATGTAGTCACGCCATCATAGAAGGCCACTAGGTTGGTCAGGCAGGACGTGCCCTTGGTGAAGCCATGCTGGCTGTCTCGAATCACCTCCCTGCCCTCCATGTGCCTTACCATAGCTTCTAGCAGGATCTGTTCCATGATCTTCCCAGGCACAGAGGTGAGGCTGGCAGGTCAGCAGTTCCCAGGGTCCTCCTTTCTACCCTTTTTAAGCACGGGTGCAATGTTTCCCTTTTTCCAGTCACCAGGGTCTTCACCTGACTGCCATGACTTTTCAAATACCATGGAGAGTGGCTTGGCAACTACATCAGCCAATTCCCTCAGGACTCTGGGATGCATCTCCTCAGGTCCCATAGACTTAGGTGTATTCAGGTTCCTCAGGTGGTCACAAACTTGATCTTCTCTTACAGTGGGAGGGACTTTGCTCCTCCAGTCCTTGTCTCGCAGTCCATCCACTCAAAAGGTGTGGGAAGAGAGGTTGCCAGTGAAGACTGAGGCAAAAGAGTTTTAGAGTACCTCAGCCTTCTCCTCATCTGTTGTTACCAATTTGCCAGGCTTGTTCATCGGGGGGGTAAGCTTTCTTTGACCTTCCTTTTCTGGCTGACATACCTGTAGAAGCCCTTCTTATTATTCTTTGCACCCCGTGCCAACTTCAGCTCCAGCCACACCTTGGCCTTCCTGACCCCATTCCTGCACAACCGGGCAGCATCCCTATACTCTTCCCAGAACACCTGCCCCTGCTTCTACTGCCTGTGCATTTCCTTCTTGCCCTTTAGTTTGACCAGGAGGTCTTGACTTAGCCATGCCAGTCTCTTGCCTTCCTTTCCTGATTTCTTACACCTGGAGATTGAGAGCTCTTGTGCTCTATGGAAACTGTCCTTAAAGATCTGCCAGCTCTGTTCTGCTCCCTTGTCCCTGAGGGCAGTTTCCCAGGGGGTCTTATTGACTAACTTCTCAAACAGCTGGAATTTTGCTTTCCTAACATTCAGGGTCCTGACTTTACTCTTTGCCTGACCCATATCCTTCAAGACTGCGAACTTCACCAGTGCATGATCACTGCAGCCCAGGCTGCCTCCAGTCTTGACATCACCGATGAGCTCACTTGCATTGGTGGCCAACAGGTCCAGTATCGCATCCCCTCTGGTAGTGCTGTCTATTGCTTGGCCTAAGAAGTTATCCTCAATGCACTCCAGGACTCTCCTGGATTGCCTATAGTTCGCAGTGCTATTTTTCCACACTTGTCAGGGTGATTGAAGTCCCCCAGCAGGATGAAAGCTTGTGAGCACGATGCCTCCTGTAGCTGGAGTAAGAAGGCTTCATCAATAGGCTCCTTTTAATTAGGTGGCCTGTAGTGGACACCAACTACAAGGTTCCCTTTGTTGCCTCAGTCTTTAATTTTTACCCATATGCTTTCAACCTGCTCGTGGCCATTCTTCAGAGACAGCTCTTCACACTATCCATTTCTTGATGTAGAAGGCAAAGCCTCCACCCCTCCTTCCTCTCCTGTCCCTTCTGAACAGCCTGTAGCCATTGGTAGCTGCACTCCATTTATGGGATTTGTCTCACCAAGTTTCAGTGGGACTTATAGTTCTGTTCTGGACAAACTTTCCAACTGAATGGAACCTTCTTCTATTCCATCTGACATGCTCCTGAAGCACTGGAAAAAGACACAGATACTTACTTGTTCCAGCAAAGCAAATAAGATTTAAAAACAAATGATTACTGCCTTTCCATTCTGACCTGCTGTAGACTACTGACAATGACACCTCCTCTGTATTTTTATAACAAACAGATAACTGAATCTAACAAGATTTATCTCTTTCTGCCCAAATACTGCAACAGTTTTCTAGGTCTGAATGTTGACTCTTGTGTTCATTGTAAATACTATTCCAGGTTCAAATTTCATGCAGAATTGCTATTGATACACATCCTATCATGCTCCTGTAGTAGGAAACTGATAATCTTTCCCCCTCATTATCTAAGGCAACAAAGGTCACTTCTTCTGTGCTTGTTTTCAAGATCACTTAAAGGGTATGTTTATAAAGCCCTTTGCAAGAAGTCACGGGTTTTCTCTGTCTCTGCTGATGTATTAGACTCATTCATCTCAGCTCAGGGGTAATATCTTTTCATATGAAGCTTACTTTCAGCTTGGAAGCTTCAAGCACAACACAGCAAGCTCATGACTTTATTATAAAATGACCCTATTATGACATGAATTTTTTTTTTTTGCCAGTTGGAATTATTTCCCACTTATTTTATGCATGTAATTTATTTTCCTTTAAACCATCTGTTTTCATTCATTCCCCATAGTCTATTGTTATCTCTCCCATCTCCTCACTATTCCCTCTATATTTACAGTCCTGTTTGTAATAGATGGTCCATACGTTCATGAGCTGGCTCTTGGCTATATTTCTGTTAGAGATAAATGACACAGTGGAAATATCATTAGTAAGAAAAACTACTCTGTTTCCAAAAAAGGTTGTTAGAAAATGACAGACATTTGAATGTGAGCCAGTCTGGCTGAAAGTAACTAGATAGGAAGGCCAGATTAAAACCAACAATTTTATGAAGCTAAAACAATATCTAAGATTTTAATTAACTAAAGAAAACAGACACATTTTGTGAGACTCAAAATAATTGGTAACTCTGGAGGCAACTATAACAAAGAAATTGAGGTAAGTCAGTGATTCTCATAAGACTTTGCTTAAATTACAGCTCCACAGCAGTATAAGTTTTCAGGAACAGACCTTAAATCATTTTTTTGCTGACATCACACTTCTACATTAAAAGCAGGTGCTGTAGTGTCTTCAGAGTGGCCTTCAGCATGGCCACATGGAGAAAAGAATTGCACTGAACCTAGTGCTCTGAAGCCAAGACAGAGAAATTGTAAAGGTAAGCAAGACAGTGCTGATGGAAGATGTCACTCTAACACTAGAAACATTTTTGACTGGGTTTTTGTGGACTGTGGGCTGGGTCCTGTAAAGTTGAGCAATTTGAGTGAACAGACATGATATAATCTAATAAAAGCAACTGAACAGATAGAAAATGAAGTCTTCTCTGGATAATTTCAGTAGAAAATAGTTGAAGAGAATGATGAACTACAGACAGAAAAGCATAGTTTTCTTCTATTTCAAAACTGGTGGAGTAAAAAGTGATGTACTAGAGCAGAACTATTTTCTGTTAGATGTTTTATATGCAAACACACAAGAAAACCTAAAATGTATTATTTTTATAGTTGATTTACTTAGTTATGAAGCCTAAAAATATACAACTAGATAAAATATGCCAAATGTATTCTTAAAATGATGACTATGACAACAGAGTTCAAACCTGAATATGTCATAAAACCTGATTTAAAAATCAATGCATCTGGAAGATAGAATATTTTCACTGACATCTTTGAAAAAGAGAAGCGTTTGCTCATAATGCAGAGATTTCAGTTAAAAAAAAAGACAAGTGTTATATAGCAAAAAAGAGTTCAGCATTCTATTAATGAAATCATTGCATTGGGTGACCTCTTAAGATTAATAAAGTTCTATTCCAAAAATAAAAAAAGCCATCACATAATAGCAATATTAATATACAATAATTTTGGCTATTTACTCTATGACACACTGGAGATGGGTTTGCAGCTTATCAGCTTCATTGATGCCTCCTTTATTACATCAGTAACTTATATGGAGAAGAATTTATTGCATCAAAATTACTACTTTAAAATAAAGTAAAGTAAGCAACATCAGCAATAAGGAAGGAAACTTTCATTAAATACATAGTAAACATTACAGAAAATTATCATTATTATTAATTCTTGAATACAGCAACAAATACCTTGGCCATTTTACTGTTAAATGTATATATAGCTGCTAAATACATGTGAAATATACTTAATAAAGATATTCAATACATTTGTTATATTAACTATATTAAATATATTCTATTGAATAATAATTTGCATGTTTGATATTCAAATATATTTAATTTTAAATGTATTTATAAATATATACATATATGTGTATAGAATCATAGAATCATAGAATCGTTTAGATTGGAAAAGCACTTCAAGATCATCAAGTCCAACAGCAAACCTAGCACTGCCAAGTCCACCACTAAACCTTGTCCCTAAATGCCTCATCCACATGTCCTTTAAATACCTGCAGGAATGGTGACTCAACCACTTCCCTGAGCAGCCTGTTCCAATGTCTGACAACATTTTCCTAATATCCAGTCTAAACATCCTGTGGCACAAGTTGAGGCCATTTCCTTTTGTCCTATCACTTGTCACTCGGGAGAGGAGACCAGCACCCACCACATGTGTGTATGTACATGTAAACATTTACCTATATATGTATGACATAGAGATATATATATTATCAATATATCAGAACACAAGAAACCAATTTGCAAATTTCTGATGGAAACAAACTTGATGGAAGGCAAAAAAAACTTAGTCACTAAATTATCTTGTCCAGTGATGCGTAACACTACTGAAAGCATACATTTGATTCTGGAGGAACCAATCTGCTTTGAAAGACCAGCAGAGAATTTGCCATAGGTCTATTAGCATTTCTAATAAAGAGCAGATTCTTGTAAAGAGTGTTTAAGATTGTCTGATTACAGAACAGTGTGCATTTTTAAAAATATTTTGGGCACAGTACAATATTGTTTTTATATTAGGTGCATCTAAAAAGTTGTGAAATAAGAAAGAAAAAAAGGATCAAAACATGCCAAACACTTTAAGCAAATAGAGACAGATCCATTCTTTGGAATCTGTACAAAAGGTTCTTAAGGATTCTGATGAAGGGTCTTATCAATTATTGGCAGGAAGCCAGTAAAGACATCAACTGGGTCTTTTATTAAACTGCTAAAATAGCAAGACTCCTTATACAAACAAATTTTGAAAAAGACAGATTTAGAAAATACAACTTAAATAGTGGCTTGAAGATTCTGGACACACCACCTGCTAAAGGACAGATAAACTAAAGCCTAAATCTTTCCAATTCAGGAGACTGTATGTATCATAACTACTGGGGGGGAGAAAAAAAAACCAACAACAAAACAAGAATCTAGCAAAGACATTGTTTCATGATGGATGATCATGTGTCTGAATAGAAGATCTATGGCTATCAACCTCTGAAAAAGGAGCATTACAGAACGCGACAAGGAAAGAGTAACAGTGCTGAGAGAGACTGACATAGTACAATCTTCAGATCCAATTGCCAGTGACTAGATATTCTCATCAGAGTTTGCAGATACATTTCCATGTTGATGATACCCTTTATGGTCTATTCCAGAGTTCATTATAAATTATTTCTCTATAATAATAACAATTACAGTCAATGCAATTTTGGTTTATCTCATTAATATTAAAGTCTAGTAAATAATGTTTAAATACAGGATGATGAAGTCCTCTGAAATGACACAAATGGCATTAGAAATGGGAAATAATTGATGCCTTGCATCTGCCACGGAGAACAGAGTGAAGAGCAATAGGCTTTTGAAAATGTAGCCCTTCCCACTGTCTTCCTCAGCTGTAAAGTGGAAAACAGAGATGTAGGAGAGAGCAGCCAAAAGGAAGTGTTCCTAGAACTAAACTCTCACAGGACTCTTACCCCTTGTACAGCTTGAGAAAGTTAGTAATGAACTTTGTTGTACACAAGGTTCTGGCAGTCAGGTAGGGAGATGCGACTTAACTGATTATGAAGAAAGGGAAACGTCTGCATCTAGGATATTTCGTATTTTCCTTGTGTTGAAGTGTTCAACAAAAGCTAAATTTCAGCCTAAAGAGCAAGGCAGATGCTACGTACAGAAGGAAGGAAATAAAAGTAATGCTATGCTAACAATCTTGTATTTTGTATTAAAAAATTAGTGATCTTGTCATATTCTAAAGCATATTAAATTAACAGAGAACCAAGAATCAGTGTATAAAATGGTAATATTTGCTATTTGTTTTTTTAGAATGGGTTTTAAAAAGAAAGTGATGCTTACAGTATAACCCTAAATGAAGCTCCAAAGAGATACATACTGAACATATCACATTATATAGAGATTCTGAAGATAAAACTTGCTATATGAACCTAAGAAATGAAACCATTAAATTTTGATTGCAACACACACAATTTTCCAACCTTATTGGTTTGATTTTCTGTGTTTTTTAATAATTTGGTAGATGAGTTTTTATTTCTGCATGTCACTTCAACCATTCAAGCCTCAATAAGACACCTGCTGTTTGTCCCTGCCCTCATAATTTAAATGATTTCTCATTAACAACTGAATGAAGATTTTTTTTTCTATTTGCTGTTTTATCTGTGTCCTAAGTGTTTCCAAGGTTAGTAAATAGTACTGATATCATATTATAAAATCTTAATGCAAATAAGTCAATAAAAGAATATCCAAATGAAATAATGATAGGTGGGGGAGCTTTACAATTAGGCTGGTAGAATTAATCTAGAAAGAGCCTCTTTAGTTTCAATCAGATCAAACACTGACATGCTAGGGAATCCAACAGAAGATGAATCCAGAAAAATAGTGCGTATGGAACAGATTAGACTGTACAAACTAGCTGGGAATGAGTATGATATCACTGGTGTCTAAACTACCACTGCAGACACAGGAAGCAGACCAAATAACTTATTATTGTGATTTACAAAATGAGAGTCTGGGGGCAAACAATAAAAGAGGGACAACGATAACAAAGTAGCCTATAGATTCAGATAATATCTGTATAGATACCTACTTGGATATCAGGATTGTTCTTGATACAGATCTTTTTTCAGTAATGATGAGAATCTGGTGCTTGGGGATGACTCACTCTTAGCAGCAGCTCATAACAGGTTTACCTTATTACACTGCCATGTTGCTATGACAATGTATCTAAAATAGAGTTGGCTCAGATAAGTAGAGAGTGAGATGGACTGAAAACTGGTTGAACTGCTGGACTCCAAAGGTTGTGATTGATGGCACAAAGTCTAGTTGGAGACCAGTCCTGAACCTGGGAAGGAACAAGTCCATGCCTGAGTATGGGCTAGGGCTGAACAGCCGGAAAGAAGCTTTGCAGAGAAGAACCTGGGGGTTCTGATGGACAGAAAATCAAACATAAGCCAGCAATGCTCCATTGCAGCAACGAAGGCCAACAACTTCCCAGGCTCCTTTAGGAAGAACATTGCCAGGAGATTATGGGAGGTGATTCTTCCCATTAATTCAGCATTGGTGAGGCCACTTCTGGAGTGTTGGGTCCATGTCTGAGCTCCTCAGTAGAAAAGAGACATGGACATACCGGAGTAAGTCCTGCAAAGGGTCATGAAGATCATTAAGGACTTGAAATACGTGACATGTGAGGAGAAGCTGAGGCAGCAGGGACCGTTCAGCATGGAGAAGAGAAGGCTTGGGGGAATCTTGTCAATGTGTATAAATACCTGAAGGGGGGGAGTAAAGAGGACAGAGCCAGATTTCTCTCAGTGGTATTCAGTGTATGGACAAGAAGGCAGAAATTGACATACAAGAAATTCCATGTAAGCATAAGAAAAAACTTTTTTACTGTTAAGGTGGTCAAACACTGGACCAGTTTTCCTAGAGAGGTTTTGGAGACTTCCTCTTTGGAGATACTGATAACTCAACTTGGACACAGCCCTTAGTAACCTGCTGTAGCTGATCCTGCTCTTAGCAGGCACACCGAACTGGAAGACTTCCAGAGGTTCCTTCTGACTTGAAAAATTCTGTGATACTGTGATGTACAACTCCATTATACTATGAAGAGAGCCAATTTCCATTGATTTCATCAGCAGTCCCCATGTGATGTAAGAAGAGCCGGCGGGGAAGACGACCAGCCTGGCTGAACAAGGACATTTTGCTGGGATTCAGGAAAAAAAGGAGAGCTTATGACCTTTGGAAGAAGAGGCAGGCAACTCAGGAGTACTAAAAGGATGCTGTGAGCTTTTGCAGGGTAAAATATATTAACAACAAAAAGAGAGCCAAGGAGAATATCCATCCCTTATTGGATGCTGGGGGGAACATTGTCACGAAGGATGAGGAAAAGGCTGAGGTACTTAATGCCTTCTTTGCCTCAGTCTTTAACAGCCACACCAGGTATCCTCAGGGTATTCAGCTCCCAGAGCTGGAAGACAAGGATGGAGAGCAAAATAGGCTCCCCATGATCCAGGAGGAAGCGGTTAAGGACCTGCTATGCCACCTGGGCACTCACAAGTCTATGGGGCCTGATGGCATCCACCCAAGAGTACCGAGGGAGCTGGCGGAGGAGCTTGCCAAGCCACTCTCCATCATTTATCAACAGTCCTGGTCAACGGGGGAGGTCCCAGACGACTGGAGGCTTGCCAATGTGATGCCCATCTACAAGAAGGGCCGGAAGGAGGATCCGGGGAACTGCAGGCCTGTCAGTCTGACCTCGGTGCTGGGGAAACTTATGGAGAGGTTCATCTTGAGAGCACTCACAGGGCATGTGCAGGACAACCAAGGGATCAGGCCCAGCCAGCATGTGTTCATGAAAGGCAGGTCTTGTTGACCAGCCTGATCTCCTTCTATGACCAGGTGACCCACTTAGTGGATGAGGGAAAGGCTGTGGATGTTGTCTACCTGGACTTTAGTGTAAGATTTGAATAAAAATCGGGATTCTCAATGTGAAAATACTTTTATGTTTAGTTTGGATCTTGTTTAAATTAAACACAAATATCTGCCTGAATTTCCCCCTCCCCCCAAAAAATCTGAAAATCCAAAATATTGAAAAAGTTTCAAAATATAGGTATTGAGACAGGTTTCAGAAATGTCATCTATTCCATAGATGCTGGAGATGTGCAGTGCAGTTGACATTCTTATCAATTTCCCTGCTGCTATAAAGCCAGAACGTCAGCTGTGCTGAGCAACCACCCAGCATCTGCTCTTTTCCAGTACAGTCAAAGAAGTAGAATCTCAGGCACAGAAATGTGAGAACGTATGTCCCAGATTGCCTGGTATACTCCAGCCCCAGGGGTTTCTAAAAGTCTTGGAATGTAGTTTATTTATCCAGGTATCTATAGTGCTCATTTTATATTTGACCTAACCATTCAGATTAGCTTTATGGATTGGTACCTCTAGTGATGATTAGTTTTGTCATAAAATGTACTTCTACAATTGATCATCCATGTGAATTCTGATACTGGCCTTGTGCTGCCACTGTGAGGAGAGGAGTCTAATCACAGAATGACAGAATCACTACGGTTGGAAAAGACCTGTAAGATCATCAAGTCCAACCATCAACTAACACCACCATGCCCATTAAAGCATGTCCTACAATGCCTCGTCCACATGTTCCTTGAACACCTAATATAACTGGTTTATGAAGATGCTATGCTAGAGATGTTTAAAACTGAATGAGAAGAAGCCCCAGATTTCTTGGTAGGAACTAAAAGCTCTGGAAGCACTGGATCGCCAGACATCGGGTGATCCCAATGTTTTTTTACAGTTTCAGTGACAATGGCAGTTCCAAATTTGTGAAAAAGAAAGACTATTGAGTCAGTGCTAAAACTGAGCTGCTTAGAAGAAAAAGAGCTTCCCCCCAGAAGGCAGAAGCATGGTTATACCTAATCTTTTTGACAAAGTCTTTAATGCTTCCACAATTTCTATTTTACGTGAAATGTGCCTGAAAATAACTTGTTGCACAAGTTTTGTCATTTTATCATCTGTTCTTCACATTTACCATTATTTGCTTGGCAGACAATTTAAAGCTAACATTGTAGATACCAAACCATGCTGTGAAATATATATGGCAAATCCTCAGGTTAAATAATTTAGACAGAAATAAAATACAGGTACATGAGCCTCAGTAATGAAAACAAGGATAAGCACAAACATGCACAATGTATTTAAGGACCAACCCAGAAGAGATGCTATAGAAAAAAGAAACATAGCAAGAGGAAAGGCATACCAGAAGGACCAGTCATGCTGCCTGTGCTTGCAGACTTTGACAAAATCTGCGAATGCCACAAAACTGAAGGATGTTGGCAGTGTGGCAGAAGATTAGAACACCATTCAGGGAAATTCAGGTGTTATTGAGGATTCTGGAAAAAAGAAGATATTTCACTCTACTAAAAGGTAGATCTGGTTCGTGAAATGTTAGGGATTTCTTGCAAATTGGTGTCCAAGAGTTGAGAAAAACAAAGGATTTACACTGTCCTAAGTATCACAGAGTAGCAGAAACAGAAATAAAATGTAACCATGAAGAAAGCACAGAAAGATGTGCAGTGCCATTTAAGATGCCAAAGGTGATCCTGGTTGATCGCAGGTTACACCAAGAGAAGAGGTATTCCACAGGTCCTGCATCATATCCATCAGCCCTCTGATGATGTCTTGTTTATCCCAGCACATCTCTAACAGCTCTGGGCATCTGTCTGTCAGGAATGAATCTAGTGGTGTGGGTTAACACTGTTCAGTAATTGAATCAAGCCCCTTAGAGGAAAACAAAGGAAGAAAGGCGGGAGGCTAACAAAGTTCAGAAATACCTCTATTTAAACTTTTGAACAGGGAACTCTGAAGTTCAACAAGTTCAATGTGCTTTGGACCTACTGAAGAGGAAAGAAACTCTTTAAAATTTCACTATAAGTAGTCCCATCTGGAGGGTGGATGGAAAAAGTCTGGGTCTTAAGCTGTTTAGGCAAAATCAACAATACCGATAGCTTAAACAGGCAAACTGGGGAGCATAAAGGTATCATGTGATGTAAAAACAATATGTCAGCAGACATGCAGGCTGCTGTGTCCTTTGCTAGCTTCAGTTACCAGGCTGATTAAAGTTTAACCCCCTGAAGAGCTCATTACCATAGTCTACTTTGGAGTATTTAAATTACTATCATGCAATTGTATACTAAGGAAAATAGACACATATTATCAAATTATAGTAAATACAGGAATTTCAGAATTCCCTAGAAAGTTCCTTATCAATAAGTATATTGAAGCATCATGCAGGAAAAAAAAAAAAGTAGGTGACCTAATGAGTATTATCCTTAGTACTTTAAAGACAAGCCCTAAAGCTATTCATATTGCTTGTTTAGCACTTCAAATACCAGGCACAATGCCTCAGTTTATAACCAGTTTTGTCAACTATTCACAGTCAGCTAGGAATTATTCAAAGCATCTTCATTAAATGTTTCCCCATCGTCTCTGTTAAAAATGCTTCCTTTTGCCTATATTAGTAGAAGTATTTGACTTCATCTCAGTATTCTAAGAAATGCAAATCAATTTACAATGAGAGTAAAAACACTGAAATCATAAGAGGAATTCAGATAGCACAAGTTTTCCTTTAAAAATTAAATTAATATTTTTCAATCCTGTAGATAAGTTTTTAATAATCATAGAATCGTAAAATTGTTTAGGTTGGAAGAGACCTTTAAAATCATCGAGTACAACCGTAAACCTAGCACTGCCAAGTCCACCACTAAACCATGTCCCTAAGTGACAGGTCTACATATCTTTTAAATGCAAAACAGAGCAGAACAGAGCTGGCAGATCTTTAAGGACAGTTTCCATAGAGCACAAGAGCTCTCAATCTCCAGGTGTAAGAAATCAGGAAAGGAAGGCAAGAGACTGGCATGGCTAAGTCAAGACCTCCTGGTCAAACTAAAGGGCAAGAAGGAAATGCACAGGCAGTAGAAGCAGGGGCAGGTGTTCTGGGAAGAGTATAGGGATGCTGCCCGGTTGTGCAGGAATGGGGTCAGGAAGGCCAAGGTGTGGCTGGAGCTGAAGTTGGCACGGGGTGCAAAGAATAATAAGAAGGGCTTCTACAGGTATGTCAGCCAGAAAAGGAAGGTCAAAGAAAGCTTACCCCCCCGATGAACAAGCCTGGCAAATTGGTAACAACAGATGAGGAGAAGGCTGAGGTACTCTAAAACTCTTTTGCCTCAGTCTTCACTGGCAACCTCTCTTCCCACACCTTTTGAGTGGATGGACTGCGAGACAAGGACTGGAGGAGCAAAGTCCCTCCCACTGTAAGAGAAGATCAAGTTTGTGACCACCTGAGGAACCTGAATACACCTAAGTCTATGGGACCTGAGGAGATGCATCCCAGAGTCCTGAGGGAATTGGCTGATGTAGTTGCCAAGCCACTCTCCATGGTATTTGAAAAGTCATGGCAGTCAGGTGAAGACCCTGGTGACTGGAAAAAGGGAAACATTGCACCCGTGCTTAAAAAGGGTAGAAAGGAGGACCCTGGGAACTGCTGACCTGCCAGCCTCACCTCTGTGCCTGGGAAGATCATGGAACAGATCCTGCTAGAAGCTATGGTAAGGCACATGGAGGGCAGGGAGGTGATTCGAGACAGCCAGCATGGCTTCACCAAGGGCACGTCCTGCCTGACCAACCTAGTGGCCTTCTATGATGGCGTGACTACATCAGTGGACAAGGGAAGAGCTACAGATGTCGTCTATCTGGCCTTCTGTAAGGACTTTGACATGGTCCCCCACAACATCCTTCTCACCAAATTGGAGAGAGATGGATTTGAGGGGTAGACCGTTTGGTGGATGAGGAACTGGTTAGATGGTCACATCCAGAGGATAATGGTCAACAGCTCGATATCTCATGGAGATCAGTGACAAGTGGTGCGCCTCAGGGGTCTGTATTGAGACAGGTACTGTTTGATGTCTTCATCGATGCCACAGGGAGTGGGATCGAGTGCACCTCCAGCAACTTTGCCGATGATACCAAGCTGAGTGGTGCGGCTGACATGCCTGAGGGACAGGATGCCATACAGAGGGACCTGGACAAGCTTGAGAAGTGGGTTCATGCGAACCTCATGAGGTTCAACAAGGCCAAGTGCAAGGTCCTGCACCTCGGTTGGGGCAACGCCTGGTATCAGTACAGTGTGGGGAATAAAGGGATTGAGAGCAGCCCTGCGGAGAAGGACTTGGGAGTACTGGTGGATGAAAAGTTCAACATGAGCCGGCAACATCTGCTCACAGCCAAGAAGGCCAACTGTATCCTGGGCTGCAAAAAAAGACACGTGGCGAGCAGGTCAAGGGAGGTTATTCTGCCCCTGTACTGTGGTCTGGTGAGACCCCACCTAGAGTACTGCATTCAGCTCTGGAGTCCTCAATACAAAAAACATATGGACCTGTTGGAGTGGGTCCAGATCAAGGCCACAAAAATGATCAGAGGGATGGAACACTTCTCCTCTGAAGAAAGGCTGAGACAGTTGAGGTTCAGCGCGGAGAAGGGAAGGCTCTGGGGAGACGTTATTGCAGCCTTTCGATATTTAAAGGGGGCTGATAAAGAAAGATGGGGAAAAACTTCTTAGCAGGACCTGTTGAGATAGGACAAGGGGCGATGGTTTTAAACTAAAAGAGGGTAGATTTAGACTAGATAAAAGGAATAATTTTTTTACAGTGAGGGTGGAGAAACACTGGAACAGGTTGCCCCGAGAGGTGGTGGATGCCCCATCTCTGGAAACACTCAAGGTCAGGTTGGACGGGGCTCTGAGTAACCTGGCCTAGTTGAAGATGTCCCTGCAGATTGTAGGGGGGTTGGACTAGGTGACCTTTAAAGGTCCCTTTCAACCCAAACTGTTCTATGATTCTGTAATCATTCTTAGCAATATATCTGTTAAAAAAACCAGCTGTTCTATAGACATGTGCCGTGCTGGTAAATGCTAAGGTAAACTAGCAAGCAAAAATTGTAGAATCGTAGAATCGTTTAGGTTGGAAAAGACCATGAAGTCCAACCATAAACCTAAGACTGCTAAGTCCACCACTAAACCATGTCCCTAAGCACCTCATCCTCACGACTCTTAAATACCTCCAGGGATTGTGACTCAACCACTTCCCTGGGGCAGCCTGTTCCAATGCTTGATAACACTTTTGGTGAAGTTTTTCCTATTATCCAATCTAAGCCACCCCTGGTGCAACTTGAGGCCCTTTCCTCTTGTCCTATCGCTTGTTAGTTGGGAGAAGAGACTGACAGACACCTCGCTACAACCCCCTTTCAAGTAGTTGTAGAGAGCGATAAGGTCTCCCCTCAGCCTCTTCTTCTCCAGGCTAAACAATGCCAGTTCCTTCAGCCACTCCTCATAAGGCTTCTGATCCAGACCCCTCACCAGCTTTATTGTGCTTCTCTGGACACACTCCAGCACCTCAATGTCTTTCTTGTAGTGCGGGGCCCAAAACTGAACACAGGATTCGAGGTGCGGCCTCACCAGTGGCAAATACAGGGGGACAATCACCTCCCTACTCCTGCTGGCCACACTGTTTCTGATATAGGCCAGGATGCTATTGGCCTTCTTGGCCATCTGGGCACACTGCTGGCTCGCGTTCAGCCGGCTGTGGACCAGCACCTCCAGGTCCTTTTCTGCGGGGGAGCTTTCCAGCCACTCATCCCCAAGCCTGTAGCATTGCATGGGGTTGTTGTGACCCAAGTGTAGGACTCGGTGCTTATCCTTGTCGAACTTCACACAACTGGCCTTGGCCCATTAATCCAGCATGTCCAGAACCCTCTGCAGAGCCTTCCGGCCCTGAAGCAGATCAAAACTCCCACCCAACTTGGTGTCGTCTGCAAACTTACTGAGGGTGCACTTGATCCCCTTGTCCAAATGAGTGATAAAAATACTAAACAGAACTGGCCGCAATACTGAGCCCTGGGGAACACCACTTGTGAGTGACCGCCAACTGGATTTAACTCCATTCACCACAACCTTTTGGGCCCAGCCATCCAGCCAGCTTTTTACCCAGAAAAGCCTATGCCTGTCCATGCCACAAGCAGCCAGTTTCTGCAGGAGAATGCTGTGGGAAACAGTGTCAAAGGCTTTACTAAGGTCTACGTAGACTATATTCACAGCCTTTCTCTCATCCACTAAGTGGGTCACTTTGTCATGGAAGGAGATCAGGTTAGTCAGGCTGGACCTGCCTTTCATAAATCCATGCTGACTGGGCCTGTTCACCTGGTTGTCCAGTACATGCTTCGTGATGGCACTCAAGATGATCTGCTTCATAAACTTCACCGGCACCGAGGTCAGGCTGACAGGCTTGTAGTTGCCCAGATCCTCCTTCTGGCCCTTCTTGAAGATGGGCGTCAGCTTTGCTAACCTCCAGTCAACTGGGACCTCCCCAGTTTGCCAGGACTGCTGGTAGATGATGGAAAGTGGCTTGGTGAGCACATCTGCCAGCTCCCTCAGTCCCCTTGGGTGGATCCCATCTGGCCCCATAAACGTGTGTGTGCCTACGTGGTGTAGCAGGTCACTAACCGTTTCCACTTGGGTTGTGGGGGCTTCATTCTGCTCCCTGTCCCTGTCTTCCAGCTCAGGGGGCTGGGTGCCTGGAGAACAACTGGTCTTACTCTTAAAGACTGAGGCAAAGGCGGCATTAAGTGCCTCAGCCTTTTCCTCATCCTTTGTCACTATGTTTCTCCCCTGCATCCAGTAAAGGATGAAGATTCTCCTTAGCCCTCCTTTTGTTGCTAAAGTATTTATAGAAACATTTTTTGTTGTGTTTTACAGCAGCCACCAGGTTAAGTTCTAGCTGGGCTTTGGCCCTTCTCATTTTTTACCCTGCAAAACCTCACAACATCCTTGTAGTACTCCTGAGTTGCCTGCCTCTTTTTCCAAAGGTCATAAGCTCTCCTTTTTTTCCTGAGTTCCAGCCAAATCTCTCTGTTCAGCGACGCCAGTCTCGTCTTTTGGCACATGGGGATGGCCTGCTCCTGAGCCTTTAAGACTTCCTTCTTGAAGAATGGCCAGCCTTCCTGGACTCCTTTGCCCTTCAGGACTGCCTCCCAAGGGACTCTGTCAAGCCAGCTCCTAAACAGGCTGAAGTCAACCCTCTTGAAGTCCAAGTTAGGAGTTCTGCTGACCCCCCTCCTTACTTTTCTGAGAATTGAAAACTCGATCATTTCATGATCACTGTGCCCAAGACCACCTGCCACTGTCACATCCCCCACAAGTCCTTCCCTTTCTGCAAACAACTGGTCCAGCGGGGCACCTTCCCTAGTTGGCTCACTCACCAGCTGTGTCAGGAAGTTATCTTCCACACACTCCAGGAACCTTCTAGACTGTTTCCTCTCTGCCATATCTCTCTCAAAGAGAGACTCTTTTCTCTCTTTCCTCCGAGAACAAGGGCTAGCGATCATGAGACTTCTCCCAGCTGCTTATAGACTATCTTGTCTGTCTCTTCATCCTGGTTGGGTGGTCTATAACAGACTCCCACCATGATACCTGCTTTGTTGGCCTTGCCCCTGATTCTTACCCACACACACTCAACCCTTTCATGGTCATTGTCAAGCTCTAGATAGTCAAAATACTCCCTAACATACAGAGCTACCCCATCACCTCTCCTTCCTTACCTGTCCCTTCTGAAGAGTTTGTAGCCATCCATTGCAGCACTCCAGTTGTGTGAGCTGTCTCACCATGTTTCTGTGATGGCCACTATATCGTAGATTTCCTGCTGCACAATGGCTTCCAGCTCCTCATGGTTTTTCACCCATGCTGCATGCATTGGTGTAGATGCACTTCACTTGGGCTATTGCTCCTGCCACCTTTTTGGAATGAGAAGCCCCAATTCCTATGTGACTGATCTCAGGCTCTTCCTTGGTTTCTAACCCACCAATAACTCTTGTGTCTTTGCTGCCGTATGGATCTTCATCCCCTTCCTCCACTGAGACGGCAGGCCGAAGGACCTTGCTAACACACCGTCCTTCGAGCATAGCCCTGCCGACCCCAGGCTTATCTCTGGCGAGCATGGTTTTATCCCTTTCCCCCTTCAAATCCAGTTAAAGCTCTTTCAATGAGCCCTGCTAACTCCTGTGCCAAGATCCTTTTCCTCCTTTGAGACAGATGTACCCCACCTGTCGCCAACAGGCCTGGTGTCTTGTAAACTGACCCTTGATCAAAAATCCCAAGATTCTGCCAGTGATACTAGTCTTGGAGCCACGTATTGATCTGCTGGCTCTTCCTGTTTCTTCCCTCATCATTCCCTGCCAGTGGAAAGATGGAGGAGAACGCTGCTTGTGCTCCTGATCCCTTGACCAGTTGTCCCAGTCCCCTGAAGTCTCTCTTGATTGCCCTCAGACTTCTTGTTGCAACTTCATTGCTGGCTACCTGAAAAATCAATAATGGATAACAATCTGAGAGCCATACCAGGGTAGGAAGCTTTCTCTTCACATCTCTAACCCAGGCCCCAGGGAGGCAGCAGGCTTCCCTAAGAAGTGGGTCCGATCTGCATATTGGGCCTTCTGTTCCCTTCAGAAGTGAGTCTTCTATGACAATGACCCATATGCAACAAACAGGATGTGTGGCCCACTAGATATGCCTTAAACAAGCCATTTTTTCAAGTCTGTCAGAAAAAAAGGGTAGCAGCAACCTTTGTGGAGGCAGGGTGATGTCACCTCCTCCCTTAACTACCCCATTTTGATTTTAGATGCATGCGCAAGGAAAAGGTCACATCGTGGCCACAACTGGAAGAGGGGTATATCGACCAAGACCCTCGCACCCCCAGACTCATTTTGAGAACATTCCAAGTAGTCTAATTAAACAGTGTGCCTGCATGTCAAGGCTCCACCTGAAGGGAGGATCCCAGGAAGAAAGAGACTATAAAAGACACCAGGACAGACTGGGTGACTGCACCCCACCATCCAGGAGCCACGAACCAGACACTATGCAGGACAAGACATCTCTGGAACCTAGGGTGGCGATATCTCTCTCTCTTTTCTATGTCTCGTTTTCTCTTGTCTATTCTTCCTTCTTTTTCCTTTTACCCCTCATTTGAGAATTTTATAACTATAGAGGTAGTCAGGGATATTCTATCACTTTTGTCTGCATGCAATAAAGCATTTCTATTGAATCTCCTGGTCGCTTGCTGTTAAGCTTACCTTTACTTGTCCGTGGGGGATCACGAAACCGACATGCAACTTGTGCTTTAACCCAGGTCTTTAGGACTCGGGTTGTGATATTTTAAACTGGTGTCATGGACAGGATCCCCCACTGCAGGACAAAAGCAACCACCAAAAGGAGAAAAGTCTAGGTATCGGTGGAGGCTTCCCCAGGGGTAGCGGGAATTAACCTGGGACCGAAAAGATTTTGCCCTCAGAAGGTTAAGTGTTTGAGTATATAATGGCCTCCCATGGAGGACTTGAGATAGATGTATCCCTGCTTTTAGAAAAACTGCAGTGTTATAAGGCCTGTCCCTCTCCAGAATGACTTGGGCCCAGGATAACTGGCAAGATCCACGAGCTGTTGTAGACAGAATAACCCTGTTAACAAAAGAGCAAAATTTTCAATGCGGAAAGGGAAAAGCGGTAGTATGTGCATTGTTAAGAGCATTTTTAATGGCTGCTTAAGAGGAAAAACAAGCTGGTCAACAAGCGGAAAGGGAAGTAATTCAGTCCCTGCAAGATCTGGTAAAAACAATGCAAGAGCAGTTGAAGACTGAAGCTGAGACCTTAAAGGAACAGAGAGCAAAGGAGCAGAAGAATAATAAGTGATTGGAGGCATCCTTGGAGAAGGCACTGGAGGAGGAATGAGCCACACTCAGGAGAGAACAGAGGCTCTGGGATGAGTGGTTTTATGGGATCGTAGGGGAAGATAGGGAGTCGGACATACAAAACCCCTTCAGCAGTTTAGAATGTGCAAAAGAAAAGCAACTTAGAGGTGACCAGGAAGCTGCATTGAGGCCCCTTACAAAGACAGAAATAAGTGGAGGGGATGATAAGGAACCAGAAATAGTGACCCACACAGTTCCTTATTGCCCCACCAATTTAGCAAAAATTCAGGAGAAATATTTAAGAGGATCTGGAGAAACAGAGACAGAATATGTGTGGAGAGTCTTGCTTATGGGTGGTGATCACACAATGTTGTCAGAGGAGGAAGCTCAGGGATATTGGGGGCCCGGGGTATTCCTTACCATGGATGATACCCAGGAACCATGGTCTATAACCCAAAAGGCAGCATATTGGGCAGGAGGTTTAGACCCGCTGGAAAGAGGGTATCTGGTCAGTACTGAAATGCCAATATAGATCAACTGACAGAGAGCATACAGAAAGCAGCTTGACTCCAGTTAATGCACCAGAGGTAGCTAGTCCCGAGACAGCTGTCTTCAATGTTGATGGCAGCGGATCCCGACAGGATGACCCCTTTTATAAGGGGATTGCCATATAGCTTAAAGGCTTATGTGGTTCAGCCTCAGGACTGACTGAGAGATGGACGCTATGCACCATTTGGGAGGGATGGAGCCCCACAGGGAGGACAATGAGCTTTGACCTGGGATAATGGAGGAGAATAGGATTTATGCACTCAGGAAGGACTAAGTCTCAGGAAAACATCTGAAGGGTAGAGGAACAAGGGGAATGGAAACACAGGCCCCTGTTCCCAAACCCTTCAAAGAAGACTGCAGAACACTCGGGATGATAGGAGATATGCAGATATGGTCTGTGGGATGAAGGAATTTAAAAAAGGATTCCGAGGGAGGTCATGAACAAATTGCCCAAACTGAACCCGGAGACATTAGTCAGGACATGGAAAAGACTCCAGGAAAAACTCTACTCCAACAGCTCCCTCCTATCCTGAGGAAAAGCCAGGGTGAAATGCCCTCTCTGCTCCACCAGAGAGGGACTTGATTGATTTAAGGGGCTGTGGTTTGGGGAACATTCCTTAACCTGCATGCCTGGATAGCCACCGACGCCCACAGAAAGGAGCACAAAATTAACACTTGGTGTTAATTAACACATGGGAGAGAGTCCCCCATGACAATGACTCGTCCTTTTTCATTATGGATGTAGTTATTACACAGGGTGTAGGCCTGCTTAACCTTGGTGACACCTCCAAGCTAGGTGAACCATCATCCTCATCATTGTTTGTTTCCACTTGCAGAGCCTCATACCTATTATGCAAGAGGACCTGAGAAGGTGGGGTAGTAACAGAGGAAGCTCGCTTGCTGCACCAGGCAGGAACTTGTTGCTATTGCTGCCTATCCCCTAAGTCACCTCGATCTGCTAGGCGGAGAGAGGAAAGGGAGTCTTCCATATCCCATACCCTGTCTGCCTGTTGGGCCTGTCCCAGGGAAGGTAGGGTCTGATTCCAGTGGTCTATCTCCCTCTTACACTCCCTGATACTCCTCAAGGTACTCATCTCCTCCCGGAGCTCTGTCACTAAGCAGAGGAGCTCCCCTACCTGGGAGCACCTCCCACAGGTGTGCTCACTGTTGCCATCTGGTACTGGTGTCAGAGCAGGACACACCCTGCAGCCTGACCCTGGGTGGCAGCGTGTACCCACTGGAGCTCTGTCTGGGAGGCTGCGTCCGTGATGTTCGGATGTAGAGCTTACAGAGGCCATGGCTTTCTGCCGGGTGGATAGCCTAGCTCCCTTGTTGAGGCGGCAGAGCTTTCTGCGCCCTCCCTGCATGCCCTTTTGCATGAACTGCCACACAAACTGCTGTGCCATGCCCTGGCTGATCCACCATGCCCTGTTTGCCCACCTTGCTCGCAGCGCTCCTTAGCACCGTTTAAATCTCCCACGATTGCTCCTAGCAACACCCAAGCCATGTCAGCCTTGTTCCAGAGAGCTTCTGTCTCCTGGCGGGTCTCTCTGTTCTTCCTTAGGTTTCCCTGCCTCTGGCAACACACTTGTCCACCTCAATCTAGCGCCCAGCCATGGAACTTACCATTGCTGCTGCTGCATTCCTCACTGAGTATAATCTTATAGTGATTTTCTGAGAATGAAAAGAGAATTCATGCCACCTTTTCTAGCCCTACCAAGAAGCTTCATTTTACGACAGACCATAGAAATGGAAGGCAGGAGGGAGACCACTCTATAAGTTAGCTCCATCTGCTTCCCAGTCAGTGTCTCAAGCTGCAAGCCAAAATTAGAATGCCACATTCCAGCAAGTCATAGAAGTATTACTAATTAAAATATTATCAACATGTCAGATTTTATTTTAATCAAGTAATTACTAGTGCTGTGTACTAAAATAGGTCTCAAAAATACTGTAAAGTATATTTTAATTCCTTTACTTCATTTGTTTAAGACATAGTTAATTTTTTTTTATAGTAAATCAACTCCATTATCAAATTCAATTTTATTTCTATTGTGTAAAGACCTCATTAAGCACTATACCTACTATCTTAAGTAAGTAGGTACTGAGCTAGGAAGTATATGGAACTAGGAGCCGAGAACACTTCCATCTTAACACTTTACTTTTAACAGATTCATTAAAAATTACCTATTTCTTTGAAAGTGCTTCCTCTCTGGATGACCTCCATAGATAGTACAAATATTTGGAAATAAAACCCAACTTATTAATTAATGAAAATCCTGCAAGTCTGACTTTAGTAAGGGGCTGCTTTTATCATTTAACTGATTTAAAATACAAAGAATAAAACAAAATGTTTCACAAGAAATGTAAGAATGTAAACATTATTTAAACTTTATTAGATGCATAATCTTACATCTGATAGCTAGTCTAAATGTTTTGTCTCTGGTGGTGAAATTTATCACAGATAATTTTAGCTAACTAAAAGTCATGAATCCAGTGTAAGTAACCTGGATGCCGAAGATCTGGCCACTGAACTGAGGCTTAAGGTGGACTCATCACCAGGTTTTAGATCTAAATTTAGTGTTTAAATGTAATTGTCTAGGCATGAGACAGGTGATGTCATTCAGTTGCCACAACAAAGGCATATACTATTACGCGAGATGCTCTTGAGTAGCCAAGACATCTGTAAGACCTGATAATTCCGGCATAAGAAATTTATGCTTTTCTGGACCACTCTCTGGAAATTAAATGGGATATATCAGGACATGTCAAATAAGACTAAATGCTACTTCTTAGGCAGACGAAAATTACCTTCTACTAAAACAGTAATAACTTAGAGACCTTGAGATGGGCTTCACTGATTAAACTTAGGCCGGTTAACAACACTGAGATATTTGAGTCAACATTATCTCCAGCATGGGCTTGGCTGATGTGAGCCTGGGTCTGTAAGAGACCTTCATCGTGGTAGAACAGTAATGGTGGGCTATTCCAGAGCACATAAAATGACAGAAGACACTAAGGACAGGTAGCTGAATCCCTTTCTTAGTTCACATGTACATACTTGAATTTTAATACCTATGGCTTGGTTTAGTTGTCTAGACAGAGGAGTTTAATAGTATTTAAGAAGCTTTAGGTAGATTAAGATGTCTCCATGAAGGTGTCTCCATGAAGGTGGTAGTGCATAGATGGCACTACCTACAGAAGAACACCTTTCTGAAACGGTAGCTGAAGAACATCTGGGATACTTTAAACCATCTAAAGCAACAACAGATTGCTCTGTTTAGGTCACTGAACTGATTTCCAAGTACAGAATACAACTGCTGCATTAGGGATCTAATTTTACATGCAAATTTGCCTCTCTACAATCTGGTGTCCATCTTTATATTTAATACCTCTTGCCATAATACTAATAAAAATCTCCAATTTTGAGTCCATTATTTCTCTAGGTTTTCTTTATTTTCTAAATAAACTAAATAAGGCATTTCTGATTTTTTTTTTAATTTTATTTTCATACCAGTCCTCTGTGACTATAAGATCAGTTACACTATTCTTCCTTAGGTACATCTTTGCTTATGCAAATTTTACATTAGTGTAAGCAAATTGGCTTCAGCTTTGTCATAATATCTCTGAAAGTAGAACAATATAATTTCCTTGTATACAAATCTAGTTATGAGCATTTCTCTCTTGTGGAAACCCAGTTTTTGGAAGAAGTTATGCTGAAGATCAACTTATATGCATATAAAGTGACTTTTCTCCCAAGTCTTATGTTTAGCACCAAGAAGAAAACAGGATGTCAGTTTCTGTATGTCCTGCTCTGCCCTGAACAGCTGAGACCAACATGATAGACGAACGAAAATACGCCTTTGCAGAAGTCTGGACTTAAACTATAAACACTAGATTTCAGTCCTTGAAGTGACAGGCCATTTAAAGGATTTGCTTAAAGGATTAAAATATCACTGTTGAACAAGGTGAAAGGATAAAAGAAGTAGTTTTTTGTGGCCACGCTGACATTACATAAAGCCTAAATTAGCAACATACAAAGTAAGTCAAAAGGGAATGAAAATAAAGCGAATTTGAAAATAATTCCTTTTAATTATATGCACTTTACAAAATGTTTTATGGGGATGTCTAATAAATTTAATTTTTTTAAAAAATTATCCTGAGTAAAATTCACATAGAGCAAAATTCCAAAATTACTCAGCTAAAGAAGTACTACATTCACTAATATATTTTAGGAGTCAAATATATGTTTTCTAATCCCTTCTTGATTTTGAGTGATAGAGATACACAGGCATGTTCTGGAGAAACTTTCATAGAAGATATTTAAATTCTGCAGGACAAAAATATTAATGGATGGATTTAAAATTTATCTGTCTATAAACGGGAACAAAATCACACCCATATATTTAATTAATTCATCTAATATGTTCCTGAGGTCTTCCGGTTAATGGACATGTACAGAATTAATGCTTTGACCACTGAGGTACTAACTGTTCTGGGCTGCACTTTGATTCAGCCCAGAAATTATTCCAGAGTTTCAAGTTTTTTTCAAATAAGTTCTAAAAAATGGTGCATTCCTATGACCAATAATAATTTTAGGTAACTGAGAAGCCTAAAATATTTACCCTTTCACTGAGCTAATTCTTAGAATATATGTGAGTGAAACTGGCCTCATATTGCTGTCTTGAATCATACAGAAAAAAAAAAAAAAAAACCCTGAATAACAATAGAAGGTGATGCTTTGGTATAAAGAAGTGGGGACTGTGAGCCAGATGAAGTAACAGCTTGTGTGTAGACAAGTCTTTTGAGGTAATCTAACCATTCTTTATTAACGAAGATATCTAGAGAAAACCATGGAAGAAAGCTAATATTTATAAAAGAACAAAGCTGGAGATCATAACATATCTGTAGTTGAATTCAAGGGAAAAGTCAAGAAGTTGAAAAGGTTTTCACCTGATGTTTTCAGAAAGTAAAGCAAGCAATGACCTTTTTCCTTCGATTTGAAACTGTCTGTTTGCAAGTGCAACAGCTACTATCCTACTATACTTACCTGATGTCTTTTACATGGATTTTTTAAACAAATGTTAAAAAAAGCTGCTTGGGACACGTCAGTGAATCCATTTTAATCCTCTGAAAGAAAAAATAGGTAGAAAAGAAGCACTTTGACCCAAACTTACAGTACACGTTATACTACACGTTAACAAAATAACAAAATTAACCTTAAAATAGTATTTGTAAAATCACATTACTAGTAACACTTTACACTTTTCTTCATCTAATCTGTTTTGAAGACAAGGTTATTGACATTTTGAGGGGAAATTTGCTGAGGTATTTTCTTCCCTTTGTTTTCAAAACTTTCATACTTAATTTTTAGTATGTTTATTATCTTTACTTCCAGTCCTTCTGGAAATATATCTGTATTGTCTCAAGAAAAGACTTGAGTGTGGTCTGCCTGTCCAAGCTGTCTCAACATGATCCAGCTTTGATTCAAAACCTCTTTTGCTGCCAGCATAGTGATATACTTGACAAACTAGGCTAATTAGCTCAATCATACTGAAGTCCAATGTAGTAACACAGTTTTTGAACTGGAGCTGGATTGCACCATGTCATTTTGGAAATATGAGCACTGTGTGCTTAGGCCTGTATACAAAAGCCATACAGGCATAATGAAATAAAAACACCACTCTTCAGGTACTTTCATCTTTGAAGGCAGAATGCCAGAAACTGACCACACCATTCTTGAAAAGATCCATAGCATCTTCCATGTCTTTCAGGCAATACTTTCATTAGTATTCACAGAATGACTTTTTTTTGCAACAACAGCTCAATTTTGAGTGTGTTGAAATGTCTGAGGAGCTTTCAGCTTACTTTCTGAAAGCTTACTCTATAAACAGTTGTGTAACTAATTTTGAAGTTAAATTCTTTTGCTTTTTTAATTGTTTCTTAAATTTTCCCAAAGTTTATTACCTTATGTTTCTCATTCTCCTTCATCTAAGTGAATGGTATAATTCATAGATCATTCTCTGCAGGCTGGATGACTCGTCTAATTGATGCAATTATTTGGCTTAAGGAAGCAATATCACTTCTCTCACGCACCTCTTGACATGTATAGGCCTACATGTATATGGCTTGCTTCTTGGGGCATTGTATTGATAGAATATAGCTTGTACGACAAAATTATAAGGGAATTTCTTTTTTTTTTTTTTCAATGAATTATTTTTAATTTAGACATTAAGATTATGGACTAACATAAGTTTATTCCGTTAGAAAATTTTGAATTGTAGCCTAGCCACTCAAAGGGCTTAAATTTTCCTTTTCATAATTTAAAAAATTATAAATTAGTGAGCAGCACTGGAAATAAGACAAAGCCCTGTGAGGTGTGACAGTGAATAACCTTCAAGTTTAGGAGCATGTTATTGATAAGTATTGGAAGGATGCTTTTTCCAACCAATTGTGTGTTTGCCCTGCATGGATTTTCTCTTCATCATAGATCTTTTAATTTAGATGTCAAACTGAGTGAGAAATTAGTATTATAGTTTGGCAGCTATCATGATCAACAATTTTGGACAGACTCTTGCTACCTGCTTTTCAATAGAGAAACAACAGTTTAGTTCTTAGTGAAATGGTATCTCCCTAGTACTTGGCATTTATTTGGGTCCCCTGCAGTCACAGCAACTGCTCCTTTTTTTTCTAAATTGGTTCAGTTCAAGCAGAAAGTATTTTTCATGTCTCTTTTCAGAGGAATTAAAACATCAGTACTGCAGGGCATTGGAATTATATTATTTGCAAAATATTTTAAAATGGCAAAAATATTTCTGGTCAATGTTTAAAACAAGAAATGATATCTTAATAAAAGTTTAAAAACGCAATTTTCTCCTTCTGAAATGAAAAATGTCATCAAAAGCTTCATATTTTACAATGCTTATACGTTGGGAAGGGGAAGAGGCATGCTAGTTAAATTCAACTCTAATGAATCATTTTCAAAGACCATATTTATTATAACTATTTATTAAAAAAAGCCCAATTCCACAAAGGACAATAAGATGAGTAAATGCATCAAAGGGTTTAATAAAGTCAAGATAGGTAACACTCACTGGTTATCAAAGGGAAGAGACATTATTGCTTTCATAGAATTTATGAATAACTAC
This sequence comes from Gavia stellata, assembly GCF_030936135.1. Lineage (NCBI taxonomy): Eukaryota > Metazoa > Chordata > Aves > Gaviiformes > Gaviidae > Gavia > Gavia stellata. The sequence continues at coordinate 50,179,912 of NC_082594.1, read as the reverse complement.
CAGCATTTCAGACACAAACACTTCAAAAATTCTCAAAAGTAGATTTCACCAGACCCTGTTTATTTGCATACATGTAGCCCAGTCATTTGCTCTTTAATTGATGCTTTCCCTTTTTTAGCTTCTGATTTTGATTCCCAAGTTCATATTAATCTCAACCGTTTCTATTAACATTAGCTGTAGTCCTCAGAAAAGCCATAAATCCAGCACTTAAGTGCTTTTCACAATAATGAGCCTCTTATGTTTCTCCGATTTGTGTGCGTTAGTCTGCCAGTTTTTGTATGTAGATATACTGTGATATTTCTTACCTGCCTAGAAATAACCTTCAATCATGTTTGGCCAAATTAATTTATTCATTTAAGTCATCAAAGAAAACCTTTAGTCCTTACTATGCTTTATTCTTTTATATGATTTTCATATTCTCTTTTTAAAAAAGACTCCTATCCACCCTCATTTGCTTTACTTCCTAGACATCTTATGTCAGAAGATTTTTCCTGCCAGTTGTTTGACTTGGATGGAGTCAGGGGGGGTGTGTGGGGGGTGTAACATTTTGCTGCTGCAATAACTCCTTTTCATGTAACCACAACTTCTGTTACGTATCAAACCTTTTCACCAAAACTGTTTCCTAGACAGTAATTCCAAGCTGTTGTAATCACTTTTATTTGTGACCACCTAACAAAAACATCAACACTTTTCAAGAATTGACTATACAACCCATTTCCTACTATATTTTCTGGCTACATGCATTATTTCATATAAAATTATAATATCACTTCTTTCTGAGACAAGAAGAGGGGTAAATCTCCCATATCATTGCTCTTGAATTTTATCTCTTTCACCTTCACCCAGAACTTGCAGTTTCTTTGATACTTACTTGTTTGGCATTTCGTACCAAACTTTGAGGTAACAGCCCCCTCAAGACTTATGTGTATACAAATGTACATTTTTATCTGATATCCTAAAACTTCAGATCCTTCCTGAGTGCTACCCATATTGCTGCCATTGTAGTAACATCTGAAATATTTGGCAGCTTGCTTACCCCTTTGTTTTCTCTACTGAAAGTTTTTGTCTTTCAGTAATCTTCTGTCCCCACAGATTTCAATGTTTTGATGAAATCATAATTTTTGTTTTGGTTTTAAACTGTTTTTTAAGATTTACATTTTTAAGATTTGTCAGCTCTTTAAAATTAGTCCTGCAATATTATTTCTTTCTTTGCCAGAAGTTGCCATTTCAACAAAGTAATCTTTCTTTCTGAAATAACAGTGCATAATAAAAAAACAAAAGTTACATGCTTATCATTTACTGAATCAGCTAGTAATTTCCTGGTTTCTGGCGTCAGCATGTGGATTTGATTCAATGCAGTATTATAGTGGTCCAATACTCCTAACAAAAAGACGTTGTTCTATGTTCCATTTTATAGTCTTTTTTAAAAAAATATTTAGCTTGCTAAATTATTAAAGGATAAAATATAAGTTACAAACAAAATGAGCATTAAGACTGTAAAATAACCACAGACAATTTCAACACTAAATTAATATTTTGCTTTTTATGATCCTAAATTGTTAATCACTATTTATGGGGATAAAATAGTAAAACAAGAAAGAAAAAGAGAAATGCAGTAGAACAGTTTATTACTGGAACAGTTATTCATTTACTATTTTGTACTAGCATTTAGTATTATGTGCCAAATAATGAATGTGCAAAGTAAATTGTAAAATACTGTACTGGGCCTGACTAGGGTAGAGTTCATTGTCTTCATAGTAGCTCATATGGTGCTGTGTTTTAGGTTTTTGACCAAAAGACTACTGGTAACACACTAATGTTCTAGCTTTTGCTGAAGTGTTTGCAAAGCATCAAGACCTTCTTTGTTTCTCACTCTGCTCCCCCAGTGAACAGATTTGGAGGTGCAGAATAGGCTAGGAATGGGCACAAATGGGCAGATAACCCGAACTAACCAAAGAGGTATTCTGTACCATATAATGTCATGCTCAGTAATAAAAGAAAGAAGAGGAGGTTCTAGGGGCATTAGTCATCCTTTGCTCAGGAACTGGCTGGGCATCAATGTACCCATGGGAAGTGGTGAATGATTGCCCTTGCAGCTCTAGTTTTGTTTTGTTTTTTTTTTTTTTTCGTCTTCTTCCACTTATCTGTCACTTATTAAACAATTATTATTATGGTTTTTTTGTTTGTTTTATACTTACCCCCAAGTTTTCTTGGTTTTATTCTTCCTTTCTTTTTCCCCCATCCTACTTGGGGTGGCGGGGGGAAGTGAGAAAGTGACTGTGGTGCTTATCTGACCAGCAGGGTTAACCCACAACAAACATATTAAAAAAAAAGATGCAAAAGGGAGAAGGAATGAAACATTCCAAAACAAAACAAAAGATCTAAACATTTTGATCTTATTCTTCACATTTTGAATCATAGAATTACAGAATGGTTTCGGTTAGAAAGGACCTTCAAAGACCAACCAGTCTAAAACCCCTGCCATGGGCAGGGACATCTATCACCAGATCAGGTTGCTCAAATCCCTGTCCAACCTGACCTTGAACACATCAAATGATGGGGCATCCACAACTTCTCTGACAAACCTGTTCCAGTGTCTCACAACCCCCATCATAAAAAAATTTCTTTCTTATATCTAATCTAAATCTACCCTCTTTCTGTTTAAAACCATTACCCCATGTCCTATCACTACAGGCCCTAGTAAAAAGTCCCTTTCTATCTTTCTTATTGGTCACTTTTATATATCAAAAGGCCATGATAAGGTGTCCCCAGAGCCTTCTCTTCTCCAGGCTGAACAACCCCAACTTTCTCAGCCTTTCCTCACAGGAGAGATGTTCCATCCCTCTGATCATTTTTGTGGCCCTCCTCTGGACCCACTTTAACAGGTCCATGTCTTTCTTGTACTGGGGGTCTCCAGAGCTGGATGCAGTACTCCAGGTGGGGTCTCACAAGAGCATAGTAAGGAGGAGAATCACGTTCCTTGACCTGCTTGTCATTCTTCCTTTGATGCAGCCCAGGATATGCTTGGCTTTTTGGGCTGCAAGCACACATTGCCGTCTTGTATCCAGTTTTTCATCCACCAGTATCCCCAAGTCCTTCTCTGCAGGGCTGATCTCAATCCATTCATCCCCTTGATGCTGAGGATTGCTGCAACAAAGGTGCAGGACCTTGCACTTGGCCTTGTTGAACTTCATGAATTTCACATGGGCCCGTTCCTCAAGGCTGTCAAGAACCCTCTGGATGGCGTCCCATCCCTCAAGTGAATCAGCTGCACCACTCAGCTTGGTGTTACCTGTAAACTTGCTGAGGGTGCGCTCAATCCCACTCTATATGTCATCAACAAAGATATTGAACAGTACTCATCCCAATTATGGACCTCTGAGGACACCACTTGTTACTGATCTCCATTTGGACATTGAGCCATTGACTGCAACTCTTTGGATGCAGCTATCCATCCAATTTCTCATCCATCAAATAGTCCACCCATCAAATCCACATCTGTTCAATATACAGACAAGGGTATTCTGTGGGGACATGTCAAAGGCCTTACAGAGTCAAGGTCAATGACACGAGTTGCTCTTTCCTTTTCCACTGATGCAGTCACTCCATTGTAGAAGGCCACCAGATTAGTCAGGTACTATTTGTCCTTGGTGAAGACATATTGGCTGTTTCTAATCACACCCCCTCCCTCGTCATCCATATGCCTTGGCATAGCTTCCAGGAGGATTTGTTCTATGATCTTTCTGGGCACAGAGGTAAGGCTGACTGGTCCTATTTTAGGCTCCTTAAGACTACTGACTAGCTTCCAGCAGACTGCTTTAGATATCCCAGGGTGTCTGAGACTTTGTTGCAGAGCTGGGAGAGGTGACACAGAATTTGTGGGAGACCTGCACCATCCTGGAATGGCAGCTGGAACCTATGTAGGCTACAAAAAGGCTCATAAAACTGTGTGTTAAAATATACCATGTCTAGTCAACTAGCTTCCACCATGGTTATTTAGAGGTGTGTTAGATGTCTAAATCCCACTATAACCATTAAAGTTTTTGTCAGTACATTCAGTGGAATTTGGGCAATTTTTCAGCTGACCAAACACAGATGAATATTTTTAGGGTAAAGTGAACAGCCTTCTAGATTTCATTAACTACAGTGGGAACTTTCGACACCCAGCTTGCAGGCAAGCACCCAACTTCAGAAATTGAATCGTACATACATGTAATCTAGTGTTGAAGCATATTTCTGAACTTTAAGTAGTATGTCTTTGTGTAATGAAGTTTGCTTTAATTACAGCACCCTTGTTATTAATCATAATGATATTTTCTCCCCAAAATGTTTCTGCACATTAAAATTAATGTAGCTAATGTAAAATATAAAAAAAATACTTAAGTTGACTGTATCATTTTGCTGAGTCAACCATTGCTTAAATTATCAGATTATTTTATTTCAAGTTATCTACTTTGCCTTAAATGTGCTAGGTGAATGTCTTTACAGGAGTTTTTTGTATGAAAACTTTAAAGATTTAAATTTTATCTATCTTTAGTTGGGGGTGGGGGGATTACATTATTAACACCCATGGCTTAAAATGTCATTGAGCCAGTTATGGCACTTTGTCTTGATAGACCAGCAGATTTTCCATCCCAAATCAATTATTGTTTCTGAGGTAAACCATTAAATACCTGAAAAATCTTTACTTAATGTCTCACTTCTCCCTCCTTCCTTCTTATATAAAGATAGATCCTTCCTTCCTCCTTTATCCTCTTCCTCCCTTCTCTGTCCATCTTGCCATTTCTCCTTCTCTCTTCTCTTTCCTTTTCTCTTATCTAAAAGACAGAAAACTCACTTGCAGTGTGTAATTGTGGTTTTAAGCAAAGCAATCAAGAGCTGGGAATGAACTACACTTGTCAGTTGCATTCTACAGCTATGACGAGTTAAAATGTGCCAGCTGCACATCTTGTCCACAGCTGTTGTCTTTCAAATGTTTGTATAATATCCATTTTCTCTCCAATATTTACAAAGTTTATTATAAGTTTTTAACTGCAGTGAGAGTTGATCAAAATTACTCTAGTATAGAACACTACTAGTATAAAAAGCTCTTAGTTTTAAGCTATGCATAAGGGAATCTATGCCAGAAATAATTCTTTACATAATGCTTAAGACTGCACAGATGTCTAAGAAAGCATAATTAAGGAGAAAATGCTGACAGAAATAAAGTATACATACCACCAACTAAACCATGTAAAGGAAATGCTAGTGTTTGGGGAGGAGAATACACAATCAGCAAAACCTGTCACCTACATAGTTCAACTCTAAACTGAAAGACTAATACAGAAGGGGAAAACAAACAAACAAAAACAAACATCAACCAAAAAATAACCCACCAACAACAAAAAAACCCTTAAATAGCATCAACTGATCAATACTGAAACTTCTCCAGATCATTCTTTTGGTGTGTGAATACTTGTACACTAGTTCACAGCAAACTGGCAGAGGAAAACCTGTTCAAGAGACAGGTTAAATATAAATGGCTTTATGTATAAATGTGTATACATGTATCTGAGTTTAAACTTCAGTGCTGAAATCCTAACACTATGAAATTTTGGACAGATGGAGAAAACCAACATACTCTCTCACCTGTACAAGGAGCATCTGTTTCCTTGCTTACTTAGATTTTTTTCGTATCCCATGAGATCTATTGCAGAGTCACAGCTGATTTGGCAGTTGCTGAATAGCTGGCTTCTGTGCCAAAAATGTATGTAGTCTGACATGCTCCTGAAGTCCAGGAGGACACAGACAGCCTGGCTTTGTCTATTACGATAAATAAAAAACAAACCAGGTACAAGTCCCTGACTCTGAAATCTAAGGTGGTACAGATTCATTTTCATTCCCATTATTTTGGGTAGTAGCCTCAATGGCACATTCATACTACAACCATAGTTGGAATGGCTCAAATCTGAGCTGCAAAGCAGAGAGATAGAAAATACGTAGTGCTCAGTGTTCAAAATTTTCCTTTGGCTATCTGGAATAACTTGGTAGGTTATTGGAAATGAGAAATTATATAATGTGTGTTTTTTATATATATACACCAATATACATATACATGGCAATATACATTTTTATAAATCTACATAAACACATACATAGATATACAGGTGCAGAGAGACACTAAATTATATAAACATACAGATATACCTATATATTCTTGGTTTTCTTAAAAAGCTGGACAAAAGTGAAGTAAGCTATAGTTTTTGTGCCCTGATGAAATCCTCTAGTGGGAAGGGTGAGGAGTGGGAAGTTTCTCTCTTAGTTGAAAGAAACTAACTGAGGATGTGCAGCTAAGGAACTTTTCTGGAGTACAGAATGCAATAGGAAAAGGAAATATAGACTGTAGGGATGAAGTAGCATACAGGGTCACTGAGGGCAAATTCAGCTCCTGAACTTCAGACAGCATTCCAACAAATGTCTGTGGCTGTCCAGATGGTGACAGGAGTCTTCACTGCAAAGGTCTCTGTGAAGGTGTCTTCAGCTAGTTCGTGTGAGACTTCTCAAACTGGTTCAAATGAATGCTTATATCCAGCTGATCCATGGTCTTGTGTGACAAGTGTCTGCATGATCCATTGTTATTATCTCAAAACTATCCCAAAACATCTCTGAACCGCTGTAACTGAAAGGTCTGTTCTCTGTGACAATTTCTGCATCTTCAGGAACAGTTTATGCTCACCACTTATATGTTTTATCAATGCATGGTTTGGTCAATTCTGCAGCAGAAACTACATGGTATAGTATTTGGGGTGGTCAGATTTTCCATGCTAGTCAACATATTTGAGCGTACAAACGTTACCTATCAGTTGCAAAAGGCACATCAGGAACTGCCTGTGGGACAATCATTGGGATTATATGAAATTGACACCCACAGAGCACCTGTGTCAATGAGTCAAATATTCTGCTGTGAGAGCAGCTAGGAGTTCAGTCAATCACTTTGTCTCAGGTTGGTCCATTTGCTCACCTGTGCAGATGACTAGCCAGGGAGTTCCTCGACTATCCAAAGAATTAGTGACGAAGCGTGATACCAGATACACCACAACTGTTAACTACAGGACAATCTCAAATGTCTCCTTTATATCACACTAATTTTTTAAATTCCACAGCTCTTGTGGCAGTTTGAGGTGCACTAAGGTATCTCTCCTTGCTGTCTAGCTGCTCTTCCAAAATGAGTCTCCTGTTGGTGCTGTCATAACTTTCAGACTTGTTCAGATATTCTGTATATCCAAGGGCATTTCAAACAATACTTGACAAAAATGTTTAGACAACTTATATGAGCTTCCATGAACTTCAGTGGGGAATTAGATACGTAGGAAACATACAGGCTACATGTAGATATCTATATTTAGGTAATTATTTACAAGCTGAATCACATCCTAGGACAATCTTTGCAAAAGCAGGAAACAGTTATACAAGGCTCAAGAAACATTTAGTTGAATAGTAAGTGTATCAATGCTGATACAGTATATATTATGTGCTGAAACCCTGAGAGTGTGTATGCTATGGAGGTAGAAATTTGTTTCATGTTGCAGCCAGTTCTTTTTTAATATTCATTAGCGCATTTGAAAGTTTCTTTCAAACATGTCTTCATGACCATGAAAAACAATCAGTGAGGTCATACCTACAGGATCAGGTTTCTGGTATCCAGTAGGTTTTTTAGGCATGCCAGTTACTTTCTATGTGAACAGATTCCTGTCCTTTGTCAGGATTTCTTTTTCAAGGGGAAGTCATACTATCAAAACCTTAGACACTTGCTACTGTGGTGAAGAAACCTATGACAGTTTTCAAGTGCTTAGTGATAGATACAGCATTAGTGAATGTCCTAATACTATTTAGGAGGACATAAAGAAATTGATGTTATTTGAACCTGATTCTTTGATATCTACCATAAGATCAAACTGCATGTATCATTAAGCACATTCAGTTGGGATAGATATTTATTATGGTCTAATACCAGGCCTTGCTTATATATGTGGTTCTCTTACAGATATAAATAGATATTTTTATTTATATATATATATCTGTACTGATATATACATGGTCACACAAACACACACACATATATATGTTCATATTATTTTCTAGGCTTTATGCATCTCCGAAAGATTTAAAGCAGAGGCTATTTTTCATACTTAATTGGAATAAAATTCAATGTAAGGGATAAGAGTGTTACCTACTACAGACCTTATTGACATTTATTTCTCACAGATTGTGAGAAAAAGTATTCAGATATATTTACTATCTAAAACAAGCTTTGGTGGTTTTGGACAACTCTAGAAGGACATTGCAATGCTTGACCATGAATAAATTCTTACTTTAAAATCAGCAGTTCTAATATTTCACTGCTTGAAAATGGTACTAATTAGTCAGCTTTAAAATAAGTTTTTAATGCATCTGCATGACTTGAATTTATCAACTTGCTATTTTGTCAGCTTTCTATTCAAATTAAATTTGATGACCATAAGCCATTTTTACCCTACAGTTCTGTCATGAAGTTTCTTAAGGAACAGTATGAAAATTTAAATATGTCATTATAGGCCATTAAAATTTGAAAAATCAATTATTAGTCCAAATTATTAATTATTTTTAATACTTATCACATTAAAATAATTTTTAAAATTACATTATTAAGTATTATGTGTACAGAGGTAATTGTAATATTTTGTATGTGGTTTAAAATAAAAATTTTAAAAGGCAGAACACTGTTCAGGAAAAAAAAAGAAAATTAAAGCATGCAAGCAGCCCTCACAATTGAACTCTGTTCATTTTAAAATCAAAGATATGTACCTAAAGCCTGGTGATGAGTTTGTTTTAGTTTTTTAATGAACTGAAGGAACAAGTTGGAGAAAAGAGGGTTTTTTGCATGATGAATGAAGAAGACTATTTGCATGGCATATCAAAGGTCAACGTGTACCTACTAAAATCCTCACTGAAAAAATCAAAATCAATCAGACAGTAATAAGATACTAGCTATCAAGAGGTTAGTCTTCTGAGAGTCTTTGCTGTGTATTGATTTTATTAAGCAAGTTGAGGTAAACTTCCCAGCTTCTGATGGTTTGTTAGGACTCCATTGCTGAACAGATCAGGGTATGATTTAAATGACTCTTAAAATGTTACAGTTCTTTATCTGAGCTTAGTCAAATGATACAGTCTTTGAAATAGCTGACTTAAAAAGAATGAAGGAAATTGTTCATTGAGTTGTGAGCTATATAAGCTTGTCTCCTGGGTATATGTTTCCTATAGTATCTGCTCAGTCTACTGTCACTTATTCAGAGTTTTCTTGTAATGGCTGGCCAGCCATAATCTTTTCTGCACCAAACCCTTGGCTCCTACCAAACTATAAAGGACAATTCATTGTATCTGCAGCAGGTTATATTCATGAGACACTCATTTGTTATAGTTCATTCCTAAGTCTCATTTAACTGAATAAATAAGCGAAACCAAAAAAATGAAACCCAAACAAAAAAATACCCTCCAAACCCCACAACCGGTTACGGTGACATATTGCTACTTATTATCTTAGCACTTCATGCAAAAGGCACTGAACTATCCTGCTCCACATTGGTCAGTCTGAGTGTTATAACAGGAATTCAAAGAGATGAAGTCAGAATGAAGAAGAAATAAACAATGATTTTATTTTTTTTAATTGAATTATTGATTTGTTATTTTCTAATCCTACTCATTTAATCTTATCACAGATAAGAAAAAGCCAGGAATTTGTCTCCTGGTACATAGAAGAACAAGGAAAGCTCTATGGCTTTGTGTTTTTGAACAGAAACATGGTTTGTATTAGGTACATATCAGGAACATGAGTTCTCCTCCAAGCCTAAGAGAGTTTGAATTAATTCACAAATGAAAAGTTAACTAAGAATACAGGCTGAGAGGACTAGCTGAATGAACTGAGCTTCCACTCTTCATATAGCAGTTAATGATGGGGACTGTTAGAAACAATGAGGAATTTTTCAGTAAGCATCCATGTGCTGAAATTTTCATAAGAATGTATTGATCACAGTGATCACATCAGCTAAATTTTCTCAGCACTAGAGTGAAATGGCTCAGGAAAAGAAAGGTTACCACTGAATAATCAACTGTTAGGGTACTCACTAGACTGGGACTCCTCAGTCCAAGTCTCAGACTGATGATTTAGAACTGAGCTTGAAATAATAAATATCTAAGCCTGAGCTAGATATTTCCTTTGTAGCCAATACAGAGAAATTGGCATTTAGAAAAATGACATATGTTAGTATGAAACCAATATCTAAAAATATTAGATGAATCATACTCTGGAAATATGTTTCGCTCCATTTATGTAGAGTTTAGGGGCCATCTGACATTTAGAAAATTATTTTAGGGGGCTGAATTTATGTTTCTAATCAATTCTTCATTGTGATCTATCTTGTCTTCTGACCAGTCCTGTTGAAATGTACCCATTTTGAAGGCTGTGTAAGTCCCCACTAACTAAAGATTGGTCTACTAAGTGGTACCAGTTACCTGAAGTGCTCTGCCTCGTCTGACTATGTCTTATATTCAAAATGTGAGATACAGAGTTACAGCTTTCTCTCTTCTATAATTTTTCATGGACAGATATTGAAAGGTCTCATTTTTGTCTAAACAGGAACCAAAAAACTCTTAAAGTAAAAATAAAAAATCGACATGAGGAATATGGTTTTTCATTTTCAGCTCAGTTTTGAAGGAAAACTTGAGATTAAACCAGACAATTTAAAGTTCTACTGTTTAGAGAAAAGCTCCAGAGAAAACTGGCAATTGTATATTTATGCAGATTAGTGTTTCATCCAAACACAGCAAAAAACTGTTTTTTTTAAATAGCACACTGTGATTTCTTTCTTTTAATATGTGCGTGAAAATGTTTTTAATGTTGTGCTTAATTCATTCAGAAATGGCCTAGCTAAGAAATACTTTCATATGTGTTCAGGATAGCTGTATGTATTCTTAGGAATTGAAGGAAAAAGTCACATTGTAACTGTTCAGCAGCAGTACTTTGTGACTAAGGAATAATCTGGCTTGAAGGGCAAGAAGGCCCAGCTACAGAAGGAGAGAGACAATGAAAAAGTGAAGTTTGTTGATGAGATAAAAAATGGTGCAGTATTTTCTTGAAACAATCATGGAATATGAGTGCTCAGGGTCCCCTTTTGGTAAACAGAACTGCTGCTGGGGGATGAAATCAACACCAGTTAAGGTGCCTGATGCTGATGCTCACAGGGTCAGTGTTGGTGCAAATGTATGTAAGGAATTGGCTCATGATGTGTCTTTGCAGACTCCTTGAAGAACCACTGATGGAGGTAGGACTCTGACAATGGCCATGTAAAGTTCAACAAAGGCAAGTACAAGGATCTGCACTTAGGTCAGGGCAACCCCCAGTGTCAATACACACTGGGGAATGAAGGGATTTAAAAGCAGCCCTGCCGAGAAGGACTTGGGGATCCTGGTGGAAGAAAAGCTGGACATGAGCTGGCAACGTGTGCTTGCAGCCCAAAAAGCCAAGCATATCCTGGGCTGCATCAAAAGAAGAATGACCAGCAGGTTAAGGGAAGTGAGTCTTCACATCTACTCTGCTCTCGTGAGCCCTCACTTAGAGTACTACATCCACCTCTGGAGTCCCCAGTACAAGAAAGACATGGACCTGTTAAAGTGGGTCCAGACGAGGGCCACAAAAATGTCCAGAGGGTTGGAACACCTCTTCTATGAGGAAAGGCTGAGAAGGTTGGGATTGTTCAGCCTGGAGAAGAGAAGGCTCTGGGGACACCTTATCATGGCCTTTTGATATGTAAAGGGGACCGATTAAGAAAGATAGGGACAGATTTTTTAATAGGGCCTGTAGTGATAGGACAAGGGGTAATGGTTTTAAACTGAAAGAGAGTAGATTCAGATTGGATATAAGGAAGAAATTTTTTACAATGAGGGTGATGGGGGACTGGAACATGTTGCCCAGAGAACTTGTGGATGCCCCATCATTTAATGTGTTCAAGGTCAAGTTGGACAGGGATTTGAGCAACCTAATCTAGTGAAAGATGTCCCTGCCCATGGCAGGGGTTTTGGACTGGATGATCTTTGAAGGTCCCTTTCAAACTAAACCATTCTGTGTTTCTATGATTGCTTATTAAATGTCTTTATATTTAAGCACAAACGTGTCTTTAATTTACCTCAAGGGGTACAATAAAAATTCCCCAACAGAATCCAATTTAGTCACTAATACATTTCAAAATAGGATGTTATAGAAATATTGCCACATTCTTTACTAAGCTAAGAACTTCTCATATTAGAATTTTATATTCAATTTTTCATGTTGCTATTTCTATATTCCATATTTCTCAACAGTGTTCATGTTCCAGTGATGTAAAAGTATTTTAATTATGTCTGTAATTTTACTTTTTTCTTTCTAATTAGATCAAAATAGAGATGGAAATCAAATAGTAATATTTATCTGAAGTAATTGTATGGTGAGGTGTGGAGCAATAACTTTTCTCAGAGGTGTTGTGCTTTTGCAGGGCAGAACAAGTAGCTGATTAGGTTTTGGAATCCCTGATATCGTAACGTCTCCAGAAATTACAGAAACCACAGTGCAGATCTTCTGCTAATCCTTTGAAAGAGCTGAATTCCTCAGCCTTTCATTATGGGAATTTTTAAATGCTTCTGTGTCATTAGTACAAAGGATAACACAAGCCAGCATAAACTGTTGTTCTCTACACAGACTGTAAGTAATTGATGGTGATCTTTTTTTTTTATTGATGTATACTTGTTTTGAAACAGTCAAAATTTGGCCAGTATGTAATCTCTTGCAAGACTAACAAACACACAATCCATTTCAGTTCTTTGAAAAATCTTCCTCAAAAGAAAATATAAAGTACTGCTTTCAAAGACATTATATTTCAAAATTAATAATGGTTAATAGGAGTTTAATACATGCTGATACATTATATTAATATGTAAGAAAAAACTTCAAAACATCACCTGTAATTATTTAATTTTCCTTGAATGAGTTAAAACTAATATTTCTGAAATTAATTTTCAAATATACACTCTTTGTTGTTTTATCGGCACGTACAACTTTCAGGTCAAAGCAAATGGAATTCAGTCTAGGTTCTGCCACAGACTTTAATTTTTACATTAAGTATAATGAGCTTTGAATTTAGTCTGTTATCAGTAAGCAGGTTTGATGCCCAGCAAATTTAGACACAAAATTGTTTAAACAGAGACTTTCTTATTAAAGTATGAGTTATTATAATGCACCCTCATAGAATGTGTTTGATTCAAAATTAATGAAAGAGCCCATAGAGGAGAAAAAGAAAAGACTGTCTCTTGGGTTTGAAATTAATTTAATGTTTGTTTAACAAAATTAGAATTTTACCTTTCTAATAATCTCTCTCCCTTCTGAAAATTGACTTAATGGTTGGAATGAATATGTTATTGGATTAAAGAAATTAATTTCAAGTAATGAATTCAGGCTTTTCAGTTTAACTAGGTTTTTTATTTACAACAGCTTTTAAGAAAGACATTGCCTCATGTATTTTCAGGAGCTGATCTTAACAAATACTGGGTTATTTTATAGGTTAGTACCATCTTTTCTGAGGATCTATGATATGCTCTAACTTCTGTATAATGAAAGAAAAAAAAAGGAAGAGTTCTCCTATTCAAAGAAAAATTGTTTAAATTTCAAATCAGGTCTACTTGATGAATTCCTAGTATAAAAGACATATTTACTTGATTACAAACAGCTGAAATGGCCATATGGTTGAACCATCAGCCAGGGAACAAAGTAATTGTCACATGGATAACAATAATGTGAATAGTCTCTTGAAATATTCAGCATAATTTCCAAGTTTGAGGTATTTTGTCATGTCGTAATTTCTCAGTGGATTTTCCCTAGCTTCTAACTTATTAGTGAACATCACTGTGTTATTGTTTTCCATAAAGTTTCTTCCATCACACATGTTCTAATTAAAAGTCAAGGGTAGTACAAGAAAACATTGTGTACAGTTTCATACAGATCATTACTCAGTCTTATTGTTAGTATATGTAGGCTTATTCTTATGTGTCTATGCTTTTAATTACACTTTTTATAGTATCTATAGTATTGAATTATAAAAAAGAATTTTCACATTCAGTGGCAATAAATAATCACCTCTACTTAGTAATTTTTCCAAAAAAATATTTGAAAGAGAAAATGATTCCTGATATTCTTTGGTTAAATAAAAAAGTATAGTCAACTTTGAACTCTTCTGTCAATGTATGTAGCTAATGTATTTAGCTCAGGCTTTTATAACTTTTCCTTTTCTTTATGGTTAAAAAAGCAGTGCTTGTAAAAAAAAAAAAATAAAGAACTTCGTAATTTTATTGCTTGTCTGTTGCCATGTAACAGTTTGTTGCTTACCAAGAAAAGGATTTTGATTGTTAGAAAACATATAAAACATTGTCTTTATTTTCTTTTTTCCTCTATTCTCTATCTAGAAATATGGTTCTCTGTAATTACAGCATACTTGTATTTAAATAGCTTGACATACTTCATATCTAGCCCTCAAATTTAATTAGAGTAATCTTTGATGTTAAAAAAAGTGTGAACTAAAAAACCTTTGAGAGAGAATAAGAAAGCATATTGCTAAATGTCAAAGTGTCAAGTAGACTGGAAGTTACAAGGTCTTCTGAAGGTAAGGTAGAACATGAAAACTTAATCTGAAGAGATTAAAACACAACTATAATTAAAAATAAATATAAATATGGATTTCCATTTGGAAACACAATACAAAACTTAGATACTAATTTGGAAGAATAAAAAACTTGAAAAAAGCCACGATTCTGGAAAACGTAGTTGTAAGACTAGGTAGCAAAATAAACATGAGTTTATTATGCCTTTGCGACAGAAAAGAAACCAATAGATATGCAATTGTATCAAGAAAAGAAATGTCTAAAAAGTTTACATGGAAGTTGCTTATCAACCATTACCAATGTTATTATGTCTACTAGAAAAATAGAAACATTATGAATAATTTGGAGGAAAACAACGAAGACAGAAGATTAAATACTCATTAACATCATACTCCTAAGAGCTGCTTTTAAGGGCAATAAATGGAGTTTTAAGAATATTTGAAGTTAGCTTGAAGCCAGCATTTGCTTGACATTGGGGGAGAAGAAAAAATCAAGGTCACTGTGTGGAGAGGTCTTTTGTCACCTTGGCTTTTCGCAGCAGAAGAAATAGTATTTATATAGTAAATTTCTGTTCAGTTATTTGATTATAAAAGAAGACAAAGTAACAAAACAATTTGTCTTCATCCTTATTTCCTATTAATGTACATATCAGAGCAAGGATGCACTCCAAATTCCAATACTAGTATTATCTTTAAAGAATGGTATCTGCCAAAGTAGATACTATATATTTAACATATGACCTTTACCTTCTTGTTTAAGACTACAGTGGTTTTAGACTTAGCAGGACATTCTGAATAAGGGTTACAACAGACCACATGAAGTTTGAAGACCATGTAAAACTAGAGATGCAAGCAGGCCCAAACAGCAATGTATTCCTTCTCCACAGTCTTTACTTTCAGAGTCTTCCTAGGTGCTTTCTTTTCTGACCTTGTATGAAAGCTTATTTGCTGCCATTTTACTCAGCCAGTGTGCGGTTATTAAAAGTTACTCTCAGTTTGCAAGACAGAACACTGTGACCATAACCTCTCCTTTCAAGGAAGCCTTTTAATTCTCATTCAGTTCTCTTCTTTTAACTGAGGTTGGACCTACATCAAGAAAGAATAATATCTTCATGCCCTCAAACATAACCTCTTCATTTTTCCCCACCGCCTTGTCGTATTCTATCCTTGTCCCAGGTGTACAATAAGGTCAAAATAGTGGTCCCTCCTACACTGTTACTCACAGATGGCCTCCATGTGGGAATCCTGTGGCATTTCTGATCCAGATTAGATAGCCTTTCAAGTTGTATGACTGAACTACAGACAAAATTTTCCATTAAAAAGATGGTGTCAGGACTTCATGTTCCCTCTGGAAATCTCAGAAGCTTAATGTCCCTCCTTTGTTGTGGGTTGTCTGAAATTTCAAGTCATCTTTTCTGTGCCAATAAGAATTTTTCCCTAGGATTTGGTCTGCCTTGGGGTTTTTTGTTTGTTTCCCATTCTCTGTAAAGGTTTGAATTTTAATTCAATAATAATTTAAATGAGAAATGTAAAAGCTAGACTTTTGTCTCAGGCTTTTTATCTCTAAATCTAAATAAGCATGTCACTCTAGTTATATTTTTATATAAGTAAGTTTTCATTCCCTGCATATTTATTAGCTATGATGTAGATGACTAAAACTTAAGATTCTTCTGTTTTGAAGTACAATTCATAAATATCAAACAAGCAGACTTACTCTGTAGTTTGATTTCATATATTGAAAATTCGGATGGGGTAGCTGACTAAATTGATATTTTTCACTGAAGATAAGAAAACCAGATGGTTCATCACAGATGAATTAATATTTGAAGGGACTGTGTGACCCTCAGCTATGCATCCAAGGTTCTGCATTTTCCATGCGTTTATTCATTCAGCTTTTTCCATATTTTTTATGAAGTATTTTTATGTTGAAATAAAAACTTTACAAATAAAATAAAAATCTTACTGAATTATCTGAACATGCTAACATTTAACAATTTAGAGTGAAGGCATGCTAAGAAAAGCAAAGCCCCCCAAAATGAAATAAACCAGATCTCACAACTTCTTTCCACTGTGCTTCTTGACCCTGTCAGAAAGCATGAGTCAATAGACATTATGGAGAAGCATTATTTAGGCTATTTCAGATAAATATGTAGAAACATGATCAAAAGATGAAGTGCTTCTAAAGGAGATGCTGCTGTGATTTCTTTCTTCCTAACCTTGAGAATTACACATATACACATATATAGATATCTGCATCTGAATTTAGATTAAAAAGTCATGGTCCAAAAGAGGACATTTGTCTCACTTAAAAAATCATGAACAAAGGAGTCTTCTATATTTGGTAACTCTGGAATGAAGTTTAGGGTTAAAAGGGATGATCGGGCTGCTTCCACTTTGTATGGGATCACCTGGCTAAACCTGTTTCAGAGCACAAAGGCGAGATGCAGGGAGTTGTGATTCGACTCAGCTTTGTCTCACCTTGACAAATCCTTATCTATGCAGAGATGACCTGGGGGGAGCTGTGGAAACGGCTCAGCCCGGGGTTGTCTGAACACTGCCGAAACCCGAAACCTGAATGGAGCCTGAATGATACCTTAACAAACAAAATGCCCTGAGTACCATTCCACCACTATTCAGTAACTTTGTGTGCTAGACATCACTAAATTACCATACAGACTAAGGAGCCGAGCCATCAAGGCACCAGAGACAAACATTCGTGCATAAGCCTGCCCCCACCCATCAAATCAGGGAATAAAACCCGTAAGGTTTGGGCAGAAAAATGGGGAGAGTCGTTTTTCCAAGGATACAGCTGGCCTGTAGGAGATTCTTTCCCCCTTGTCCAGGACGCTGTACAAGGTAACTTCCCAGGGATTGAGAGGCCTTACCTGAGAGAGAGGGTAAGTGATTAAGAAACATACATGTCGTATTTGGCATGCTTTAAAATCGTGATTAGTGCACTCTTTTTTGTAAGGTATTCACATCTAGCGTGCTTGTGAATTGTGTATTTCATTGCAATAGTGCATTCCTCCATTGTATCCATAAAAGAACCTGCAGTAGTGGCGTATTGGACCTGTGAGTGAAGTTCAAGTAAATGGTTAATTTGAACCTGACAGTGAAGTCTTTCTCTTTGTCACACACTTGTAAACATTTTATTTCAATTTTGTGTCCATTCATTCTGGTTTGGATAAATTATGTCATTTTAAGATTAAGCTTATAAATACCTGTGGGGCTAGAATGAACCGGGAAAAAAAAAAAACCTCCCAAATCTTTATCCTCAGTCTTACCTATTGCTAAGTAAAAAAGAGAATCATCTTATTTGTAACTGAAAAGTAAGAATAAAAAAAAAAGTTCCTTAATATTTTCCCTATTCCGAGATAGTAATTTTAAAATAGTAAAATAATAAAATAAACTTTAAAATCTAATGACTTCAAATAAAAGAGCTATTCTGTCCTCAGAGCTTGTCATCTATGCAAGTCAGAATCATAGAAATGTTTACTTGAAGAGGATTCTAGAAATGCCTTGTCCAGCATCCTTCTCAAAACAGGATTCTCAGCAAGGCTAAATCAGATCAGCCATGCCATTGTCTATCTGAAGCACGAAAAACTCCATAGGCATGTTTTTTCTGCAGCCCCTCTGGACAACCTTTTACAGTGATGAACTTTCTGTTAAGTGAAAAGGTTTTTCCTGATGTCTAATCTCAGCCTCCAAAACAGCAACTTCTGGCTCTTGGCCACTGTTACCTCATGTGCCACTACTGCTAAGAATTTGTCTCCGTTATCTTTGTAACTGCCCTTCAAAGAATTGTAATGATAGATCATCAGCCTCCTCTTTACCATACTAAACAAGCCCAGTTCCCTCAGCTTGACCTCCTCTCCTTCATAGGTCATGCTCTATGTCTCTGACCATCTTGGTAGCTGTCCACTGGACCCTGTCTAATTTCTCAGCATTCTTTTTGAGGCGTTTTTGTGGTGGGGCCAGGTAAAATAAAACTGGACGCAGTATTTCAGATGTAACCTCCTCAGTGCCAAGATGGCAGGGATAATAATTTCCCTCAATATGGTTTTCCCCCTCTTAATGTAGCCCACAATACACTTCGCTGTATCTGCAATGAAAGTACACTTTGGGCTTACATTTAGCTTGGTGTCTGCAGTAATACTGAGGTCCTTTCAGCAAAGCTATTATTCAGCCATTTTGTTCCCAGCCTGTACTCACACAGATGGTCACTCTCTCCAAGGTGCAGAACTTTGCAATTCTCTGTGTTGAACATGAACGTGCTTCTGTTGGCCCAGTCCTCAAGTTTGTCAATGTCCCTTCAGATTGAATCTCTATGATTCAGCACAACAGTAACTTCCTTTAGTTTTAGTATAATTCAAAATTTGTGAATGGTGCATTCATCTTCTTTAAACAATATGGGACATATATTGACTACTGGGATACTCCAGGAGTTATTGGATGACAAGTCATTTGTTACTATCGCATGAGTCAACAGACAGTGAAATGTTTGCTGCTTGGATTGTCTTTTATTTTCTAGCCAGGACTTTTGTTTGTATCAACAATATCTATTTTATGTCCATTCATTATTAGAAAGTAGCAAGACAGCTGAATGCATAGTTTTTGGTTAGTCTCTTAAGAAATATCAGGTTCTTATTATCCGCTTATTAAGATCTTATGGTATTATCAGGGCACAGAGCTGGGGAACTGGAAGCCATAGGGCTATCCACTGCAGCCAGCAGGACTGGGGCCTCACCAGCCAGGGCCTGTCCCACCGCCTCCAGCAAGGGTGCAGGGAAGGCTGAGAAGGCAGCTGGGGGCAGCTTTCACTTCAGGACATCAAGCATTTTCCTGGGGATGGGGATGGGCTGAGGCTGGGCCAGGCTGTCAGTCTGAGGGTGGGCGTGAGGGGAACCAGGGTCAGAGAGAGCTAAATGAAAGTGTGGCATTAATCTCTGAATGCACCTTGCATGGGTGATGGATACAGGTAGAGTGTTCCCTTGAAAAAGTGTTAGGTAGTATGCTTCTGGTGCTAAATAGCTGAAGGTCAGGGAGTGAGCTCCAGCATTAGACTGCTGACCAGCTGCAATGTTTATTTCCTAGTTCATTCCTTTGTCCCACTTTGAAAACCAGCTTTTTTTTGTTGTGTTGTTTGAGGGTTTTTTTCCCCTCTCCAAAACAAATCTATTTACAGAGTTAACCCTAAGCAACATAGACATTGACTGTCCATCTTAGGGCAGGAATCAGACCTTGGCCCTCCTTTGTTTTGTAGTGTAGACATAATTATATAGACTTCCTTCTACCCTCTTGGATGTCCAGTTTAATTTGTAGACAGATAACAATTACAGTCTCTACAGTCTGTCCAGATCATTTACAAAGACTGAAAATCTAGTTCCAGAGAGAGAGAGAGACACAACCCCACTATAAATCTTCTCTTGTAGACAATTTGAGCATTTTTCTTTTGTCATATGGGGTCAACCTTTTTATTGCTTTGTTGTCTTAAAGACCTGAGCAGATAACGAACTTGTAGTTACAGGCTCAGGCACAGGTAGAAGGTGTCTTGGGGGCCTAAACATACCAGACAGTTTTCTAAACTCATAAGCACATCCAAATACTCTATCCACTGTCTCATGAGTCAACAGGAGGCTAGTGACACACTGTGTTTATGGCTCTTCTTTTAAGCAGTCTGATTTTCTGACTGAGACCATGAATACTGCAAAATGTGTTTCAAACTCATTTTATACAATGGGCTGGTTTTGATGTCCTAACAGGTCACATTCAGGAAAGCCAACTCAAATAAAACAAATACTGTAAATATTGGTGCGAACCACATTGACCTTATATGACAAAAGTGGGAAACAAACATGAAACTAAATTGTTTTAAAAAAATGTCAATCATGCAAGTTTCATGATTAATACTGTTGAAAATATAATCTGTGCAACCTTCTGTATCAACACTATGAAAATATTTCATCATATTGAACCTTTACCTATTGTGTGATTAAAGTGTTTGTACATAGTATATATTTTCCTACATATATGTGCATAAACCTAGAACCTGAAGTGTTGATGGAGTTTTAGGTGAACACTGAGGTTCACACCAACGTCTGTCCAGAAGCAGTATTCACATAAGCAAAATATTGTATGAACTCAAGTCTACTATTTCTGTGCCCAAAATTTTAGTCCCGTGTTGCTGTCCCATTGTACAGAACAAAGATACATCCAAAGGTTCATGGAAATAGGGTTACACTGATCATGTTTGATCCCAGTTTGGTGGAATCATTTCATAATTCCTCCAGTGCAAGTTTCACTCTCTGCCTTAATCATCTTTTCCGTGTTGCTTGTGCTGGTCTTACTAAATGGCACTTTCATCGTCTCCTTTACTAATGAGTTTTAGAATGCCCTGCCCATTCCCTGCCTACTTTCTCCACTGCACCTCTTAGTTCTCCACCTGCAGTCAGTAGTGATATGGCAGTAATATCTTCAGGCAGGATACCTCTGTTCTCCAGACCAGATTTAGCACTAAGGCCTTACAAGTAACAGGACAGTAATAGACTATTACAAACCTTTAACAGTAAAGCAAGTCCTTCATAATGAATAAATTAACTTGAAATTGATATCTCCCTTGTTTTTTTCATCTGTAGATAAGGAGACTAATGAAATATGTCACAGCTATAAGCAGATTCAAACTGCCGACATTATGATGCAGCATTTATGATGGATATGGAGAAATCCACTCTAACACTATGAAGGTAAAATATTAAGATATGCAATATAACAAACAAATACATAGTTCTGGTGCAATTTCGAACAGCGTGAAGAAAATCTGTTCACCTTCAGATTAATTAGTTGTGGCAGTTTGCTGTGGTTCACTGAATAGGTGTACACTATAAAATTTTAACTCTGACTTCAAGAATGTTCTTCAGTTGTTTGTCAGATGAACTTCTGTGATTATTTACTGTTTCCCTCTAGCAAGGCAAAATTGTTTTCTATGATATCAACCTTTAAGACAAAGTCTTTCTAAAGCACTAGGAAGAAAACTAAGCTGACATAAGGGATATGAACTTTAAAGGAACTAATAGGAAAACCTACTGCAGATATGGAAACACATAGACTGTTACTTCATCATCGTATTTTTGTCATTATTATGTGAAGGTAGACTAATGCAGTCCTCCTCAGTGCTGCAAGGCTTAAAGGATCTAGCAAGTAAATTCTACCTTTAGAACTGATGTAGACTATTGGGGCAGGCAGGATTCCTCTTCCTTGACTCTAGACATCCAAATATTCAGTGTTAGGTTCATTTTTGGCCACAGTTGACCTAGGTTCACTTTATAGGCAATAGACAGATTGGTAATCTCCTGAGGAAATTTTTCTGGTTTTAGACCAGAGCTTAAAATTATATCAATTGCCATATGGAGTCTTTATTTCTCCTACTGACTCTAAGAGGAGTCTAGGATCACTAGCACAAAACTAGACCTCAGAACCCATTTCTGCTATCCACACATAAGGTCTAATTCCAGTTGAGATGCTGTAGGGTGTCTGAGATGTTCTTGGGGGCATGTGAAAAAGAATGTAAGGACAATTTATGTGGTTTTGAAAGAACAGCTGGATGTGAGGTAGGATATCTAGCCATCTCAAACATTTCTAGGTGCCTATGTTTGGGCAATTGAATTAAAAACCCCAGATTTTCAGATAGCTGAAGTCAGGGCAGACGTGCTCTCCAAAGTTTGATAATCAGTCTTAGGTTCTTAAAGCAGTTATAAATATGAATACTTCTGTCTTTCATCACAACCTGTTAATCAAACCCATTTCTCTGAGACCCATAGGGAGTGCTGACGGTGTGCTAGATCTGAAGGAGATTTGCAAAGATATTTTGTTATTTTTATAACTTTGCTCCATTTAAATTAATATAAACAAAGCCCATAGTGGGATAGCCAGGGCTATTGAAGTCAAGCATCCAACACATCCATGCTATATCATGTAGAGACATTACAGAGTATTTTTTATATGACTGGTGTTTCAATGGTATTTAGTAAATTGGAAAAGGATTAGATTAAATTCAAAATTAGTAGGAAAATGCAGACATTTTATTACATTCAAGGCTGTATTCTTTTACACCATGTTTATACATGGCCCAAATAATTTTATTCTGCTTTTATGGCAATTACCCACTGTTAGAAATGTTCAAAATGCTTCCCTTGATTGCTTTTTCATTTCATTTGTCAAGGCTAATAACCCTTCATAGACTATAAAAAATATTTAATCAAATTATTTGTTATGGTTTCTCTTCTTAATGAGCTGTCAGGATACACAGCTTAGCAAAGGGCATCATTGTGTCTCTGTATTCGATAAATAAAAAGAGATTCTATATCAACCACACAGTACAGTTGTGGTCATGAGCCTGTATAACTTTTTATTTTATCATTAGAATCCTCTACTTCAGTCCTCATAATTTCTAAGTACCCTGAGATATTTTCCATCAGAATACATTAATGTATCATGTTACTCACAGGACAATGGACTGCTTTTGATTTGCTTTTGATGTGTTGAGTATTTTCTTGGATGGGAAAAAGATTACTCAGCACAGAGTATAAATAATGTAGCAAAATTAATGTCTTATCCTCAGAGTCTCCATCTTCTTATACTTTGCTCTACTGATGCTTAGTTTTACATGTTACTGCTTCTATTCATTTACTACGAATTGTGTAAGAGAGAGCTATATGAAATAATGTTCATAATTAAGTTATTCTCTTATTCTCTTTGTTTCAGCCAAAAAGTTATCTAGTGCTAAAATTTATTTACATATATATGTTAAATTGTGTTCCCTTTTCAAGTAGTGATTGTCTTTAACATATGCTAGTTTAATTAATTAAATTACTTCCCTAATTGATCGGTGTCTCATTCTAAAATCAGACTCATTTTCTTCCACTCCACACTTCAACACCCAGTTCTTCAATTCAAGATCACTATGTATGCCCAAGTCTTTCATGATGTCTACACTACAAAGAGAAAACATAACAATGCACTTGGATTTATTGCAAGTATATAATGGTAAGCTTGATGGTTTACTTGGTAAGAAATTTTACAGAAAATGAGAACACAGAAAAGCTGCTGACCTGACTTTATTAAATAATTTTGTGTAGTAAAACATGGGATATCACACTAGAAATTTTAGAGAAGGTGAAAACTGGTAAAAGAATTATGTGATGCAAGTGGTTTATGAGATGAAGGGTATGCTGCAGATGGAGGTTACTAGAGGTATTCAAGCAAGATTAGCCCCAAGACTCATTCTGTTTAATAATTTCATAAATGATTATTTTGGCAAAAAAAGAGTGTGCAAAGGAAAATTATTTGTGACACAAAGCTGAAGAAAATCGACTGTTTCAAAGAGAATCAGAAGACTGGCTAAAAAGTGTGAATTTACCTTGAGGAACGGACTAATAAACATGAAGTAAAAATCAATATTACAAAATATGAGGAGGAGTAATTGGAGTTTAATAACAAAAAAATCTGCTTTAAAATGAGGCCTCATTGTGGGAAGTGGCTGTCTGCACAAAAAACAGTTTTAATTCAGAAGTACCATAGCCACCGTTACATATTCCAAATTCAAGTCTGACAACAAACTTTCTTAGCAATGATGCATTTTCATTTTATCCTGGGTGTAACTCATGCTAATCCTTTAGTGTTCCTTATCTGTTTTGATAGATTCAAACTTGGAAACAGGTGAGGTACACTGTGACAAGCCTACTGATGCCCAGTCCTTCAAGACTGCTTCAAAGTGCGCGTGGTAGAATACCATACTATGGTCTGAGTTTTCATTCTAGGTTATGCTCCCGTCCTTGCTTACAAAAAATGTGGAAGTTAGGCAAAACTGGAACTGAATAGAGGTTGAGTTATCTGCTTGATTGAAACACAGCTGTTTGCACTGCATCTGAATTATGAGATATGAGTTTAGATACATGTTTTCCCCAACAGCTGTGATGTTTCCTAGGTCTACACCCTGCCCTGCTCTGCAGTTTCTGGTTCTGAGTTCTGCTGTACTGCTCACAACTGTGAAATAAGACACCCTAAA
Organism: Gavia stellata; assembly: GCF_030936135.1. Classification (NCBI taxonomy): domain Eukaryota; kingdom Metazoa; phylum Chordata; class Aves; order Gaviiformes; family Gaviidae; genus Gavia; species Gavia stellata. The sequence continues at coordinate 50,155,153 of NC_082594.1, read as the reverse complement.
AGAACTTTTTCTTTTTTTTTTCTTTCCTTCTAGGAAAATAAAGACAAGAGGAATTATGAGAAAATAGAATGTAAATGTGCATCAGGATTGTTAGGTGTCTCTGAGTCCAGTAGCCCAGTGGAGGCAAGGCTAGTGCAGTTCCATGTCACCAGATCCAACCCACAGTGAGGCTGAGCATGTGCTCCCAATAGGCACACACCTGCAAACACACAGACACACACACACACGCATATATATAGAATCATAGAATCATTTAGGTTGGAAAAGACTCTTAAGATCATTGAGTCCAACCATAAACCTAACACTACCAAGTCCACCACTAAACCATGTCCCTAAGTACCACATCTACACAGCTTTTAAATACCTTCAGGGATGGTGACTCAACCACTTCCCTGGGCATCCTGTTCCAGTGTTTGACAACACTTTCAGTGAAGAAATTTTTCCTAATATCTAATCTAAACCTCCCCTGGTGCAACTTGAGGCCATTTCCTCTCATCCTATCACTTGTTATTTAGGAAAAGAGACCAACACCCACCTCGCTACAACCTTCTTTCAGGTCCATATGAGCTCCTCTCTGCCACTCCTTCCTCCTCACACTTTTCCCCTGTTCTAGCCTGGGGTCCTTCCATGGGATACAGTCCTTCAGGGAATATCCACCTGCTCTAGTGTGGTCTTCTCCATTGGCTACAGGGAAACGCTTGCTCCACTTTGGTCTCCTCCAGGGGCTGCAGGGAAACCTCTGCTCTGGCACCTGGAGCACCCCCTCCCCCTCCAGCTCCTCTCACCTTGGTGTCTGCAAGGCTGTTTCTCACACTTTTTCCCCTCACTCCTCTCTTTGCTGTGAGGTGTTTTCTGTCCTTAAGTATGTTTTCCCTGAGGTGCCACCAACTTGGCTGAAGGGCTGAGCTGTGCCCTGTGGTGGGTCTTTTGGAGGTGGCTGGAACCATCTGAAAGGGGCAGCCCCGGCCTCTCCTTTCAGTGACCACCTCTGCAGCCCGCCCATGACCAACACCTTGGCACCTGCACCCAATACATCCCACTTGCCCTGTGCCTCTGTGCTCCTTCATGTGCGGGGAGGCAAGCTTTTTGTTACATAACCTGATAGAAATAATTACCAGAGGTGAAGAAGAACATATATTTAAGCTAAAGGGCAATGATGGCAGAAAAGCAAACAAATATTCACCGACTGAGAAGTTTGGATGAGAAAACAAGTATATGGATTCTGGAAGAACTTTCCCATGCAGTAACAGAGGCAAAAAACTAACTGTATTTTGTATGTATTGATGAAAAGGGTTATTTAACAGGTTGCTAGCAATTGATGGAAAGTGAGCTCAGTGACTCTGAAGGTTTTCTCCAGTTGTGCATAATACTGTAAAACTTAGGGGTATTTTAGGAGAACCTTTGGAGATCCCTTAGGAGATCTTTGTAAAAAGACCTTTAAAAGGGGTATGTGTTACCTTGGAAAATCTGGCATACCTTCACTTTTTTTCTTTTTTTTTTTCTTTTCCTCCTACTTGTTTGTTCAGACCAATTTTCTAGAGACTATGTCTTAGCCTTAACTCTACTACTGATCAGTATCACTTCTGCATTTGGGGAGTGGGGTTGGAGGTTAATATTACTCTTCCAGTATCTCAACCTATAGACTAATTTTAAATATTCATTTGGTTTTATAGGTTGTTCTGGTAATGAACGTTTCTTTTCATTTTGTGTTGTGCTTTATATTTCATCATATTTCAAATCCCAGATGCCTTTATAAAATTCTAGGACTTTAAAAAACACACACTTCATTATATTTCATCTTAATAAGAATTAATTTACCCATCTTTATAAATAAAGTACTCTGCATGGCCTATAAAGCAGTATTTACACATGAAACATGGTTTTATTCATTGCACTGAATGTACCTTTCCCTGAAAAATAAAAAGGACGAAAGATTCCTATGGTTGTTTCTTCTCCCTTTTCACTCTTACCTGTGTTTACTTTAATCATTTAGAAGCTAAGAAACTGTCATCCTACTAGACTCAAGACTAATTCCCTTAGAAACTGAGATAAAATGACAGACAAGGCATTCAGGAAAGTACTAAACAAATTGTGTTCAAGTGAACAGACAAGAATGGTTGCCCGCAGATTGCTCCTTAATATAATTCCAGCATAATCAAAAAGCAAGGTCGCATGCAAAGAATTACTGTCAGCAGTGGTGGGACTGGATGTCAGCATGATGGCTTCAAATAAGTGTTAAATTTTGCCTATACTTTATGAATCAATGTACCAAAACTGCATCAAATGTTAATGGAGCTTTCCAAAATTGGTAACATAGGTTTCAACACAAATCCAATCAAATATATATGTGCAGCTTAAGTATACATAGATGAACAAATAGGCACACACAGTTAAAAAAACTATATGTGTATAAGCATAAATACATATATGTACAGGAGTTCCACTAAAAAGGAAAACCAAAACCAAATAATTAATGAAAACACAAAACACAGTGTGCAAAAATTATAGTGGGAGGAGGGAGGCCAGTTTCAATTTACATATACTGAAAAAAACTTCCCTTTTTCCAAAAACTAAATTTGTCCTTTTGTTGAAATGGAGATATTTTAAAAGCTAATATTGTCTAAAGCAGAGAAGTATAACAGTTTGTTCAGTTAACCTCCTGCTGATTTTCACACAGGATTTAATGGGACATATATATCACACAAAAGAGGGAAAAAGAAGTGGAGCTTTTTATTTATGTTTCTCTAATTTAAGAAGTTCCTTGTAGCTTTTTGCATGAGGTATCACTTTTGAGAATAATCAGCTTTAATGAATTGCTTTTCATAGAAGTGCTGAAAGACTCAATATCTATTGTTCAGTTCAGCTGGTGTGCCTCTCTGTGTTCTGGACAACTCACTTAATTTTGAAAACATGGATGATGATATCCATTATGACATAGATTAATATTTCCTAAGAATAAGGCTCTGCAACTATTACTATCGTCGCAATCAGACGATGAAAGGATAACATTTTTAAGGACTTTATCTTGCATTAAGCTTTTAGTACAGCACTTCACTCCTATAGAGGCTTGGAAGAGGTAGTTTATACCAACTCATTCAGAACACGGAACTGCATCTTTACCCATGACTGTGGCATTAATCATACAAAAATAAGTTGTCATGCATACAGTTGTAAAAAAGATATAAAATTCAAACCAGGGAGTTACCTTGGTTATAGAAAGAAAATGCTGGGATGGAAGGAATGTCAGTTAGAATACACACAGCCTAACATGTATTTTTATAATGGGGAAATAAAATAGAAAAGTAAATTCTGAAGTACAGTTTGTCCAGGGAAAGTTACATTCATTTTACTCAAATGTCTTTATTTATCATAAATAATGACTAAATCATCCTTTCCAGGAAAAACATGAATGCTGACACATCTGTTTATTGTGACTACAATATGTCATAAAGGTGATTTACTCAAGAGAGGGGAAAAAAAAAAAAAGAAAAGAAAATATCTTATTTCTGAGGAAAAAAAGAAAGAAAGGAAGAGGCAGTTTTCTGTTACAAGAAAGAGACAGCAATTCTGAGTTTGGATCTTGTCTGCTGAGTTTGATCCAAAGGATTAAAGAAGCTTCTGAATTCTTCTTGTTTGGTCATTTGTTGTTTGATTTGTCTGTTTGCTTTTACAATCCATAAGACTTGTTTTAATTTTCTGTATAAACTAATAGTGTCATTTTTAATGATTACTGAAATTTTCACCAAAGATTTGGTATTAATTGTTGATTCTATATAATGTTATATGGTTATATAATGATGACAAGGTTATGTAGGAAAGTAATAAAAATGCACACATATACTTTAAAAGATAAGTTCTTAATGGAGATCAGTGACTATAATTTTAATTTCTATAAAATTTTTATGTCAGTAGTAAGAGACGAATAATAAAGGTGTTCACTTCACTATTCAGGAAAAAAAAAAGGGAGTTGAACTTAACTACTCAGTTATCATAACTGGTGCCTTATTCAAAAATTAACTTGTTTATCTTGAAGAAGGGAGCTGAAATCAAGTTCATATCTTAGTTTACCATCCTAAACTGATTTGAAGGGGGAGTGGACAATAGCAAAGTAGCTAGTGGAAATGACTTTAATAAAATATTTTAATATAAACAAATGTTTTTACATATTGTGTTCACTCACTCTTTTCTGGTGGTTCAAAAGGGTTCAGTATGGATTTGAGTGTGACAGTCAGTTGCACAGTAAAATAATTTTGTTTAGCTCTTGAATGTTTCTGCTTTACAATCATTTTCTTGACTTCTCCTGCTGCTGTTAAAGGTCTGCACCTTACAGACAAGGCCTGACATAGTTATTATATGAATGGAAAGGAAAAAGGGCACAAGGAATTGCCAAGGAAGGTGCTTAGCTGTGATCCGTAGTATTTGTGGGAGTATGCCAACTACAGTGACTGATGCTGATGGAGGAGGAAGAATTATGTCAGTCGTCTTAGCTCTGCCAAACTCTGGCAAGAGCTGGTCAAGAACTAGCATGTCCATGCTGTCAAATATACATGTTAACAGACTAAATACATAGTATGAATCTTCAGGATTTCTTTGAAAGGAAAAAACATTTCCATGTGGAAATCCAATACTGAGTCATACATCAGTCACTGGGATGAAAATCTATCCTATACTTACTGTATAGAAGGATAATGTCTGCACTAAAAGCAATTCTGAAATCTCTAGTGCTTATGGCAGTGCAACCTTTATGGTATTAATAGTTGAATGTATATACCAATTTATTTATATTTTCTTAGAAGAATTCAATTCAAATGCAATATACATATTTATAGAACTAAGATCAGACTAGAATATTGTAATTTAATCATATCTAATCCATAAAAAAGAGTATATTTAAACTCTAGCTTTCAGCTTGATAATTCTGATTAAATTCCAATTAAACTGCCCTTAAAAAAGAAGGAAAAGATATGGAAAATCCCATATTGCAATACAGATTCCAGTTACAGAAAGTGTTGGGGTTCTGCTGGCACTACAGACCTCACTGAGCTTGCCTGACCCCCTGGGGCTCCCCCCACCCTGCCCATGGCCCAGGACCCTATGTCACCCCCAGGGCCATCAGGCCCTTCCCCAGCAACACGGCAGCAGGGCCAGCCTCCACCTCCCACAGCCCTGCCTTGCCTGGCCATGGGCCCCGCTGAGCCAGGCCCACCCACGAGCCCACGTCCTGGCCCATCAGCCTGCCCCAGTCCCCATGGCCTTGCTGGCCATCCTGAGGCTGTGCCCACAGGGACCTGCCAGACTGTGCTGCACCTGATCGCAAGACTAACTTTTTAAGTTGTACCAAAAGTTTCCAACTTTTCCTTTTCTCCCATCTATCTGAATTCATCTGCCTTCAACTTCCAGACACTTTGCAACCAACATGCTAATATGTATAGCATATAAGGGAACATGGGTTTAAAAATAAGCTACCATGTAACATTTATATTGTATTTTTAAGAATACAATGGCAAAATGATCCCAGCCTTCCATTTTGTTCACACTTTATTACATAAAGAACACCTTATTATATAAGGAAATACAAAACTTTCATAATTTCCTGTTATGTGTGTATGCACGTTTATCTATGTCTGCATTTAGCTCCTTGACACACAAGTCATACATCAATAGAAGGAGCAAACAAGTTTTATATAGCTTGAATTCTCGTCTGACGTGAATTCTTGTCAGATGGGTGGGAAGTGAAATCAAAGCACAGATTCACCAAGCTGTACTCTTAGTCTCAACATCTGAATACACAGGATATATATATGAGCTATCAAAAAACAGTACCATGTTGTAGATGCAGTACAGCAATATTTTTTTTTTGTAATTTTTTTTATTTTTTACATTTTATGACACCTGGAGAATCTGAATAACCTATCACGAATTCAACCCTGAAAGCATTCTGAAAAGCAAGTATTTTTTTCTATTTTTCCATCTGCAATCAGTCACAGTTCTTTTCTGGAATTATGAACCACAAAGGGCCTCTGTACACATAGTATAATAAAAAGCATGCTGCCCTGTTACAACTGGAATCCACAGAGTGATAACGGAGACAGCTGCTGCGTCATTAATATAGTGAAAGCAGAGTAAAAGATAATATTTTTATAGTTCACCTTATTCCAAGAGCAGCATGTTCTCTTAGATGCTAATGATTGATTATTTAAATTATTCTTTGTATTTAAATGTCAAAAAAGGAAAAGAAAGCAAGTGTTGCATGGAAATGTTAAAGAATAAAAAGGAAAGTTTACGTTCAAAATATATGTTAAGGCTGAAGTATTAGTAAAGCTTCTACTGAGTGGACCCTCAAAGTCACGCTACTGATTAAACTAAAATCAGTAGATCCCTCTCAATAACCACTCAATTATCACTGTAATATTCAAATACAAAGAGAATAATCTGGCATACTATCTTCTATGGTTAATTACAGGTAATTCTTAAATTAAAAAAGAAGCATTAAAATTTTATTTTTTAAGACTGAAAAATGAGTGTTTAAAAGTAAAATAATCTTTATTCCATTCCTCCAGTGTCTGTTCTAAGCTTTGCTATACTTAAATTAAGCCTGAATATTTCCCTGCTAAGGCCAATGTAAAGACTGTGGTTCTGCTACTGTTTCTGTGATTTTAGTTTATTCATTGCAGTATGGCAGTATAATTTCAGAACTGATAGAGATAATTCTTGTTTAAAAAAACACTTCATGATTACGGTGTAATCAGCACATTATCTGATCTAATAAGAAATCAGCTCCAGATTAAGACTTCTAAATGAAGGTGTACTCCTGTGAAAGAGGCATTTATGTTCCCATCACACTCAGTGGAGAATTAGGCAATAGACTCAAGAGAACCTATGGTGTGATACAGAGCACCCTAACTTGGATACTTAGAGCACAATTCAGTTGCCAAAATGTAGGTATTTGAAGTTATTTTTCTTGCTGCAAGGTCCAGCTTCCAGTAGCTGGTCCAAAACAGTGCAGGTCTCCATTCAGTTGTATTCCTGGATGCGCTAGGGAGTCACTCATGTCAATGGATGCCCACGTCTGGGTAACTGAAACCCCCTTTTGATCTGAATAACTCTCTTGACTACATTGAAAATATTGACCAGGAGTGAAATTTTAAATAAGTATGTTATTGAGTTGTCCTGAAATGGCAAAGGGACATACCTGAGGCTGTCAGGCACTACACAGGGCATAAGGGAGATGTGTGCTGTTCCAGGGTGACAACTGGAGACAAGCTAGGATAACCTGGGGAATTTCAAACACTGTTAGTCATCTACATTTAGGCAAGAGAACTAAATCCTGGTTCTCTGTTAGATATAATGGCGGCTTCCACGCCTAGAGATCTCTTCAATTTCCTATACAGAGGCACCTAGTTTTACTTAAGAAGACTTAAAGATAGATAAAACGTCTGCATTGTGCTGGAAGCTATTACAAAGGACCTATGGAGGACCTGTGCCTTCCTTGAGCAGCAGCTGGAAGCCAGGCAAGATATCATAAGCCTTAATATTTTTAAGACTCAGTGTTTATGTTTGAACAACTGAATTTGACCCCTATCTCACACACTGACATAAAAATCCTAAAGTTCAAATCAGTTATAATCATCTGAGACATTCTAAGGCATAATAATCATCCTCAGAGGACTAGCAGATACCACAAAGGACCTATGGAGACCCATGTCTTTCAAGAAGACCATGTTAAGTCCATGCAGGATAGCCCAGGACATCTCAAAGAACGCTTCTGTGAGAAGCTGCTAGAAACTTCCCCTATGTCCAATAGAGCCAATGCCATCCGGCTCCAAGATGGACCTGCCACTGGCTAAGGCCAAGCTAATCAGCAACAGTGGTAGCGCCTCTGTGATAACATATTTAAGAAGGGCGGGGGGGAACTGGGAAACGGCAGCCGGGGAAGAGAGGAGTGAGAATATGTGGGAGAAACAACTCTGCAGACACCAAGGTCAGTGAAGAAGGAGGGGGAGGAGGTGCTCCAGGCACCAGAGCAGAGATTCCCCTGCAGCCCATGGTGAAGACCATGGTGAGGCAGGCTGTCTCCCTGCAGTCCATGGAGGTCCACGGCTGAGCAGATACCCACCTGCAGCCCGTGGAGGACCCCACGCTGGAGCAGGTGGATGCCTGAAGGAGGCTGTGATCCTGTGGGAAGCCCATGCTGGAGCAGTTTCCTGGCAGGACCTGTGGACCCATGGAGAGAGGAACCCATGCTGGAGCAGGTTTTCTGGCAGGACTTGTGACCCTGCGGGGGACCCACAGTGGAGCAGTCTGTTCCTGAAGGACTGCACCCCGTGGAAAGGACCCATGCTAGAGCAGTTCATGAAGAACTGTAGCCCATGGGAAGGACTCACATTGGTCAAGTTTGTGGAGAACTCTCTCCTGTGGGAGGGACCTCACACTGGAGCAGAGGAAGAGTGTGAGGAGGAAGGAGCGGCAGGAACGACGTGTGATGAATTGACCGCAACCCAAATTCCCTGTCCCCCTGCACTGCTCGGGGGGAAGAGGTAGAGAAAATGGGGAGTGAATTTGAGCCCGGGAAGAAGGGAGGGGTGGGGGGAAGTTGTTGTTTTTTCAGATTTGTTTTCATTTCTCATTATCCTACTCTGATTTTTATTGGTAATAAATTAAACTAATTTCCCCAAGTCAAGTCTATTTTGCCCATGATGGTAATTGGTGAGTGATCTCCCTATGTCCTTATCTCAACCCATGAGCCTTTCCTCATATTTTCTCTCTCCTGTCCAGCTGAGGAAGGGGAGTGAACAAGTGGCTGTGTGCTGCTTAGTTGCCAGTTGGGACTAAACCATGACAGCAGGAAAAAACAAGTGTTAATGAATTGTATGGATGTTTTTTAATTTTTCTTCAGCTTTTCCTTTGATATAGAGGCTTCATGCAACTTATCTGTAAAATAGTAGACTTTTCCAATCTTTAATGATCTTCTGCATCAATATATAATTTCACTTCTCAATTTACATTGTTTTTATAACTTCAGTTCTCCTAGTGAATTTGCCTGGGTTTATTTTTTCTTTAATATTATTTCTGATAAAAGTTCTTACAGAAAATATTGACTAAGTAAAATGTTTAGTTGGCTCCAATTACTTCAACTAAACTTATGCATTCTTTCTTTATAAAATTTACAAAGTAGCACTTGAATTTCTTCTCAAAGAGTTTCATTTCAATAAATTGTGTTTCAAAAATCTTTTGAAAGAATCTCTTGATCTTTTTCTGAATTTCATGATGGTGTATGGGGACTTCAGCTGGATCGTTTTTTGAGAGATTTTTAAGAGTGGTATGGAGCAGAAATATGTTTTAAGTAGCAGAAATCAACAGAAGTGGAGTTTTGGCTATTACTTCAAGGATTAATTATGGTGGGAGAATCATTGGGAATGGATAGAAAACACAGTTTAGAGAGAAGATGGTCTGAAACCATCAAGGATCCAGGACTGAGAGGAAGAAAAAAATTTTTTTTTCAGAATTACTGGTCCTTTGTTTCTGTTTTACTCTTCTGCTGAATTCACACACAAACCACAGCAACTGATGTGTGAATCAACAGATATGTTTTCTGTATATGAACTAATCTACTTAGAAAACTAAGGTATATAGGTAGACAATGACACTCCAAAAATGTGCATATATCATTCAAAGTCATTTCTCTTTCAGTCTTTCCAAAGCTATGCACTGTTACCAAAGTCATTCTGCAGGAATTATATGCAAAATATCATAGATGTTATTTTTAAGCTTTCAGCTTCAGTTTCAGTCCAAGCAAGTCAAGTCATTGAATGAATAAGGCATTGAGCCCAAGGTGATGCAGGGTGGGCACAGTGCTACTACGATGCAATGCCATGCTATGGTGCACAACAGTTTGGAACAGCTTGGAGCACTGTTCTGTTAGCTTGGACATTGCATCAAATCTATATAACCCCATGACTTCCACCCTGGAGACAATTTGTTTAGCAAAGATCAAGACCGCATCTGTCTGAAGACAGATACTAACACCCAGCTTAGTAATACTGCCCAAGCATCAGTCAAAACCTCCTTCTACCTGAGAAGCAAGGATGTCTAAAATGGAAAATTCCTCTTCTGGTATGATGACTGGAAATTACTTCAAATCTGGTACCAGAAGTAAAATAGACTGAAAATTTCCTATCTAATTTAGTGTCAGGGGTTCTTAGAAGTCCTACCCATACAGTGCTGGGGGTTGTCAAAAGGTAGATGGTTCCAGAATCCCTGTATACATCTCTTTATCCAGAATGTGGAACAGGGACTGGGAACTCTCTATATTTTCCTCAGAGACAGGTTGGACACCAATTTCTATCCCAGTAGAGACCACAGCAGAATCAGCCTAACAATACCAAAGCTATTTGTTACCAGCTATTTTTTTTCTTCTTGATACTCTTTTCTTAGTTTTCAGATTATTCACTGAGTAGCCCAAAGAGAATTAGAAAATGGGCACTAGATATATGAATATGTTTTCTTAGGTTTCCAGTGACTGAAGAGCTCTATATCTTTGACAGAAATACAGCAAATAGCGTAAGGGTATTTTAATAATAGGATTTTAACATGTAAAATACCAAGATTTAAAAAATAGACAAAATTCATCATTTCATGCTCAATAAATATTTTTTCAGGGAAAAACAAAAAGACCAAACCCCTCCACCTCCACATACTTGAAATATGTTTCTTTCACATTTCCTTGTATCAGATTATCTGTATAAAAAAATAACTTAATTACAGTCTGTTCCAATACATTTGTCACCCACAGTGAGCAACTGACTAAAACCCCTTAGGGATCAACAGCATTGTAGTGATTGTCTAATGTCAGTCAGTTGGTGAGAGGGAAGGAAAACATCTCAAAAAGACTGTTCTTTTTCAAGGATTTTCTGTCTTCTATTGATTATGAGAAAGCATTTTTGTTCAATATGTCAGTTTGTTCTTTCAGGAGCATTTCAGGAATTAATTACTTAAAAGACTTTTCCATTTATTTTATACTACCATTATCCAGTGCGAATAAAAATCTACCTATCTAACTATGTTTATTGCAGTACAAGTGAAATGAAAGCTCTTTTAGCCATTTTGAGTTTGTTTTCCAGCCATATAGTAACAGGACATTTTGCAGACTTACAGAGAGACAAACAATCTGCTCATATTCACGATAAATGAACATTGTGATCTTTAAGATCTCCTGGGTTACCATGGATACCAACATGTATTCTGTTTAACACTAAGTCACAAGATGTACTTACAATGTTCCTGAATTAAAAATCAGTTTTCAGAATTGCTAAACACAATAGAACAGCAGAGTTTGAGTTTTGGTTTTGTTTTTTTGTTGGGTTTTTTTTTTTTTTCCCCAAAAAGGCATAGTAATACTAAAGGTAAAAAAAAAAATTGATACTCACCAGCAGTCATTTACAACTTGGCATCTTCATCAGATGAGCTGTCTTCCTTAGTTGCTGAGTGATGATGATTTCATTTTATGCAATTTTACTTTCAACTACTAAAGGTTACTATGGAAACCTCTACTCTTTTCCCCTCTTCACATTCTTTGAACAGGTAGTAAGTCACACTCTGTGGGGGAAGTGGTGTATCCACCGAGATATTATTTGAAAATCAGATCCAAATTGCTTTTACCATTCATGAGGCAACATTAAAATAAGATTTGTCGGACAGTCTGGTAGAAGAAAAGAACATTTTTGGGGAAAAAAGTTTACCTAAATCTTTTACTCTCTGCCAAAACCCTATTTTTTGACTTACTGAATTTTCATCTTTCTGTGATTATCGTGGTTTGTTTTTATAGTTACTACAAAGTTTTCCAAGATAGAATATAAATGATTCCAACAGTAATCAACATAACAAAAATGGTGCCGGAGATGTTCTCACATGGTTACTCTTGTTTTCGCCTTTTGGTTAGCTTACCATTAATTCTTATTTTTTACTTTTTCAACCCAGTATCTGCCTTATCTTGGAACTGCAATAGCCTTTTTTTTTTCCCCTGTCTGAATCATGCTAGCAATTCAAACTACAAGTAATGAACAACATTAGCCAGCTCTTCTTTTATCACCTCTAATTTACTTCTAACATTATCGTTAGTTTCTAGTCCAGAATTCATGAAGTCCAATCAGAAACTATAAGCGGGTTCCTAACTTCTTTTAATCTAAACCTTGGTTCATGCTTTAGAATTCTGAAACATTTAATTTCAGGCCAGTCTTTACTTTTGGCCATCAAATAATCTAATTCTTCATATATTACAATCCAGTCCTGTCCCCTAGTCTCTAAGACAGCAAGCCAATGATCTAGGACTCTTATTTGTTTACATTTCTTTTTAGTCATGTAGCAAAAAAAACAATCCATAGTTTTGCTCCTTGCTCCCTGTCATTGACTCTTCTGGGTTTTATCCTTTATTTGGATTTATCTGCTTTGATTGGAAGATTTCCAATTTCAAAATTAAACAACACTCAGAAATAAAGCCAATAACAAATCTTTGACAATCATTTCTATAAGGCTTTTGACTGCCAGAATTTAATTTAGTATTTTTGGAAGAGACATCAGTAAAGACTTTACTTCACTTTTTAGTTTGCATTCAAAGTGGAATTGAAGGACAGAAGAGACCAGAGACTCCTTTGCCAAGAGCAGATGTCACATTATTCATCTCCCAAAGTTGCTCAGGCAATATCCAACTGTAAATCATTTTGTTCTGCTATATCAAAGACTTATCATTCTTTACCACCATCAACCAACACCACATTCAAGTACTTGTATCCTACATTTTCTGTTCATTCTGCCCAGTAAGCCTGGACAAATCTATAATTTTTCTTAATATTTGAATGGTAGTTTTTTTGCATGGAAATTCAGATTCAGGGAAGCTTTTCTGAGACATGAAAATGTCAGACACCTTTAGCTCCACTTTTTCTTTCACTTCTATTAAAATCATAATGACAAAATCAGTATAAAATGTCATATTCCAGATTTAAGTGAAGGTTTCTATCCTTTCTTTTTCAGCTGACAGAAAACAATAACCTGATATATAGGCATGTAAAAATGCTCTTTCTCTATCATTTATTCTCTTACTTTTAGCATTAGCACTTTTTTTTGTTGGTTTGCTTTTTAAAAGATATCTAAATATCATCATTTAAAACTTTTTAACAAAAAACAGAGGAATGGTCCCATTTTTTTTTTCACATCCCAAATCAATTTTGATATGGCATTTACTCTGAGAAGCGCAAAAAAAGTAAGTACGTGGTAGTTCAGGTTCTCCAAACTGATTAAAATTTTCATAAACACACAACATCACATCACATCACATCAACACAGTTCACATTACTCTTAAGTAACAGCTTTCTATGAGCTCTCTGCTACATCAAATTTTTACACCTTTTGTTATTAGCTATAAAGGATTACAAGTTAGTTACAAGTTGGGTTACAAGGAATGAAGAGTTACAGAGAACGAAAAAAAGACAATGAATGCTATGGGTCTAGCATATTGGTTAGCATCCAATATAGCATCACATAATTAGAAATGGCAGGCCTGGATGTCCTAGACAGCCTTTGTATTTTAAATTAGAATGTAACTGCTAGTTGTAAGGGAACAGGATCAAGATCATATCTATTACAGCCTAAGTGTGGACCGGCACCCAATAATAAATCACAATTTTTTTTTCTAGCCATGATAATAAGTATCCAAAGCATGTGTGAACATCTGTGTTTTCAGTCATACTTAATTTAAAGTAGCTGGGATGAACATGTGAAGATTCCAAAAAGCTTCTCCTTTTGGCTCTATAGGAAAAAAAAAAAAAGAGAAAAAAAAAATGAGATTCAGGAGTTCCACTACAGGAAGCACTTACACTAAGGGTTCCCCCCCCACCCCCCCACCCCCCATTATATCTTTCTGCATTTGAATTTTACTGTCCTGTTGTCTGATTCCTGGTAATTATGAAAGGAAAAGTGTAGGTCTACCTGAAAAAAACCGTGTGATCTTCAGGTACCATTTTTTCTAAAAGCATCCCATTATGTAGGTCAGATACAGTTATTTTTATTACTTTTGACAAGTCTTCCATTTTTCATCATTAGTACACCTTTTGCTATAAGGATATTGATCCTAAAAAGACTTTTACTTTCAGGCTCCCGTCACTTGCTGTTTAACTACATATTGTACCAGTTCTGACATCAGATAAAACAATGACTGTGCTAATTCACTGGCATTTTCATCAAACAAAATTTACTTTGAAAGCAATTGCTTTTCCCAGCTAGTTAATCTTCAGTTGGGCATAAAGACTGTAGTTGTGGATGTAAATTCTTAATGTCTACCTTAAACAGTCTGTAACAGACTTTACAGATGTCATTACAGTGATGGCTGAGATAGAAATTTATGGGATAGATGACATTATGGATGGCAATTTGTAGAATATATTGGTCTTTAATGAGAATTTGATTAAGGATCACAGTGAACTGGTTCTTTCTGGACTGTTTACCTCCTGTGGCAATGTTTCAGTGAAGAAAGCAAGCTGATAGAAGATCTCCTGTAGTTCAGTGGTAATCAATACAGGAAGAGAACAGCTCAAGATAAATTGGAAAGCATTGACAGAGGGTTGAAGGAGTTAGATGATCTGAAATCACAGAAACAGATGGAGGAGGATGAAAGCAAAACAAAATGAAAAACCTTTAAAGTCTAATTATAAAGAAAGGAAAAATCAGTGTGATTATAGGCAAATTTTACCCAGCTACTTTCATTCAACCTGATTTGACACATTATGAATGACATTTATTCAAACCTCTGCTGTCTTTTCAATCACAAAATTCATGTGGATTCTGGTACAGTTATCGATATTTTTTCTGTTTCAATATTGCAGATATGGTCATTAAATTACTCCTGGGAAATGGTGAAATGCTGCTCCATAAATATGTGCAAGTGGAGGCTTCCTCAGAGGCTAGAAGCTGGAATACAAGCTATCCAGGATGCATGGGTACTTATATTGTTTGTCATACATGTGGGCAGATATTTGCCTTAACAACTTTATCCCAATCCATGCTATAACCTCACCTTTCTGTTATATAGACTTAGCCTTAGAAACAATGCTTTAGGTATATCCAGTGGGTGTTCGCCTTTTCACTTTCTTCCTAGCTAAAATTTTGCAAAAGGGATAACTGAGCTTCGAGTGACTTGTTTCAAAGTCAAGTAGATTATATGGCATTCAGCCACAGAAACCAACTTACATTTTTGAGCAATTAGATTATACATCATCTCTCTAACCTTTCTAATGCAAACACCAAGACCCCAAATTACCTTAGACTGATAAGCTGTCCAAAAGTACAGAATTTGTAATACTCTTGATAGGCAGTTATTCTGCAGTCTTAAAATATTAATTCAGCTAAGCTATCCTACATAAGCTAGATAAGAAAATAAAAAGAATGTTGCCATTGTGAAGGGTAATTTTATGCACAAAAGCTTAAACTTTATCACAATCCTTTTCTAATAGTTTTAAAAAAAATTACCAAAGCTGGTCTTCCCAGACAAGGAATAACATAATTACAAATATTATTGCATAATTTTTTTTTATAATGGTTTTCTGACAATGCCAACTTTCCTTTCTTTTCTTTTTTCCTTTCATTTTTTCTCTTTTTCTTTTTCCTTTTTCCTTTTTTCTTTTTCTTTTTCTTTTTCTTTTTCTTTTTCTTTTTCTTTTTCTTTTTCTTTTTCTTTTTCTTTTTCTTTTTCTTTTTCTTTTTCTTTTTTTCTTTTTCTTTTTCTTTGACCTAATGCATATTCTGCTTTTCAGGAGTGTTTCTTAGCAATTAGTGAGAGAAAAGTTCTAAATGTTTTTGGTTTTTTGGATGGTTTGTTTTTCTAAATGACATATATAATATCTATAAATCCATTACCACAATGATCTTTCATGTTTGTCTTATATTATTTAGACACGTACAAAGTTAAAGTTATTTTGTTGTGCTACCTCAGTGATGCTGAAGTTAAAAAAAATGCACTACCTTCTAGGATAAAAACAAATCTAAAATAGACAGCTATATTTTGTAATTGTCTTTTCCAAGATTTTCTGTGCAGGAAGTGTATTAGTCAACTGATATGTAAGATAATAACTGAGGTTCAGCTATACTTTTTTCATCCATTACATATTTAAAGAAATTTGAATGGTTCTTGGGTCAATTTCCCTGTTCAAAGTTATGTTATATATGTAACCCTTTTTCTCCATAACCTCCACTATAACTTTTTTTGGCCCTTAGAAATTTGGCTATATTTCCGTTGTAAGTATCCAAAACCTTGCACCGATATGGCATAGCTGTGTAATCTCAGCCCAGACCTCCAATACAATTGCTAAGTTGTGAGAAAGAGCTGTGAAAATGTCTGTAGAGGCATAAGAAATGTAAAAGTACAGATGAATGTAGAATTTTGGGGGAAACATGCATCAAACATGGTATAACCAGCCAGTCAAAAGAGGTGATTATCCCACTGTATACAGCGTTGGTGTGGCCTCACCTTGAGTACTGCGTGCAGTACTTGGCCCCACAATTTAAGAAGGATATTGAGGTCCTTGAATGCGTCCAGAGAGGGCAACAAAGCTGGTGAAAGGGCTGGAAGGAATGTCCTATGATGAGTGGCTAAGGACCCTGTGTTTATCTAGTCTGGACAAAAGGAGGCTGAGGGGCCACCTCATTGCTCTCTAGAGCTTCCTGAGGAGGGGAAGTGGAGAGGGACATGATGATCTCTTCTCCCTGGCATTGTGGTACGTGTGTGAATGGTTCAAACCTGTGCCAGGGGAGGTTTAGACCAGATGTTAAGAAGCATTTCTTTACCAAGAGAGTGGTCAAACACTGAACAGGCTTCCTAGAGAGGTGGTCGATGCCCCATGCCTGTCATTGTTTAAGAGGCATTTGGACAATGCCTTTAGTAACGTGGTTTAACTTTTGGTCAGCCCTGAATTGGTCAGGCAGTTGGACTAGGTCGTTGTAGGTCCCTTCCAACTGAAAATAATCTGTTCTGTTCTATTCTATTCTAAGTAGCAGCTTAAGGATTTAAGTAGCAGCTTAAGGATTCAAGAGGAAAAATATCAGTTTGGAAAGGTACGAAATTCTGAAAGAAAAAACACGGAGTCATCATTCCATTGTTAGCGAAGTCATTGGTTGGTCAGTCATGTTATTGTTTCTGGTGTCACCAGTGTCAACATATTTGACTGGTAATGGTGATTTAGCAACAATGAGGATGTTTCTAGGGAGCAGCAGAAGCTGACTCTTCTTTCCTGACTGACATCTGCCTTGCCAGCAATAACCCTTCCAGTATTGTCTTGGAAGTGCTTGGAGCATGAATGCTTACCCTAGTGTATCATGAAAATCTAGTTATTTTTCACGTGTGTTGGAAAATTAATAATTGCTTTATGTTTTTTGGACTGTATATATTTTTGGAGAGTATCTGTGCACAGTCAAAGATACCTGAACAAAGTGACTTAAAGAGTGGCAATATCACCTAGGATACAAGAAATGGTCTTGCCTTTAAAATCTGCAGCTTCCAAGAGGATCTAAGTCTGGTAGGTATTTTGTTTTGTTTTGAGTTTTTTTGGGGAGTCAGATTGAGTCAAAATAACCATGATAATATCTCAGTGACCAAAGCTGTAATTTCATAAGGTTTAATGACTTTCAGCATTGCGAAAAGGTCCCTGACTCTCCTCACCCACTTTATCCCTATTACCACTGCTTGTTTCTGTCCTCACACTCTGCTCACTATCATTGCAGTATAACTCTGCAGGAGTGTAGTATAAATTTGATTTCTGAAGGGACAGACTAAAAATAACCCGTGTTTGAAGGGTTATCTTCAGCTCATTTCATTTTGAGGTGCACTTACACATTACAGCTAGATTGATGTAATAGATGCTAGAAGAAGGGTCTGCGTAAGGTCTCCTCCAGTCTCATTCGTTCGTTTGCTGGTGACCATCTGAACCCGTGACGAGGAATCTAAAGAGGCAGACAGTGGATTTGGAGGGATCTTTGCCCATTTAGTGTCAAAGTGTTAGCACTGGCACAGGACAGGGAACAGGATGCATGGCTCAAGCAGGGAGGGAAGTCAAAGTGAAAGTGACTCAGCAACCACTAGACACTGAACAGGTTTAATTGCCAAGAGAGACCTTAGTGATCTGGATTTAAAGCATTGTTTTGCAAGCACTTTGAGCAGCACAACTGAGATTGTAGAGAATGAGGACACAAAAGGAGAACAAGGGATCCAAACTGTAGGCAGAGGAAGAAATTCTTAGGTCCAAACCAGCATCCCACAAACATATGACCACAGGAAACAGACTCTGAAGCCTAGAGGTAAGTGAGCATTCATTTAGGATTCCTATTGGTTTCAGTTGGACTACATAGATATCTCTGTATTTGATGGTCAAAGTTTCAAAACTCAGATATGTTGTATATAAACCTATTTGAGACTAAACCTGGTCAAAAGTCTCCTAATTAAAGATTCACTGTGCAATTTTTCATGTTTCAATCTATAATTGAGATTCTTGAAAGAAAAAATGCACATAATAATGAAGTTGATTTTAAAGCAGACAGATTGAATTGACATTAAACCAACCTACCACTTCATTGCATTATGCTTTTGAGTTCTATTTACTGTACTTTAAATAAGAATAGCTTGCTAGTGGTGTGATACATACTGCACATAAAAATAATTTGTGGGAGGGTAAGCAACAAACACTACATTTTGGTACACAAAGTAGGGCAATTTATAAGAACTAAAGCTGGATAAAAACACTGGCAAAACTACAACATTTTAAGTCTGGTTTCCTAAGCTTACTCTGACTGTGCCATTTTAATTTTTTCCTTCTATCCCATATTTTTTGAATTTTGAATTCTAGTTTCAATGATACCTTACAGTGGATGTGAGATCACAAATATAAATAAGTTTGTATATGCTTTGGATGATATTGGTGACAATGTAGACAAGACTGGTAAATGTGTAAGTATATGTAGAGGTAGAAGCTTATAAAATTTCAAATTTTATTAATTCTGAATTATTGTCATACATTAACAGAATATATATATATTTGAAATTCAACATTGACAGTTTCTAGAGGTCAGAAAGATGATTATGGAAATTGTAGAACTGTGAAAACACAAGAGAATAAAAATTTGGTGGGAAAAAGCTTTCCTTTCTTAATTAACTTAGAGTTTTGGAAGCTTTCAAATGCTACTAAATGTCCTTTCTAATTCCTTTATTTTTAAAAGTTTCTGGGAATGTTTTGCGGTCTTGATCTTTAAGGGATTTTAAAACCTCTATGGTGCCCCACATCGACATTTGCAAAGCAAGTTATAGCAGTCTTTTTGTGCATGTTGTGGCTCCGGTGAGCCTTTGTCAATCAAAAGTTTTGCTCAGAAGCTGAAAATCATATTTCCTGTAGGGACGTTCTCATAAAAGAACGTACTGTGTGTGCCACAGAAGAGTTCCCAGTTACCCTTTGGAGTTTCAAAGATGATCTTCTTTAGAAAAAGGAGTCTAAATTCCTGCTATAGCACCTGTAGTCTAGTTTTGCAGAGTGCCTCTGTTTTAAAAGCAAAATGAAACAGATAATGTTTTAGAGGCCCATTGTCCTGTGGCAACTTACCCGTATAGTATGGTATGAAAAAAGTTCTTCTGAATTTTCTATTTCACTTTTGTGACTTTTTTTTAAAGTAATGTCAGTTTTAGTTTTTTTCCACTTCATGAAAAAGAATAGGTCTGAAGTCTGCCTTCAGTTTCCAGAAGGCAATTTAGCAAACTATTTTTATCTTTTTGAACAAATACCGAGAACTATCAAAAGCTTTTGTTCTTGAGAACAAAACTGACACAAGTGAGAGACTGTCAGATATTTTTGAAGAGAGTTTTCAACTTTTACTTTAAATACTTTAGCATAAATGACTGGGCCCAGTGCACCTCTACCATTTTTCTTTATAAAGATATTGACCTTAATAGTCTCCATCCAGACTCACACTATTGTAAGTGTAAAAAGCAAATAATTAAAAGAAAGGGAAATTGAAATGCCTGCATTTGCTGGCTACGTGCAGACGTTCTAAGATGACAATTATTTACAAGGAATTCATATGTAAAGTGAAGTTAGTCCAATTAAACTAAACAGCTACAGATAAAGTCAAGATGGTGAAGTAGTTACAAAGACAGCTCTTAAATCTAAGTATCTGCTTTTAAAGAAGCTCCACCTGGAAATCTGAAAACATCCAATAAAAAACCGGTAATAATTAAAACAAAAAAGGGTCATGTTCACCCCATATTACATTCTCCCAGTATTCTTGCTATAGTACTGTATCTTGCAGAAATATACTTTCCAATTTCTTCTTAGCATTCTTGCACTAAGTATATAGTGGTAAAGGGGAGTGGTAGAAAGAGTGGTATATAGTGGTGAAGAGGAAATAAGTGTCAAAGCAAAATATTTTGGAAATAACTTCAAAGCAGTTATAAAGTAATATTTAAAAGCTATGTTTTTTGTCACTTTTGTACGTACTTTATTAACCTTACTACAATGTTTCTTCTATACAACTGCCTTAAGTCTGGACAGAGTGCTTGACATAATCCATTATGCAGCAAGAGTTCTTTCACCTTTCCCCAAGATATTCAGAGCATGGTTTAATATTTCATACAAAAAAATCCAAAACATATTATTCATCTTGCAAAGCAAAACACTTGAAATTAGAGGAAAAAAAGTTGAGAATGCTTGTGGAATGCGGTATATGTCATCTATGGTTCTTTGCACATAGTCTCACAAAAGAGAATCCAAACCGCAATCACACTGTTGTATCCTGTTACTAGTTTCCTCACATTTCCTATTCTTCCAATAGCTGAAATTCATTTAGTGGGAGCTTTTAAAAAATTGTTCCCCTATTCAAGATCACACCTATTTCCCTAGAGAAAAAAAAAAATTGTCTGTTTTAATAGAGATATTTAGATTACGGAAATTTCCCTTTCCTACTCCTTAACCTCTCTCCATCAGTCCTGCAAAGAAAGCTCCCTTGAGAGTTTTTACATTTTGAGATGGAAATGGATAGAGTTATATAAAAAATTCAATTGTTCCAGTAAGGTTTTGGCTGTATTCTGCAGTAGCCTTACAAGTATAATGCCGGAGCTCCCTTTTCTGTCCTTTGAAAATGACTGCCAAAGGCAACATGCTGGATCTATTCCTCATCCTCGGAGTTGTTTCATGTGCAGATTTCCAAGTCATTCTAAACATTGCCTTTAAACCACTCTGCTCTTCAAGACATTTTTCCTTCATATAGGTGAAATAGGACATGACATAAATAAACATTTTATGTTGCTCGATTTCTTGTTGTTAAGGTGTCATATCAATAAAAAGCCACCTTCATGATGAAATAATTTTTGTTCTGGAAAGGACTGTTGTGTACTGTCATCCTTTGCTGTCTGTAAGACTAGGATATAAAGTTTTCAAAACATAAGAAATCTAGTAACTTGACAACCTTGTCCTTAAGAAAAAGAATTTAAGACAAAACTTGACTTACAATAATTTATCCTGAATTCAAAAGAAAGCTGGAGCAGCTGTTGGTTTTGCAGGTTGGCAGCAATGAGGTTGAGCAAAGTAGCCTAAAAGTGATCAAGAGGGACTTCAGAGCACTGGGGAGACTGGTTGAGGAATCGGGAGCACAGGTAGTGTTTTCCTCAATCCCTTCAGTGGCAAGGAGGAACACTGAAAAAAACAGGAAAGCGAACCTGGTCAACGCGTGGCTCAGAGGCTGGTGCCGTCAGAGGAATTTTGGTTTTTTTGACCATAGGGCGGTCTACATGGCACCGGGTCTGCTGGGTGCAGATGGTGTTCAGCTATTGTCGAGGGGGAAAAGGATCCTCGCTCATGAGTTGTCGAGCCTCATTGAGAGGACTTTAAACGAGATTTGAAGGAGGAAGGGGATGAAGCCAGGCTACCTAGAGATGATCCTAGGGGTGGCGTGCCAATGTTGGGGCAAAATCAATAGCCCAGTTCAAGTGCATCTATTCCAATGCACGCAGCGTGGGCAGCAAACAGGAGGAGCTGGAAGCCGTTGTGCAGCAGGACAGCTATGACGTAGTTGCCATCACAGAAACATGGTGGTACGACTCGCATGACTGGAGAGCTGCAATGAATGGCTATAAGCTTTTCAGGAGGGATAGGCAAGGAAGGAGAAGCGGTGGGGTGGCTCTATATGTTAGGGAGTGTTTTGATGGTATAGAGCTCAACGATTGTGACAACAAGGTTGAGTGCTTATGGGTAAGGATGAGGGGGAAGGCTAACAAGGCAGATATCCTGCTGGGTGTCTGTTAGAGACCACCCAACCAGGACAAAGAAGCTGATGAAGCATTCTACAAGCGACTGGCAGAAGTCTCACAATCACAAGCCCTTGTTCTTGTGAGGGACTTCAACTTACCGGACGTCTGCTGGAAATATAACACAGCAGAGAGGAAACAGTCCTGGAGGTTCCTGGAATGTGTGGAAGATAACTTCCTGTCACAGCTGGTAAGGGAGCCTACCAGGGGAGGTGCCCTGCTTGACCTGCTGTTTACGAACAGAGAAGTGCTGGTGGGAGAAGTGAAGGTTGGAGGCCGTCTTGGGCTTAGCGACCATGGAATGATAGAATTCTCAATTCTTGGCCAAGTAAGGAGGGGGTCAGCAATACCACTGCCACGGATGTCTGCAGGGCAGGCTTGCCAAGCCGCTCTCCATCATTTATCAACAGTCCTGGTTAACAGGGGAGGTCCTGGATGACTGGAGGATTGCCAACGTGACACCCATCTACAAGAAGGGCCAGAAGGAGGATCCCAGGAACTACAGGCCTGTCAGCCTGACCTTGGTGCTGGGGAAGATTATGGAGAGGTTCATCTTGAGGGCGCTCACAGGTCACATGCAGGACAATCAAGAGATCAGGCCCAGCCAGAACAGGTTCATGAAAGGCAGGTCCTGCTTGGCCAACCTGATCTCCTTCTATGACCAGGTGACCCGCCTAGTGGATGAGGGGAAGGCTGTGGATGTTGTCTACCTGAGCTTCAGCAAAGCCTTTGACACTGTTCCCCACAGTATTCTCCTGGAGAAGCTGGTGACTCGTGGCCTAGACAGGTACACTCTTCGCTGGGTTAAAACCTGGCTGGACGGCCGAGCCCAGAGAGTCGTGGTGAACGGATTGAAATCCAGTTGGTGGCCATTCACAAGCGGAGTCCTCCAGGGCTCAGTTTTGGGGCCGGTCTTGTTTAACATCTTTATCGATGATCTGGATGAGGGGATTGAGTGCACCCTCAGGAAGTTTGCAGACGACACCAAGTTGGGGGGGAGTGTTGATCTGCTTGAGGGTAGGAAGGCTCTGCAGAGGGATCTGGACAGGCTGGATCGATGGGCCAAGGCCAATTGTGTGAGGTTCCACAAGGCCAAGTGCCGGGTCTTGCGCTTGGGTCACAACAACCCCATGCAATGCTACAGCCTTGGGGATGAGTGGCTGGAAAGCTCCCCCGCAGAAAAGGACCTGGGGATGTTGATTGACAGCCGGCTGAATATGAGCCATCAGTGTGCCCAGGTGGCCAAGAAGGCCAACGGCATCCTGGCCTGGATCAGAAATGGTGTGGCCAGCAGGAGTAGGGAGGTGATCATGCCCCTGTACTCAGCACTGGTGAGGCCGCACCTCGAATCCTGTGTTCAGTTTTGGGCCCCTCACTACAAGAAGGACATTGAGGTGCTGGAGCGTGTCCAGAGAAGGGTGACAAAGATGGTGAGGGTTATGGAGCACAAACCTTATGAGGAATGGCTGAGGAAGCTGGGGTTGTTCAGTCTGGAGAAGAGGAGGCTGAGGGGATACCTCATCGCTCTGTCCAATTACCTGAAAGGAGGTTGCAGAGAGGTGCGTGCCCATGCTGCCCAGGGAAGTGGTGGAGTCACCATCACTGGAGGTGTTCAAGGAACGTGTGGTTGAGGCACTGTGGGACATGGTTTAATGGGCATGGTGGTGTTGGTTGATGGTTGGACTTGATCTTACAGGTCTTTTCCAACCTTAGTGATTCTGTGATTCTGTGAAAATTCTTGTTCGTTTTTGGCTATAACAAAATAAGGAAAATTAACAAAGGGTAAAATGGGACAAAATGCACACTAGAACAACATATGCCAGGGTACTAACTTTCAAACTTTTGGAATTTATTTTATAAGGGAAACCTTCTTCTTAAAATGTCGAAATTTAACTGAACATGGAACACTTAGGTTAAATCTAGCTTTTAAAATTAGCTGATAAGCAGTTTGATGGGAAAACTGATCTCTAATATGAATCTGATATCCCTCTCCTTCACCAGATCTTCCTGTTATTTTGAGTTTTCTTGTTCTGTGTCAGTGAAAAGAAGTACTAAAACTGATATAAATCACTTCAAATTAATTCAGCCATTGCACGACATACACAGTGTATTTCATTCCAGAAATAATATGTGTCAATATTTTCAACAACACAGGCTTTCTGTTTTGTATGATTTTGGGTGTGGAAGAGCATTGGTCTGTATTAAAATTCCATGTTCAAATTCAAGTTTTGAAATGGCAAAAGAACTACAAAATCTCAGTTTCAACTTTGTCTATTGGAAATAATTATTCCAGAGGATAGAGTAAATAGACAAGAAGAGAGGGAAAACTTTGTTTAAATTTCCATTTGTCAAACTCCCTCCAGAACATCTATCATTGAGTGAGTGGGTAAAGTTAAATTTTTTACAAAGGTATCTGGAATAATTACTATGAGATCAGCTATCATACTTCAGGTAGGATTCAGTAGTTTTATAACTCTGTTTATTTGGCTTAAGAGATGCATGAGCTGAATTAAACTAAATTTAAATTCAAAACAAAAGAGATCAATGCTAAATTGAGTTATCTCACATTTGCCATGGACTATCAACATATTAAGCACAGAGGCTCATTTAAAGAATGCAGACTCATTAAATTGCTGAGAAATTTGATCAACTACCTGAGTCCTGGAGGTAATGAGGGATTTTAGAGCATAGACAGAAGACACCTCATAGTTTATAAAATAAAATATTTATCTTATAAAATAAATATATTTTTAGTATAAAATAAGTATCCCTGCTTCAGGAAGGACTTGTCTCTATGATCCTGTGCATTTGGGGGAAATCGCAGGGGTCAGCACACCCGGAGTGCAGGGGATGAGCCTCGCCCTGGGAAAACCTCCTGCTTGATCATGGTGTCTCCCCTGCCAGGTAAGTATTTTTTTTTTTTTTTTTTTTTTTAAGGTTGGACTTGATGATCTTACAGGTCTTTTCCAACCTTAGTGATTCTGTGATTCTGTGATTCTGTGCATATATGAGACTCTATTCTTTATTTTTACTGACTATGTGAGTAGTTTCTGTTAATATTTCAGGGTTTATTCTATCACACTAGCCAAACAAGTGAACAGTGAGGCCGCATTTTCAGTCTAGGAAGTGTCTCCGAAACAAAATTTTCTGTCTCAACCCTCTATGATTTATGGATGTTGAATCTTGCAAAAGTTTGTATTTATCTGCACAGAACACCCCACTCAAAAAAGCTGAACATATTAACTATTGCATATTACTCAGTGGCTATATCCACACAGCCAGTTGGCTCTGACCATGGGATACACAGAAGAAAAGCTTCTTCATTTTGCATTCATCATTGTGGGATCATATCCCAAACTCCTTAGCTAGTCTTTTGGCCTTTAGTAATCTGGAGGATGTGATAGAACACCAGCTGGAAATGGGACCTAGGATTAAACCCTCAGAAATTCCTACCTGGCACCACTTTCAAGCCGCTATAGCAACAAATAACAGTGCTCCCTGGTAGGATGCTGCTGTTGCAAATAAGCAGCAGCTTGTATTCAGCAGCTTGCTGCCAGCCAGCTCCAGTTGGCTGAATAGTTTGTGCAGCTGTTTTCACAACAACATCAGCAGTTATCCCACCGCAGCTGCACCAGGAGGAAATGACAGCAACTTAAATCAGCTGCTGCTGAAGGGTCTTGGATGTGCTTTACTTGTTAAAGCACCATTTGTAGACTCATAAAATAATTATCAACGTGTCTTCTGGAATCCTTAGCTGAGGCAGCCTAGGAAATAGGGCAAAAATAAATAGCTAGAAATACAAGGAAGAAAATTTTGACTAGTAAATGTAGTTATTGGATCCTGTAAATGTATTTATTGTGAGTAACTTGGCATATGTGAAAGATTTGTAGGCATATTAGCACGGGTGGCTAGCTGTACTGCTTTTGGCTGGGATAGTGTTAAATGTCTTCATGCTTTTATGGTGCTATGTTTTGGATTTGTGATGAAAACAGTGTTGATAATATAGAGATGTTTCAGTTGTTGCTGAGCAGTGCTTACACAGCGTCAAGGCCTTTTCTGCTTTTCACACCGCCCCACCAGCAAGTAGGCTGGGGGTGCACAAGAAGTTGGGAGGGGACACAGCTAGGATAGCTGACCCCAACTGACCAAAGGGTTATCCCATAACATACGACATCATGCTCAGCAATAAAAGCTGGGGGAAGAATGAGGAAGGAAGGATGTTTGGAGTTATGGCATTTGTCTTCCCAAGTAACTGTTATGCGTGATGGAGCCCTGCTTTCCTAGAGATAGCTGAACATCTGCCTGCCGATGGGAAGTAGTGAATGAATTCCTTGCTTTGCTTTGCTTCTTGTGCACACAGCTTTTTTTAACAGTCATTATTTCAACCCATGAGTTTTCTCACTTACCCTTCTGATTCTGTCCCCCATCCCACTGTGGTGGGGAGTGAGCAACTGGCTTTACTATTCTTGTAGGCAGTGTTAAAAGTGTTATGAATCCTGAACTAGTTCTGTCCTGTTGCATTGTTTTGTTTCATGATGGAGGAAAATTTTAATGTGTTAAATAATAAAAGAATAATTCACTTCTCAGTCTGTTTTTATATCTATAAAACATTTATGATTTAGTTTAATACTTGTAGTGTCAGCGACAAATTGTCTAGAAAGACAATAAATCAATTTCACCTACAAAAGCATCAACCTCTTGCTATCATCTTTTTCTAGGAACTGCATGTTCTACTCTTAGGCACTTTTAGAAATGGCTCCAGTGTCATCTATCCTGAAGAAGAATAATGAACTCATCTCTCCAGGGCCAAAGAAAGGACCCCACACCAGAGCAGGTGGATGTGGCCAAAGGAGGCTGTGGCCCCATGGAGAGCCTATGCAGGCTCCTGACAGGACCTGTGGAGAGAGGAGCGCACACTGGAGCAGGTTTGATGGTAGGACCTGTGACCCTGTGGGGGATCCACGCTGGAGCAGTTTGATCCTGAAGGACTGCACCCCATGGAAAGGACCCACACTGGAGCAGTTCATGAAGAACTGCAGCCTGTGGAAAGGACTCATGTTGGAGAAGTCCATGGAGGACTGACTCCTGTGGGAGTAACCCCATGCTGGAGCAGGGGAAGACTGCGAGGAGTCCTCCCCCTGAGGAGGAAGGAGTGGCAAAATCAATGTATGATGAACTGACTGCAACCACTGTTCCCCTGTGCTGCTGCGGGATAGGAGGTAGAGAATTCTGGCGTAAACTTGAGCCTGGGAAGAAGCCGGGGCGGGGGAAGGTGTTTTAAGAATTATTTTTTATTTCTCATTATCCTACTCTGATTTGCTTGGTAATAAATTAAATTAGTTTCCCCAAGTTGAGTCTGTTTTGCCCGTGATGGTAATAGTGAGTGATCTTCCTGTCCTTATCTCAACCCATGAGCCCTTTTTGTTATATTTTCTCTTCCCTGTCCAGCTGAGGAGGGGGAATGGCACCTAGTGTCCAGCCAAGGTCAACCATCCTCAGCGCATAAACCTAGGAAATTTAGGGAGTTGGGACTTCAGGACATTGATAAAGCTTCAGAATTTATGTTCTGGCCTTTTTTTTTTCATCTATATATAGAAGATCATTATGGTCACACATGATCCAATCTTATGCTGCCTACTTATAGCAAATTGACATGTAACATGGAATATATTTACTGAGCATTGGAAAAGTAATAAATTGCGGTTTTGAAGAATAGCTTTAAAGTTTATATTATAATCCAGTTCAATCCAATTCTTAATATTCATCCATTATTAGAATTTTGTTTCATAGCATATGGAATCTCTCGTATTAAGATAAATACTGTAGGTGCAGAGGGTTCATTTTTGCAAACAGTGGTTAGAACACATACTTCAGTGCAATGGTTATAGTCTCATTTTATTTCCACGTCTTATTAATTGGTAAATCTATTTATATTTGCAAGGAATTATTTTAATACATATATATAGCTATTATGATTACAAAAATGTGTTTCTATACAATAATATAGCACTCTAAGTACAAGATACTAATACGTGAACAGATTGTAAAGCCTGAACAGGATCATTTTGTCTGAATTATATATACCATAAGAGTCCTTGAAATTAAGCCCTGTTTGAAGTAAAAAAATTCTCAAAGAAAACAACTATTCACGAAGAAATTTTTGTCATCCTTCTCAGTTAATTGTTCTGAAGTGTCTCTTCCACAATATGACTGTTAAACAATTGGCTGAAGGATTGGGCTGGCCCAGTTTTAAGGCCAATTCTCTTAAAAATTTTATCAATGACCTGGACAAAGGAGTTGAGTGCTCACAAAGTAAGTTTGCCAACAAATAGTAAACTAGGAGGAGCTGTTGATTCCCTCGAGGGTAGAGAGAGGCCTTATAGAGAGCTCTTGAAAAATTAGAGTGCTGGGCAATCACCAACTGTATGAAATTTAACAAGGACAAATGCCAGATTCTGCACCTCGGTAGGTGTAATCCTGGATGTACGTATAGATTGGGTGACAAGAGGCTGGAGTGCAGACCTGCAGAAAGGGGGTTTTGGTTGATGGTAAGCTCAGTATGAGTCAACAATGTGCCCTGGCAGCCAACAGCCTGGCAGCCAGCCATATCCTGGGGTGCGTTAAGCACAGAGTAGCTAACCGGTCCAAAGAAGTAATTGTCCCACTATACTGAACATTGGTGCGGCCTCACCTTGGGTACTGTGTGCAGTTTTGGGTTCCACAATATAAGAAGGATATAAAAATATTAGAATGTGTTCAAAGGAGGGCAACAAAGATAGTGAAAGGACTAGAGGGTGTGACTTATGAGGAGCAGCTGGGGACACTAGGTTTGTTCAGCACAGAGGAGACTGAGGGGTGACCTTATGGCTCTCTACAGCCTCCTCATGAGGGGCAGTGGGGAGGGAGGTATTGAACTCTTCTCTCTAGTGTCCAGTCATAGGACATGAGAGAATGGCTTAAAGCTGTGTCAGGGGAGGTTCAGATTGGAAATTAGGAAAAAATTCTTCACTGAGAGGGTGGTAAACCACTGGAACAAGCTCTCCATGGAAGTGATCATGGCCCCAAGCCTGTTGATCGGTGTTCATGAAGCATTTGGACGCTTTTAGATATATAGTTTAACTTTTAGGTTGCCCAGTGTGGAGTTAGGAGTTGGACTCCATGATCTTTGTGGGTCCCTTCCAACTCAGGATATTCTATGATTAGTAATAATCTGAATCTGTTTAGGTTCAGTTCTTTCTGAATTTGTAATACCTTTATCTGACAGGCTGAAGAAGCCTCTGTTACTAGAGTTCAGTTCTCCATGTAGGCGGTTAAAACCGTTAAAAGTTACCCACTAACCTTTTTTATCCAGTAATCAAACTGAATTATTTGAGCCTTTCCCTGTATTCAGTTTATGTTTATGCTTTCCCTGTATTCAGTTTATGTTTATGCTTTAAATATGGGGGTGATGTAATGGATTGGAAAGTCAAGAATGAGGTGTTAGCTTTTCTCACGACAAATTAAATGACATGATGTGATTTACTTTGGTGTATTTAATTCCAAATGCTCTCAAGAAAGCTTCCCTTCTTTGCTCTCTGTCCTTAAGTAAGAAATAGAAGTCAGCAATCAAGAATTTTGACTGAAAGACAACATAGGTAAATAAGAAAGAGGAGAAAGGGAGGAAACCTTTCCTCACCTGAGCAGTTTGGGGTTCGACCCCACCCCCCCAATATTCCAAAAGGGGGGAAACCACACACACTCACACAAAGAAAAAAGTAAATATATTGTTTCCAATATCTGTGTTTATAATGAAATAGAAGCTGTAAACCTGGTATACCTTACATTCTGATCTCTCTGATCTCTCCCCATTCACAGAATATTTTGGAGCTTGCTTGTGAACTGTCTGTGCAAATGTGGTGCACACTTTCAGGAACTCAAAGTCAGCTCTTCTCTGGAAGCCATGTACTGACCTTGCTAGAGGTCTCCAGGACTTCTGCAGACCAAAAGCAGGTAAAGCTGGTCATGAATAAAGCTGATTCATCCTCAGCAGATAATATATTTGCAGCACACTAGCTCAAAGATTCACCAAGAGGAAAAACAATAGGGAAAAACTACTTATAGAAAAAGGAAGCATATCTGTGTAGATAATCCAAGTGAGATAACAGACTACAATCTTAAAATATGAGATATTTGGTGTCTGTACAAGGTATCATTATTAACAACAGTGCCATAATACATTAATGGATTCTAGCTTAACTTTGTTATCATATATTTGGATTTTTGATGGCATACTGAAATATTCTATTAAAAGATTACGGATATGAATCCACATTAATCAAAGGCAAGAAATTCAAAGACCTCCTTAACTCAGCGTTTCTGAGTGACTGTACTGCTGAATTAATTCATCTAGGATTGTAAGAATGCAAGATCATGGGATAGATTGTGCAGCTTTTCTAATTTCTCAGCTATTTTTACCCAATTCCATGAATGAAATAGGAAGTTTAGAGTTAAAGAATTCCTTCCTCATATTTGTGCAAAGAAAGGATACATTAAAAGCAGTTGTCCGGTTGTACACTGATGGAACAGGAACACTTTAAAAGACGTACTTATTTATAAGATAGAGGGAAGCTCTGTATTACTGCTGCTTTTTTTCCCAGATGCTTCAAGGCCAAGGAGTGTGACTTGTAGATAAAGGATTCTCCATGGCTATGATTTTATTTACTCTCTTTTCCTGACATCAAGAGTGTAGACTATCCATTGTTTTCTTGATAAGAGATCTCTTTAAAAGCTGTGAGTAGATATGTTGTGATATTGATGACTTGACAACTTCAATGCCATCATCACACACCATTTTATCTTCCTCCTTCTGCTGTTCTTCTTGTTGCCCTCACATCCATACAGTCTGCCATTCTTTGTCCATACCTATTTTATTATTTCTATTGCAAACATCTACATACTGAATTATGGGATAACTAAGTTTTCTGGTATTTGTAATGCTCTCCTGACTGTGAGAACTACGTAGTTGAATTCTTAGGTTACATCCAAACTAGTAACCTACACAAGACCAAGACATGTAGTCAAGAATTCTTCTGTTATCATGCAAACTCTTTAATAATAACACCCCTTAGCTTGGTTTTCACTTATGACAGTTAACTCAAAGACAAAACCTGAGCACTGTCCAGAGAATAGCATGGCTTAGAGACTTTCCCAATAAGAATGAGGCCACCCTATTGTGGAGGAGAACCCATATGTACTATATGGATAACAGCTGTGCCATGAATTTTGCCCTCATGTCTGAAGAACACTCTTTGTTCATGTCTGCGTACTACCATAGCTGTAGGTTCCACTCTCAGATGAAGTACAGTTGAACACTCAGCTTTTTCTTTTCCTGAATGAGTGTTCTACCACCAAATGCCCGTACAATATGATCTTCTGCCTTATAAGGCACCCAGTTCAGAAAGAATGTTTGGTAGTGAGGATTCAAAGCAAGTGGAAGGATTTAGTTTTTCCTATCATTTCTATGTACTAAAGAAATAATCCTGGAATCAATTTCCCTTTCTTCCAGCATATCCTTGAAATACTCAAATTATGGTTTATGAGTTGTTACTCTATGTAGCAGGTAATATTATTTGGCATACAGCATTTCTCCAGGGCTATGAGGTTACAGAATGATTTTGTATACAAACTTGATGTAATCCTGAACAAATATGAGGACCTGTACCACACCGAATACAGCATCTTAATAGTTTTCCACTTATTTTTATTTTGCCCTATGCTTCTGCTTAGTGATAATCCATGACAAGCAACCCTGAGACTTTGATTACCTTCTTGAATATGATAGAGAAGGTTTACGGAAACAGATGTTGATGTTATTAATATGTTGCTTAGCATTTAAATCTGGATTGTTTAATTAGTTACGATTAAAGAAATTTGACCATAGACACTGAGTGCTGAAAAATGAAACAATACTGACTGACTAGTTATTGACAGCTCTCTCCACTTAGTTAGGAGCTCTTCATATAGTGAACAGAAAAACTTGTGTAAGGTATTTTGATAAAGGTTTTTGAGATGTTGTCATACAAGGCATAGTAGTGGTAGTGAGAAGTTCACAAAACTTACGTTTATGCTCAAAGCCACTGCAGCAGCCCTTATCAGAGGTAGTCCACTGATATGAATTAGAGCAACAAAAGAGCTGACTTTAGAAAGGATGGGTAAAAATCATAGCTAGGGGCTGCTATACAAAAAAGAATCAGTGATCATATAATTTTGAACATGTTTTGATAAATGTTTTTACAGTTTGTTGGCACCCATTCACAGATGTTACTGTATGAGGAAAAGCTTCAGCAGAACTTTGAAAGTTCTGTGAAAGACACCGTGAAACAGTATTAGAAATCAAATGTTAAGAACCATTAAAAAATGCCCTATTTCCACCCCCCTACCCCCCCACTTCATATCACAACTTGGAACCTGAAGTCCTGAAAACAGACAAGTTTTTATGTCAAAAGATAACATGACAGGCAATTGTGTAGCAAAGTGTTCAGGCACGTCAATAGACTGTCTTTTTGGTGGCTGAACACATAGTCATATCACTTCTGGTACACTTTGTAGTATTAAAAAGAAATCAGCTTAATCATTATTTCAAGTTACAAATAGCTGCTATTCAATATTTTAAGTAGAATTTTCCATACATGCTGTCTCTTTCATTTTATTTTCTTGCTTCATATAGCATTTAAAAATTTTTCTATATCAATCATGTACTAACATTTGAGATGTGCTGTCATGTAAGAAACCTTATTGCACTACACTGCTTTTAGTTACACATTTTTCAAAAACATGAGGTCCTATCTTTCAGCTGGTATAAATCATTCTAGCTCTACCAGCTGCAAATCTGACCCAGGGTGTGAATATTGAAATTTTTAATGTTAGAAGTGTTGTCTTGTTAAGCAAATATGAAGCAGTTTAGATAAGATTTTTAACATTGTAAGTAAAAGTGGTTACACGATTTGGAAAATATTTTTCTGAAATCCTTTGGGGAACTAGACCATGAGATCTACTTCTTACTGTTCACTTTTTGGAATTTAGATATTTGGTTTTCATTGTACCATTTCACAAAATACCTAATATTTAGGCATAGATTAGGTGGTCAGAACCTCAGTGTATATAATAGAAATTCTGAGCTGTCAGCTTTAGAATATCATATTGGAATTCCTGGAAAAAGACATTGTGAATTATTCTATATATAATAATACATAAACAATATAAATAATTTCAAATATATAGATTATATACTTAAAATTTCTTTTAATACAAATAAGAATGAAGGAGAAAAGATAATCCTATTATGATGACCCTGTCTGATACATGCATATATATACACCCCTCGGGGATAAGGGAAGGAGGCAGAGGAGTTGGGATTGAAGAAATGACGTTGAGCCTAGGAAAAGGGGGAAGGTGCAGGGAAGGGGTTTTTAATTTTGCCTTTGTTTCTCACTATCCAAGAATATTTCAATTGGGAAAAAATTAAATTAATTTTCCCTGAGTCAACTCTGTTTTGCCCATGATGGGAACTGATAAGTGATCTCCCTATCTTTATCTCAACCCATGAGCTTTCTCATCTTATTTTCTTCCCCTGTCCTGTTGGGAAGGGAGAGTGAGAGTGACAGGGTGAGTAACTGGCAGACAGCCAAGATCAACCCACTACAACTTAACGAAAAATAGTTATACAGAGTAAACTATAAATATACTATATTTTAAAGTACATTATCTAAACAGTAAACAAATTTATGTTCTACTATGAACAAAATTATTCACAACAAATAGTATATATTTGAATTGCAGGAAAATAAATGATACAGATATTTAAAATAAAAATCAGAAAATCATGTATTTTACATACAAATTACTAAGAGAAAAAGAGAGGTAACATTTTTGAGGTGTTAAAATTTGTAAGTAAATCTTTATTTCAGAATGCAACTTTATTTTTTTTCCTGTCTCCCTTCTCTTGCCCTTCCCTTCCATACATTATTGATACTTTCATGGCAGCCATTCAGGAGATAGAATTAATGTAAGTTTAATGCAATACCACTTGAGCACTCCTTTCATTTTACTAGTAATTTAGATTTAAGTGAGCCTTTAAAAATAAATGGAATCCTGTAAAGATCTATTTTTCTTGAATATACTTGAACAGTTTTCCTTAGTGTTGACAGTGGGAGTAACAGAGAAATGTGTTAGTCTTAAATATCCAAGAGTGAACATCTCCAAGTTTTTATGTAAGATGCTGTTGAGTGAGTTGCCCAGGGCTTGTTCTTGCATGTCTGTTTTGCTGCCTTAGCTATTTAAATTGCTGTAGTTCATATATATTGTCATTTTAACACTGCCATGACCAGAGATCACTACTTTGAATTTTTTTTTTCTGTTTCATATGTTAAATCTTTTGGGTCAAACTTCACTATGTTCCTATATAAATTCATAAATTATACCAGGATGTATAGAAATGGAATTTACTACCAGTGATGTAAGGTCCTACACATGGGTCAGGGCAATCCCCAATATCAATACAGAGTGAGGGATGAATGGATTGAGAGCAGCCCTGTGGAGAATGTAGTGGGGATACTGGCGGATGAAAAATTGCACGAGCCAGCAATGAGCACTTGCAGCCCAGAAAGCCGATTGTATCCCTGGCTGCATAAAAAGCAGCATGGCCAACAGGTCTAGGGAAGTGATTCTGCCCCTCTAATTCACTCTGGTGAGACACCACCTGAGGTACTGTGTCCAGCTCTGGAGTCCTCAGTACCAGAAAGACATGGACCTGTTGGAACATGTCCAGAGGAGGGCCACAGAAACAATCAGAGGGCTGGAACACTTCTATGAAGAAAGGCTGAGAGAGTTTGGGTTGTTCAGCCTCGAGAAGAGAAGGCTCTGGGGACACCTTATTGTAGCCTTTCAATACTTAAAGGGGGCTTATGAGAAAGATGGGGACAAACTTTTTAGTAGGTCCTGTAGCGATAGGATGAGGGGTAATGTTTTTAAACTGAAAGAGGGTAGATTTAGATTGGATGTAAGGAAGAAATTTTTTTATGATGGGGATGATGAAACACTGGAACAGGTTTCTCAGAGGTGGATGCCCCATTGCTGGATGAGTTCAAGGACAGGTTGGACAAGGCTTTGAACAATCTGATCTATTTGAAGATGTCCCTGCTCATTGCAGGGGGGTTGGAACTAGATGACCTTTAAAGGTATGACGCCACAGCAGCAGATGCACTGAAGCAATACCATAATCAAAAGTGTTTCTCTACTCCTGGAGCAGAGCACTCTGTTCAGCTGTTCAAGTCATGGCTATGTTTGATCTTATATAAGTGCACAAAAACTCAGTCAAATCTAGTTCTTGGCCTGCACCAAAGGCCAAATTTCTTATCATCAATTTTATCAGGACGTAAAGTATCTCCAGAGGATATTTTAACTTGAGGTTTGGATTGAATTCTGGAGGTACCCTCTTTCCCTTTTAACAGCAGCACAGCTTATAGTGACAAGAAGAAAAGACTCATGTCATTTAACTTTCCTAACCTTGGAAAGAATGTGTATAAGCTGATGTTTAAATTCCTCAATAATCAAAAGAAGAAAGTCCGTCCTTCCTTTTCAGAGAAAATTCCTCTCCAAATGGATTCTATGATAGGACTGAGTGACAAGATAATAGGTAAGGGAAAATCTGCATATGTGTATGAATATATATGTGGTTTGGCAAAGAATGCAGTAATGAAAAGAAGAAGCTTCACTGGGATGCTCTAAACATATAATACCTTAGGTTAGTTAAAACTGCAATACCTTCGCTGGAAAGCTGTGATTTAACAGACTAATTAATTGAAGAACTTTCTTTTTTTTTTTAATCCGCATCAGTCATTGCTAACAATTAGTCAAGAGATGCGTTACTGAATTCTATCGTATTGGAAACATGTAAAAAGTTTACGATGACTATCAACATTCTACTGCTACTTGTTGTTTTTATGTACCTCCCTTTTGTGTACATTAGAATAGTAGCAACATTAGTAGAAATGAAGATATGTTCAAAGGACTTTTGGATTCTAAATATGCCATTGGCTAATGTATAAATACAGACACCTCTTCCTGCAGTCAAAAGCAGTGCCATATAGAGAAAAAAAATCAGTTTCATGAGCTGAATTATAACCAAAACTTAGCACTGTCAGTTTATAACTTGTATATCTAGGATGTCCTGTGCTCAATCAAACTGTGTAATTATATTGCTCAAATATTTATACTCAAGTTGATATAGCTTTGAAATTGTAATACTTCTCAGTACAAAGCTAAACATGATGAAATAAATGATCTAATACCTACCACAATGTTTCTTTGCCGTGGTAAAAGGTCTGTATGATTTGCCATGGTGTATCACTCTATGATTTGAATGGCAAAAAAAGTCTTTGGGTTTGACTGAATGTGGCATCTGAACAACCTGCAAAAACATCTGTGTGAGTTCTTTTGGACGTAAATTATGCTTCTGGATGAAGATTTGATTAACAGAAACAAAATAATTTAATGACAACAAGTATAATATTATGCAACTGGAAGATAACAGCAAGAATATCCTCTGTGATCTAGAATCTCACTCATCAGAAGTAACAGAGGAAGGTAAAGTTTCATGGATGTTTAATCAATTACACGAAGGATATTTGTAAAAGTAAAGGGTGATCCTAGGATATGTCACTGAAAGTATACATAATAAAAGTATAAATTTCAGTCTATAAAGCCCTGATAGAAACTTATACATGCTTTGTATGATTACCTTTGTTTAACCAGAATAAACTTAAATTTGAACAGACCTAAAGGGAAGCTGAAGATATAAATAAAGACAGTTTAATATAAACAAACAAAAACACCTCAGAAAGGCAAAGTTAATAATAAAGCTCAAGTCCAACGTCAGGAAAAAAAAAAAAAGGTATAAAACATCTGTAAATAAATTTAGGCTGAAAGTTTAGAAAGGATTTCAATCTGCAGAACAATGAGAGGCTGAAAAAGTTTCCCTGTTAGATAAACAAGGATGAAAACAAAAGCCCTATTTTAAAAATAAGTTTTCTGAATCTCTGAAAATGAGTATGTGAGGTAGTAACCTGTCTTCAATGACCCTGGAAACTCCTTTGAGTTATAATTCATTATTCTTCAGTAACTACAGCTGTGCTTCCAAATTGCAATTTGTTGTACTTCAGGATCACCAAAGCTTTCATGATAATGAATTCAAGATAAAAATAATTCAAAAAAGAACAGAAAATGTTATTTTTATTCTGCTAGACTCATTGGAGCTATCAAAAGTTGGTTTTAAGAAGAATAGTTCAATGAGGATTTTAAAATGTATTCTGATTTCTTTTTCCCATTCATAGCATTATTTATAATTAACTTTTTGATGGTTGCATCTATTAATTAACCTTCTTTTAGATCAGCAAATAATAGGGCCAACTTTTGGATCAAGAATGTGGGCTCAGTAC
This sequence comes from Gavia stellata, assembly GCF_030936135.1. Classification (NCBI taxonomy): domain Eukaryota; kingdom Metazoa; phylum Chordata; class Aves; order Gaviiformes; family Gaviidae; genus Gavia; species Gavia stellata. Next base: position 50,117,356 of record NC_082594.1, on the reverse strand, counting down.
TTTATTCAATTAAGTCAATGGCAAAACTTATGTTGCTTTCTGTAATAAAAAATAAGTGAGCATAAAGAAAAAAAATGGATATTTATAGAGAAGTAGAAAAGAATAATATGTGGCACAAATAAAAAAAACTTTAAAGAATGAAAAAAAAAGTGAGAAATCTATCTCCAAATAAATAATTACAAATAATTAATTATTTAAAAAAATACACCAAGAAATTCTGCTGTTCAGTCTGAGTATTACAATAATACATATATGAATTACTTGAACTTGATTTTGAATTAAAATTAAAAATTCAAGGGAATCTTTAATGAAATAATAGCCTATTAATGCAGAACTCTTAGAAAAGCCAGGATCACCTGTCAACTAAGATTGCAGAGTCTGATCTCAGTTCCCAGACTTGATTGGCTTCCTGTCAAATTGCCTTAATCAATGTTCAAGTTCATTCCATCTAACTTTAAGTACTTGAAACATTTCAGAACCTGAAGCTTTCTCTGTTTCTTTGTATGTAATGGAGACCTTCTAACAGAGTAATTTAGGTATTACCTGATCATAAAGTTATCCCTCATCAGGACAAGAAGAATTTTATTTTCTGTAATAGGAAAATCTACCACAAAAGGCCCTCCTCTCACCTGGGATTTGTCAATGTCACTTTAATGTAAATAGTAATACAGGAATAACGCTTTGCATTTAGATTCTATCCACCTCTGATTGTGAATCTAGTCAAAAGAATAGAAAGGCATCAATAAAATACTTCTCATTGTGTTTCTTAGTCCCCTAATTGACATACCTTTTGTTCTTCTACTTCTGTTTCTGTCCATTCACACAGTTTCCAGAGTGGTTCAGCATGGTGCCAACAATTTCATTGGAAAGGATTGGCAAGATGCAGAGGAAGAAAATGAAGGCAAGGAAGTCTGTATTTAGAAAAGCGTCTGTATTAAGAAAACCAGCTGACCACCTTGGTGCAATTGAATCCACTTGCTTAATATTGTGATAGGAACTTTAGAGAATTTTACCACTTAACAGAGAGGGAGGCAGGAGGAAAGGAGGAAAAAAAAAAAAAAAGTTCACCCAGATGGGTAGTAAGCCATGATGACAATAGCAGAGCAACAGATCACTGAAGATTTCTATCAAGGTGAAAGGACTTCCACCATTATCAGAGTTAATGCATAATTATTTGTATACCTTATTGACTTCAGAGACTGTACCAGTATATTCTGAAGACAGTAAAATATGCAATCTTAAAACATGTTGTTATAGCTTGATGTAGGGGGAACTGTATGGCAAAACCCCATTCAATTTACTTATCTAAGTACTCTGTTGGGGGGGAAAAAAAAAAAAGAAAAAGTTTAAGTACTCTACTGAAGAAAAAAATAGAAATAGGAAATATACTCTCTTAAGGAAAACCAGTTGTTTAAATAATGATCTGGTGAAATACTTTCAATTATCAAGACAGAGATCATAAATGACATAAGTAATAGAAAACCAGTTCATTCCATTACCAGGAATGGGGTTTTTTTCTTTGTATTTTTTAATATTTAATAAAAAAACCCTATGTATTTAAGCTGTGTTCGACTTGTTGTTATTCATTCAATCCATGAAATACAATACAAAGGAAGGATGACATGACAGCCAGTGCAGCCAGTGTTGTAATTAATCACCTTTTTTTGACTGACTGTATTTACTTAGATAAGCAGTGGTCTGGCTTAGTTTCCTGGGTGTTTTTTTGTTTGTTTTGTTTTAGCATGGGTTGGGTTTTGGGGGTTTGTTTTTATTTTCTTTTATTGGATTAACAAATTAAGCCAAATACATTTTTTAAAAAAAAAAATATTCGAATAAACAAAATTAAGTGGGATTTTTTTTGTTTCTTAGTCCATTTTTTGCATTTGCTTGAGATGTGCAGAAATCTAATGGTGGTAGAAGCTGAGAGGTTTAGAGGTGCTTACAGGATGTAAGCAACCAGCGCTATTATACAGAGACTTCAGTGCCTTCGTATAAAGTTGCAAACCTCAGAAAGCCACTCTGTTTCAGCTTCTTGTCTCTGTAACTCCAAATACTATCACTACTGTAAAACCTGATCTGGATGTCAGTTTGCCACGCCACAACACAGAAGTGGCAATGCTTAACTGCTGCAAACTGTGTCAGTGACAGAAAAAAACCAGTCATCCTGCTCTTATTTCATTGTCTATGAGCCAAACAGGCTATTTTCAAGTGCAGTTCATTTGACTCTTCATGGTTACCTACCTCATGATGAGATTACATGTGCCCCAGAAGTTCCTTTTCTCCCCACTAAGAAAAGAATGGATACAAAGAAGGGTGATGGATGAGTTGATTAGGGAAGAGAAGTTTGTATAGAAAGAAACTAGTAGAGAAAAATGGATTAATCTTTCAGCAACAGAATAAGTGGTAGAAATTCAAAAATCAGTGCTATTATTGCGTTAGGAAACTCTTAAATGAATAGTGTTAGAGTATCGTAATTATCTATTATGGTATTATTCACCAAGAAAATAAAAAGAATCTCATTCTCTTCACATAACAGGGAGAAAGGATGTAACTGACTTATTGCCAGTTATTATCTTGTCTGCTAAATGTATAGTCTACATGTATATTATTTCCTTCACTTTTTCACTTCTTTTGCTCTTTTTGGTTCAATCTGGTTTGTCTCAGCTACTGACTATCTGGGCAGTTTTAGAATAGAACAGACCAGGATAGAATAGAATAAAATATTTTCAGTTGGAAGGGACCTACAATGATCATCTCATCCAACTGCCTGACCAATTTAGGGCTGACCAAAAATTAAAGCAAATTACTAAGGACAGTGTCCAAATGCCTCTTAAACAATGACAGGCTCGGAGCATCGACCACCTCTCTAGGAAGCCTGTTCAGTGTTTGACCACCCTCTCGGTAAAGATATGCTCCTTAATGCCCAGTCTGAACCTCCCCTGATGCAGCTTTGAACCATTCCCACACATTCTGTCACTGGATACCAGGGAGAAGAGATCAGCACGTCCCTCTCCACTTCCCCTTCTCAGGAAGCTCTAGAGAGCAATGAGGTGGCCCCTCAGCCTCCTTTTCTCCAAACTAGATAAACACAGGGTCCTTAGCCACTCATCATAGGACATTCCTTCCAGCCCTTTCACCAGCTTTGTTGCCCTCCTCTGGAGACATTCAAGGACCTTCACATCCTTCTTAAATTGTGGGGCCAAGTACTGCACACAGTACTCAAGGTGTATACATTGGGATAATCACCTCTTTTGACTGGCTGGTTATACCATGTTTGATGCACCCCAAGATGCAGTTTGCCCTCTTGGCTGTCAGGGCACACTGCTGACTCCTGTTCAGCCTGCTGTCAACCATCACCCACAGATCCCTTTCTGCAAGGTGGCTCTCCAGCCACTCCTCTCCCAATTTATACTTCTCCCAGTGTTACTCCATCCCAGGTGCAGAGTCTGTCATTTGGCCATGTTAAATTTCATCCCATTAATGATTGCCCAATGCTCCAATCTATCTAGAACCCTCTGCAAGGCCTTTCATCCCCCAAGAGAGTCAACAGTACCTCGCAGTTTGCTATTGTCAGCAAACTTGCTAATGGTGCATTCTACCGCTGCATCCAGAACATTGATAAATATATTGAACAGAACCAGCCCTAGGATTGAGCCCCAAGGAACACCACTGGTGACTGGTTGGTCAAGAAGCTAAATCTGGAACTTGCCAGTGACAATCAAAACCCAACAGAAACAGGACATAAGTATTAACATATTGATTATTTTCAAACTAAGTGTTATTTTTTAAGATCTGATAGAGGAGGGTCTTTTCCTCCTGTTAGCCTTTTAGTCAAGAACTTTATTAGGCTATCACCTGTAGATATTGATTTCTTAGTGAGTTACTTACCATTTCCTTTTTTCCCCCAGAGCTACTGAGTTTTTTTAGATGGCCTTTTTTTGACCTGAGGAAATTTATTTGAAGGAGTTGAACCTATTCTCTCTAGCTCACACATTATACCTGTCAGCACTCTCATAGTGCCTCACTCCTATTCATGTTTATAGTATCACTTACTTTCTGCAGTGAGTCTGCTTTAAAGTCAGCCTTTCCTTTTATCTTTTTTAAGCTTGGAAGTAGTTAGTATCTTCAAGGACCTTATCTTCATTCCCTCTGCTCTTACTGTCTCCTGTTCAGGTCAATTACTTTTTCTTTCTTTCTTTTCTCTCTCTAGTTTTTTTTAAGTCTGTGTCCTCTAGAGACCAGGAGAACTACCCATACTGAATTTTTGAACTTTGCTTCTTCTAAATTGAGTGAATTTTATCTGTAAGCTTCAAGGATTTCTTTCTATTTGAAACAGATTGTATAGATACAGGCTCCACCAGAGGTCCATTCCATGCAGCTTGCATCTGTCTAAGAGGCATGGGGAGATGAAGGGACCAATAACCACTTTTGTACTCTACCCACCAAGCAGCAGGTGAGCAGTATCAGCCAGGAGTGTGTCAGTCAGCAATGATTCTTGCCTGCTCCTCTCACCCTCATCCATTAGCATTCAAATTTCTTTTCCTTATCACTCATTATGTTATTATCCTTTTCCTAGTAGCCAGCCAATATGAAACATCAATGTAAGAAGTCTTACTCGAGTGTCTTTTCACAACAATCACAGACTATATACAGGACCAGGTGTTCCAGCACCAGCACTTCTGCCCATACAGGCTACTTTGGACTTGGGGTGAGAAAGAGAAAGCCAAGGACCAGGGCAGGGGAGTACTGAGATGAGGCCACCAATTACCTGTGAGTTGAGCTGTGTTTATGTGCCTCATACAGGCTTATACTGCACCCTTAGGTGACTCCATAAAAAGACTTTTAGGAATCCATTCTCTACATTTCTTGGGGTAGAAATGCCTAGAGACTACGAAAGCATAGGAAAATAGCTTTGTCATAATCTAAGTACTGAAATAGCAGGACTGAAAGTGTTGAAAATGAACATTTTAGGTATGGATATGTCACTTGGGAGAAGAGACCAACACCCACGTACCTCTCTACAACCTCCTTTCAGGTGTAGAGATTGATTGATATATATAGAAATCTAACCAGTTTTCTTAGAATTCTAAAATTGTTTCTGTGAAATTCTGATTTTTGCATAATTAGCTTATTAGCTTTCCCATAAACATTACTGCTTTTCAAGAAAAACAGTGTCAGAACCTGCCACCACATGATGTATGTCATAACTCCTCTAAAGTACAGTTTCGCTTCATGGACTGTAGTTCTAAAGGAAACTCACAAAGTCTTCTAATGCTTACCCAAAGCAAAAATAAAAAACTTATGAATTATGTAAATGGCACTGCATTAACATGACTACAAAACAGAACAACACCTTTTACAGCTTTGATTATATATTCTTGAAATTATTCTGAGACTATTCTGAGATTAATCATACTTTCTTTATGGTATCAAAGTCCAGATAAAATTTGGCTACTGACTTAGGAGGAGAAATAAAGATGTATACTGACAAAGAATCAGGTAAATTTTGTTGGCATAAATGTTTGAAAGCACATTCCTAATGGAACTCCGTTTTCATACCTCTGTCACTATTCACATTTCCTGAGAGGAAAATGTAAAGTGTGATTGATCTTCTGGACAAACATATAGATGTTCTCTTTGGCTGTTTCACTATGTCCAAGTTACTTTGCAATTTTTCACTGCCAGACCATAGGTTTGTCTGGCTCTGATATGAAATGATTTATTGCTCTTGAGAGGAAGGAATATATTCAAGCGATACTCATTTTTACAAGATTTTAATTTACATGAAAATATAAATTTGACACAGCAAGTTTCTTGTTCATACTAGCTTTGATCAGGAATGAGTGGACAGATGTACTATGGAAGACTTTGTCTAGTGTACATTTTACTGTTTCTTAGAAAGTAAATTTCATCATCAGTTTAGAAAGTCTGTAGTTCCAGTAAGACATGTACACTAATATTTCTAAGTGTTCCTTAGAATCATATGTAAAACCCCAGACGTAGTAAACATGAGAAGGTGTATCTTTCTTTTAATCATTACTATTAATAAGTGAAGGTCCATATACATCAAGACCTTTCTCTGGTGATTATAATTAATTTTCATTACATTTTTTAGACATTTACAAAGTCCTATTTCTTCTTGCTTTTTACCTTACTAATATTTAACATGGAGTGTGAGTTTTTACATATAATGTGCTAGGTCTAGACTACCAAGTTTGGAAATATTTGGCAAAAAAAAAAAAATCACTAGTTTTAGAGAATAAAGTTAAAAGGAAGTATGTGGGTTTGCTATTTAAAAAAAATATAAATATATACTTTTAATGATAGCTTTGCTTCTGAAGTATTAGTAGTTCTTTACTTTGGGGGAAGGACATTGGAATTTACTTCTGGGGAGAATAGTAGTGTTGCAATTGAAGACTGCATTATAACATCTGTGAATGCATAAGACAATTTACTTTGTACAGGAATCCTTAGATTTTAAATTTTATGATTTCTGAGTACTTTGCAATGTTATGTTTTTTTACAATTCTTACGAGACTCCCACTGAAGACATGGAGTTGTCTTCAGTTGTCATTGGAACACAAAATCTTACAGATATTGTTCTAACACTGAAGAATCCGAAAACATTTAATTCTGAAGCAGACATACCATAAGATTACACAACCTGAGCTCTAAGCTTAAACTTCAACATCTATAGTATCTGAAAAGCAATATAGCAGTGTTTTCCTTTATGACTATTTAAAAGGTTATCTATAAAATCAAAGGCAGGGGGAAGAAGCTTAGGTTCTACTCAACTGAAATGCTAAGCAAGCAACATATTGACCACACAGGGCAGATCAAGGTCAGAATTTGTTTGTTTAGCATCTTTTTCTGATAGCTGATGAGAAGGAAGGAGAAAATAATGTCTCATAAGATCATGAGCATACTCGAAATCAAAGATAATAGGCAAAGAAACTCAGGAATAAACTGAGAAAAAATGTTTTGAATGAAGAATTAGGAGTATTCTTTATTTTTTTTATTTTTCACCTGAAGACAGGTACTTTCTATAAAACTTTGTCTGGCCTTAGCATACTATGGTTGACTACCAGGAAAATTCATATTTTTAACTGTATACAATGCTTCGTAAGTTTATATTGAGTATTTGCCAAGTATGTAGCTTATTAATACAGTGCTAAATATTAGAATAACATACCATAAACATGCAGATAAATATTGTGGATTATGAATAGTTTGTGTAATTTATTAAAATTAAAATTAAAAATGCAATTTCAAATGTGTGTTGTACTTGTTTGCTCTAGCAAACCATCTGGTACGCTCATACGATCTGAGGATCATAGTACTTCTATAAGGGTTGTTTAAATCAGTGGGACTAGGCACAGACTGAAGTCTTTTTACATGTATGTACATACAGAGCTCGCGGAAAAATTTAGCATTGCAGGAAGTGACAGTTGAACAATCACCATGCTGAGGCCTTTACTCAGTCATAATTCTTACAAAAACTTAATTTGCCAGGACAACTCTTTCTTACCATCTTGCCTCTAGTCTTTTGAGCCATAAGTGCATTTCCAGGAAGTATAATGGAACCTACAAATATGGATACGTTTTACCACACAATTTATCTGTTAAATGGCACAATTCTTTAAATAAATTACTATGTTTCTAAATTCACATAAGTCTTTGTCAAGTGTGAGTTTGCAGTGTAATTTACATATTATTGGAGATAGTTATTTGATGATAAATACAAAGAGTCACAACAGCTTTAAACAGACATTTATCTTGTAATTAAGAATTATAATAATGAAATTAAATGCTTGACAGGGTTTATTTAAATAATTAGAATCTTTTGGGTGAATTATGTGTTACAGGAAATGTGGTTGTTCTTACAAGGGTCTGAATTCTGCTCAAAACAGTCATTATCTTTTGATAGTATTTTGACCGCTAGAATGAATGAACGAGAACCTTTGGGTACTTATCAGGCCATGTCTGATTCAAAGTCACAATCATAATGATGTAACTGGTATTGACTCCTGTGCCTGAAGTTCTTAACGAAATAATGACAAGTTAGCAAGGAAACTTGAGCTTCTTTAGTTCTCTTTGTCCTAGTAAATCCACACTTTAGAGCTCAGGTGAGAGTATGATCAGATCCAGGTTGTTTGGCACAGAGGTTATAGGCACTTATATTTGTGTGAGAATAACTGGATTTTGAAACTTTCAGAGACTCTTGATACCTGCAAGTAGACTAGCTGACTTACTCTCTTAACACCTAACATCTACAGCAGATCAGATTGCCTCATCTCCAATACTTTCTAACTCTAAACTTACCCTAGATATTTAAGGCAGGGTGCTAAATATTACTGAAATATAGTAACCAGTGGTATCTTCCAGAAAAAGGAAAGCCTTATATTGTACTGAATGGACATTCTGGGACATGTGGGGAGAAGAGGGTGAGGAATTCAGTGTATTCCCTGTGAAGCTGGGCTGCTGTGCAATCAAGAACAGAAAAGAAGAGTCCTGGGGACCGACAAATCAGGTGAAAATAAATATTACTTTAATTAGTGGCTACAGAGCTCAACTAGAAAGGAGAAGAAAATAGGGGATTGCAGTGTCTCTTTGGGCTGTTTCTGCCTGTCCAAAGATAGGCTAATATGAAAACTGCAAACAAGCTGTTGAGAAATCAAATAGGCCAGTTGGCTAGGAGTCACCTCTAGTTTTATACTAATTTGCCATTATAAAATCATTTTCTCACCTAGAATATGTGTTCAAGACTCATGAGCTTCATCACGATTTGGAATCTACTTTTAGCTTTTCCTGGGTAAGTGCCTAATGGTTACATTACTAGGCAAAGAGCAGCTACTACTAACTTCTCTTTCTTCATCTCTTCTCTTTTTTTGGTATATTGAGAAGCAGTTCTGCTTGAGTAAGTGGGTAGAACTGCCTAAAATGTACCTCTGATTCAACTCAGAGATTGAGGTCCTCTTAAGCAAGAGATGAGACTTGCTTTTGCACTTTTCAATTTTCACTCATCAGCTGTACAGGTTTACATGGAAAGTCTCTGAATATCTGACCTGTTTATCTTTAGAAGGTCCTTGACTAGAGGCCTATTGAAGGCCATTTCTATGACCGCACTAGAGCCTGAAATCCAAACTTCGTACTGAGGCTTAGAATTAAAATGGTCTTAGTGGATTAATCTCACTTGATTAGATGTGTGTAATGCAGACACATATATCTGATACTAACTTCAAAATTCTTTTCAATAGAATAGAGATAAAATGGCACTTTGAGAGAAGCCAAGTAGTAAATGTCCATTTTAAGAATAAACAAACCACAGCCCAGAAGTTACAATAAATGGTGCCAGGGGTGACATGGATGTCTACATTATCTATACACATCTAAAGTTATGGAAAATTAAATTTATCCATTGCACCTTGAACTTAACTTCTATTTACATTCTTATAAAAGGGCATAGATTTTACTGCTATTGACATGAGAAAATAAGAGAAAAAAACCTCAGTAAAACAACAAGAAGATTGCATGATTTTCAAAATTTAACCCTCTTTTAAATAAACTCAATTGTTTTTTAAATGGTCTTGATGCTTGAAGAGTGTTTTGAAAACTTTTAGTTTTAACAGGGAATTTTAAAGTTGTATTTAAAGATTTGGTGAATATCACTGAACTCTGATATGTGACTTTCTACATAATACTGACATCTTAAATCATTCCAGTAAGTGTTAACTGCCTGCAGGTTGTCACCGTTTTCACAGTATGGGAAGGCTGTAGAGGTGCCCCTGGTATGTCTGTGACTTTTCAGTGAAGTGTGCCATGCTTTAAGATGACTTGATGATATTTTCTTTAAAAATTACTTAATATTCTAAATAATGTTATTGCAGATTGGAGTACTTAGAAATAGTTTCTCAAGCAAGCAAACTGTCTTGAACACAGGACTGAACTGCTTTCACAGGAGACATCAGTCCAGCAATGATCAAAGGTATTGGAGCCATGTGGGTGATCCTGAGCCATTCTGAGCGAAGGCATGTTTTTGGAGAGTCTGATGAGTTGATTGGGCAGAAGGTGGCTCATGCTGTAGCTGAGGGCCTTGGAGTCATGGCCTGCATTGGAGACAAGCTGGATGAGAAAGAAGCTATTATAACAGAGAAGGTGTTTTTTGAAGGTTTTGACCCAAACCTTGTGAAGCTTTTCTATCTCAAGGCATCCTTGCTTTTATTCTGGATTAATAGCTTTATTTAAAACCACAGAATCACAGAAGGGTTGAGGTTGGAAGGTACTTCTGGAGGTCATCTTGTCCAGCCATGCTGCACAAGTAGGGCCACTAAAAGCCAGTTGTCCAGGATACTGTCTAGATGGCTTTTGAATATCTCTAGGAATGGAGACTCCACAACCTCCCTGGGCAACCTATTCCAGTGCTCAGTCAGCTTCACAGCAAAAAAAAAATGTTTCCTGATGTTCAGAGGGAGCCTCCTGTGTTTCGGTTTGTGCTCATTGCCTCAGTTCCTGTCACTGGGCACCACTGAAAGGGCCTGGCTCTGTCCTCTTTGCAGCCTGCGTTCAAGTATTTATACACATTGATAACAACCCCCCTGAGACTTCCCTTCTTCAGGCTGCAGTCCCTGCACTCTCAGCCTTTTCCCATATGTGAGGTCTTGCTAGTAAAGATTAAGGCAAAGAAGGCATTCAGTACCTCAGCCTTTTCCATGTCTTGTGTAACAGAATCACCGATCTCGTGGAGCAATGGCCTCACATTTTCCCTAGTCTTCCTTTTGTTGCCTCTGCACTTGTAGAAGCCCTTCTTGTGTCTTTGACATCCCTGGCCAGATTAAATTCCAGCTGGGCTTTAGCTTTCCTAACTTAATCTCTGAATGCTTAGACAATGTTTCTGTATTCCTTCCAGGTTACCCATCTTTGCTTCCACCCTCTGTATGCTTCTTTGTTTGGCCAGGAGGCCCTTGTTCATCCACACAGGCCACCTGGTATTTTTGCCTGACTTCTTATTCATTGGGATGGAGGTCTGTTGAGCTTGGAGGAGCTGATCCTTGAATATTAACCAGCTTTCTTGGGCCCCTCTTCCCTCTAGGGACTTATCCCACAGGACCCTTCTGAACAGATCTTTGAAGAGGCCAAAGTCTGCTGTCCTGAAGTCCAGGGTTGTGGGCTTGCTTTTTACCCTCCTCCCTGACCTCAAGATCCTGAACTCCACCATCTCATGGGCACTGCAGCCAAGGCTGCCTTTGACCTTCACATTTCCAACAAGCCCCTCATTATTGGTGAGTATGAGGTCCAGAAATGCACCTCTCCTCGTTGGCTCCTCTATCACTTGTAGGAGGAATTTATTACTGATGCACTCCAGGAACCACCTGGATTGTTTATGCCTTACTGTGTTGTCTCTCCAACAGATACCAGAGTGGCTGAAGTCCCCTGTGAGGACCAGGGCTTTCAAATGTGAGGCTGTTCCTATCATTCTGTAGAGGGCCTCATCCACTTGTTCTTCCTGGTTGGGTGGCCTATAGCAGACACACACTATAATGCCACCTTTGTCTGTCCTCTCCTTAATCCTAAACCAGAAGATCTCCATCAGCTCCTCTTTCATCCTCAGGCAAAATCCCTCGCCAAAATGCCGTAGAAAAAAAAATGTTCCCCCTTTGTATGTTTTGGCCTCATTTTCCAAGGAAAGATGACTTACAGAATCACACTGCCAGTTCTCTCTAGATAACTCTTGAACCCATTATTTAATTTCAGTCAAAGCTGAAAGAAGAGGAGATTTCAGATGGGAATTTCCAACAAGTGTACTAAAGATTAGCATCTAGGTAGAGAGAAAAGAAAAAGATTGTGGAAAGCCTGCATGGTAAGTGCAGCAGTTAATCATCATGTGAGTATTTGGAGTTAATCAGACTGCATATAGCTGAGAATCAGCCTAGGACATGCTGCTTCTTGTCTGACTAGTGCTCAGGCATGTCAAAGAGGTGAGGTATTATGCTGAGGAAGAGTCTTCAAGGAAAATGAAAAAGGAGGACAAATCACAGGTATTTGGAAGAATGTTGAGAATGTTGTAAACTGACAACATTACAGACTGCAGGAATTATGACAGAAAATAATGGAAAATGCTCCATGCTTTCATTAATTTCTCTGATTATTAAATAAAACATTTATTTTCATTTTGTGTTTTGTCCATTTATTAATTTTGCATAATTTAATCTGATGGAAAAAACTTGATTTACAATCTTGATAATCAAAGTAATTAACAAATGTTACACAAAACTGATACTGTCCTAGCTTCAGCCTTTCCTTCTTAAATTAGTTTAAAATATGATCTGAGGAAACACTGCAGGAGGTAAGAAGTCAATTTGTGCTTTTGTCCTGTGGAAATTTCTGTGATTACACAGATTGGCTTATGTTACTCTTGATGGTAGGTTTTTATCATACACACTTCTCCATCAGAAACTGGAATGAGACCTGCAGCTTGTTTTGCGTAAGCCGCCCAACAATCCAATGTTTCCTACCCAAGGATGCATCTGAACAAATGACCAATAGCTTGAAATAAATGATTCTCATTTGTCATCTAAGCTACACCATTCCTGCTGAAGGTCCTTTTTATTAGTAGTACGATTCTATTTCCAGTGATTTAGGTAAGTAGTGGATAAACTAGTTAAGTACCTGAGTGCATTGAAGTATGAAGACAATATACAAAATCCTATCTCTACTGCAATGGATAAACTTTTTTTGGTCAAATTTTCAAACAAGCTGAAAGCAAGTAATTGGGTATCTTTTAAAAGGGAATCTTGAAATCCTAAAGTGAAACTGTATTAAAAATGAAAACCAAATGTGCTTACACTCACAAAACAGAAAGATAAGTGTTTTTCATGTTGCAGATTATGATTTTTTTTTGTTATTCCATTTCACGAAGATGTGTAAAATAATAAGTGAGATCAAAACAAAAAAAACCCCTCTCTAGTTAGTATAAAAACTGTAAATTTCTCCCTTCACATTTAATGCACAAAGGCTTCCTGTGGATTTGTAACTATTTTGAAACCAATGGGAAACAGCGACTGTAAAGAATAAAACCCATGTTGCTCACTTTTTGTAAATGTCTATTAATGATCAGACTAAAGCAATAATATTTGGAATCTCAAAAAGTGTTGTGTCCTGAAATTTTGAATCAAAATTTCAGATGTATTTTAGAGTTTCTATCCACAACCAAATAATATTTATACTGGTTTAGTTAGTTGATGTATTTCCCAGTTGTGCTCCCTACCAACTCAAATATGGAATGTAACACAAGCTGGAAAGTATAGGTGTGTTATGAAATAAGGTTTATAATATTGCACATAAAATAATACATGCTTATGTATATGTGTACGCACACACACATTCATACAAGCACATTCATTAATATATTTTTTTTAAAAGATTTTTTTTTTTCCCCTCATTTAACAGCTAGTACAAGGTGTTTTCTTTCAGTCAGGGCTACGTGGAGCTGATCGGCCAGTATGAACTAACCCACAGCTGGAGGCCTGAGGAGGGTGGATCAGATACTTACAGGTTACTCTGCTCTTGCCAGGTCAGGTGGTAGCACTGTTTCTGGATCGGAAGAAAGAAGCTCTGAGAGATCCAGCTGAGTATGTGTGGATAGTATCTGTATGCTTTTGGCACCTCTGCTCTCAGATTTTTACTTTTTTTTTTCCACTTTCTGGATCATTCCAGCTCGCCATAGCCTCAGAAAATGTAGGGCTGACTGCATAGTAATCCTATTGTATTGATCTGTCCCATGAACAGGTATCCAGAAGAAAGAATAGGTCCTCAAGCACAGAAAATTGATCAGCTTTGATATCAACTAGCTTACTGAATTCTTCAGAAGACATCTCTGGGCACCTAGTCTCAAAACAAAACTCCACACTGTACCCTAAACACTAGGAAACAGCTGTCGTGGCCTTTGAATCGCTGCCTTCTCCATGAAGTGAGAAAGAAAAGGGAGAAGAAAAGGCAAATCACGGTATCTCAACATTTTTGTTGCTTACTGTCTGGTGCCTTCCTGCTGAGCATACGAGCTTCCTGAGAATACATTTCTGATGTATCTAATTTCACTTATAAATTGTATAATACTTTTTTTGACATTTCTAGAGAGCAGAACCAAAAAGTTTCAGAGTTGAACTGGTAGGCATTTATGTCTCTTACTGAATCAAACTCCTCAATTTTTTTCAACACCCCAGTTTTATAAACTAATTACCAATATAAAAATTGCCTGAGAATTTGAAAATATTACCACTTTTAGCCTGGCAAATAGCCAGACTTTGGATTCTTTTTGGACTGTTGCAATTAGGAGAAGTTTTTAATGATGGGGTCCTGTATTTATTTGACACAGTCCTTTGCATTCACTAAAAATAAATAAAGTGCTGTTTCTCTGAGAATAGGAGTAAACAAATTATAGGAGACAAGTTCCTTTCTTACATCCTCAAGGGGTTTTCAGGCAGAATCTGACCTAAAGCCTCCTCTCTGGGTTCCTTTCAGGACACTGCATATTCCCCTTCCCCCAGCTGTGTTCAGACTGTCATGTTCTATTTCTCACTACCACTTTCACTCACAACATATACAAACACACCCATACATTGGTACTAAGTAATGTTCAGTGGGAAAAAAAGTAATAATCAACCCAGCTTTAATTACTGAATTGACTTACATATTTGTTTTTAGCAATTATATGTTTCCTTTTTTGTTTGGGGGATATCTATTGTTTCTTTCAATTAATCTGGACAAAAGGCAATAACTAACCTTAAGAGTTTCATGAGTTTTGCTTCCAAAGTACATATTAGTATATTCATAAATGGAGAATAGAGGCTAAATAAACAGCAATCTTGTTTTCTACTTGCTTGCTTTCTGAATTTCATGCTTGTAATAGAGAAAAAGACGTGCTATTTTTAGACTTGGAAACAGTCAGCAGTACGTTAGCTTATAGATTCCTGATCACTTGCTGCCAGCTTTTGTTCTGCCTTATGACGGAATTTTATTTATGTTTAAAAAAAAATGTTAAAAAAGTAGAAAAGGTGTAATACCAAATGAGTCAAAACAGGTTTCTTAACCTTTACTTATAATAAATAATCTGCCTTTAGCATGGTTGGCCCATAATGCAATCTAAAATATAGTGACAACAATGAGCTATACATTATCAAAGCTTCAGGAAAGTGTTTTCTATTAGTTTATTATCCCATTAACAGGATGCACAAACGGGACATCCGATTTAGTAATGGCTCATTAACTCTTTTCCATGTTAATAATATTATGAAAAAAGGGGCTTAGAATACAAAATCTTTTAATCATATTGGACAGCTACAGAAGAAAAAAACTCTTCATTCTGACAACCATGTTTTTTCAGTAGGGATGGGGCTATTCTGTAAGCAGTGATCTGTGCCAGGCCTGTGACAGTAGCAGTAATTACCTCCATCCAGTTGTGCGGGGAATGAAGCTGTCATTTGTCTCCATTATGGCTGAACATTGAAGCTGCCTTATGCTTTATTCAGCAAATGAAATGCTTTAACATCTGACGGTGAAATGCTACTGAAAAAAAGAAAAAAAGAGCATAAAGAAAAGGAAGTTATTATCACAAAACAAATATAAGAAACAATGCCTACTCTTCATAAAACATCCTGTCATAATGAATTCTCTTAGAAAAATCAGGGATTCACACAATAGACAGATATTGCTATATGAATAGTCTGTATTAGTGGTTTTTGTCTATCACTATTTACAATCTGTCTTCGATATGATATATGAATGTTATTTATCTCACACTATTTTTTTCTATATATATTCTCCATTATTGTTTGTGATGGAGAAGCCATTGACGCAAACTGCTTGCTGGATACAGACCAATTATAATCTTACTTTTTGTTATTTTGAACAATTATCTTCCCATGCTACCATGAAGTAAGGGTGGGGCCACAGAAGTGGGGTTTTTTTTCCAGTCACAAGATTAGAAGCTCTTTTCTGAAAAAAATTAACTTTTCCTGCTCATTACAGTTAAAAAGACATTACGGTGCAGTCTTTGTATATACATGTACCACCTTAAGTACTGAGTGGGAGTACACCCATGAATCTTGGTTCTATGTCTATCAGTTTCAGTGGAAGGATTTTAATTTATTTTAGTAACTACTGGATAAATATCCGAGTGAGAAACTGACTTATCATGTAGAAAAGATAACTCAATACTAACTGCAGTAGTTGTAGTTATTTCAGACAGACACATTGTAAGGGAAAGTTGAAATTAATCCCTTGTGGAATTATTAATGATCCTAACTCTTTCAGTGCCTACCTTATGATGACTAGTATGAGTAGCTAGTTAGATCATAACAGAAGTCTGCAGGCTAGCTTGGAAAACTATATCCTATGTACATCCTATAAATTTTGTTCATCCTACTGGGACATGACCAGACAACAATTTTTCTGCTTTCTTTTTCTATCGTCTTTACTGTTGTATTTTTTACAGTTAACCCTTTATTATCGGGCAGAATGAAGAAGTCGACTAGCTGAGACAGAAAAACAAACAAACAAAAAAACCCAAAGAACTTCTTACTACCATGAAGTAAATGTAAAAAGTAAGTAATAAAGAAAACTGGTCAATTTGCCCCCAGATAATCAAGAGGTGTCTGTATTTTTGGGGATTCATATTCAGAATAAAACTACAGGTCTTCTTTGTCTTTGTAAACTGTGCAAGTGAATACCAGCATTTTCTGAATCAAGAAAAAATGATGAGAAATCATTAACAAAGTTAGCATAAAAATTCATTATCATTCAAAAATATCAACTTCAACAATTTTGAGAGCTGTGGAAGGATTTTTTTTCCTATTATCATTATTTTACTACAATTGCAGGATACCACGTAAGATGGAAGTCATCTGAGCTTGTCTCAGGAGGTCTCCTTTAAAGCCAAACTGGTTGCTTATTCTGGTGTTCTACTCCAGAACTAGAGCAAGAGGACAGGAATCACTCCCCCAGCAGCCATGTTTCTCTTCACGGGCACTAAATAGTAACAAGTAACTCAAATGTAGATGTCCAATTTGTTAATGTTCCAAGACAGTAGAGAGGCATTACTCCTGGAAGGATTCAGTTTTCATAGATAACCAAGAACTGTTTTGAACATGTTGGTGTGCACATGAATAAATCCTTCATTTCTACAGTCAATTCTGTTTTCTCATGTAATTAGCATATATCAAAATATCTTATAAGTGACCTCGTATCCTATCATATGTGAGATTCTGAAAGATGCAGAAGCAACCTCTATGAAATTTTCCTTTACAAAAACATTCCGGCAAGTTTTTAAGTACTTCATTACTTAAAAGTATCTCAAACTTCCTAACTGTGAAGAGTGTCTTTCAGCACTACTGTCTCATAACCAAAAATAAATAATTCATTTCTTCACAGATGAACCTGTGAGACTTCATGGTATACCTCTCTTAGAACACACTGATATCAGAGCATTTATTTCAATCTGTGACTTTATATGCTTAGAGTAGCATCAGTGGAAGTAAAAGAAAGCTTTTTCTTCTGGAAAAGATAATCATAGTGAAAAAAGTGCACCAACACATTCTAATGAGAGTTCAACTTACAATGAATTCTGTCTGGTTTATGTCCATTTCCTTTGTGCTGATCTGACCTGACTACTTCTGCCCTTTCTTAATCTGAGTTATAACATAAAGCTGAGATCCGGTTCAACTAAATTTACGTACATAGGTAAAAGGCATAGATAAGCGGTGATGACCTCCCTCTGACAACTTTATTTGCCTTAACAGAAGAACTTAGGTGTTTTAAGGTTCTTTTACTTGGACCCTAGAATAGGAGAAAGTTAGGTACTGAAATTAAGTCCTCAATTCCAAATGTGTTTGGTTTGTTTCTATATGTGTATACAGGCACATACAATTTGTATCTCTAAGGCTGTACACTTAGAATTAGTCACCTAATTTTTCCTGTTTCCCTGTTTAGTTTGGTTTGATTTGGTTTTGTTGTCCTGTTTTGTTTGTATGTCAGCTATAACAAAAGCAATGCTCTGGACCCTTCTCTAAGTATTTATACTGAAATGTTTCTATGTCTCTTCAAGCATAAGGCAGAAGAATTTGTTATTAATGTATTTTTAAGTCACATCATGGCCCAGTTCTGAAAAAAATACCAAACATATCCCTAGGCATTATCATTCACAATGGGACAATTGAAATTCTTCCTGTTATATGACCCATTCTAGCTATTTTTAACCTTCACTTCTAAATCTTCACTCCTAGAACCTCATGCTTTGATCACTCCAGAAACCACGCTGTATTGTTCAATTTTATTGTTTCTTGAACAGTACTATTGCACAAGATCCCTTCTCACCATCTTGAACAATGGTGCAAATACTTCCCTGTTTGTACTGGAAATGCTTCAACTAATATATCTTAAAAGACTTTATACATCATTTCATGCTTCTGGTATATATTCAGTAATGAGGTAAAATGTATTTTTCTCTTGCTCTGACAATTCAAATCGTGATTTCTTGGTTTACCAAGGAAACTTATCATTTTCTAAAAGAATGTTATTTCACTTTGTAATACTAAATTTAATTTCATTCCTATCATCAGACCTCAACTTCCAAAACAGGTTAAATAATGAATGCTAGACTACTAAGTAAAATGTTATTGGCTGTATCTTGTTTCTGTTGGGAGAAGAAGGTAAAATAAAATCAATGTATTCAAATAATACATAATTAATTGTGTTTCATATGACATTGTTGAATATCATGTGATATTTTTCCTAGAGAATGCCACTTGCTGTTTTTCTAGTACTGCTATAAATCAGCTTTGTAAAGTAATTTTGGTAATATACCACTGATATTGTTGTATCTAGTAGATATTAATAACAAGTAGCCATCCAAGCATCATATCTGTCTGTCTGTAGATACAGATATTTCTTTTAATGTATACTTATTCTTGTAAAATATTTGATGACCTTTGAACATGTATGTTTCTGAGACTAGGCTGTGCTAATACAACATTAATTATGTTATAGAGATACCAGAGCTTGCAGGTCATTGAAGAAAACCAGGAGATTGTAACAGTAGCCCCACAAAAAAAACCAAAAAAACAAAAAACCAAACAGTTTATGGCAGAGGCCTTGAAAGAACAAGAACAGCATTTGTACTGATCATTAAAGGGATGCCATCTTGCAAACTAGATAAAAGCAATTTTAGGGGTAACTGATAAAGAAAGAGTAAGTGGACACTAATAACAAACATCTGACTCCAAGCATACCCTAGAAGGAGGGGGAAGAAACCATCTCCATAAACACTACCTTCTTAACTCATTCTGGTGAGAAAGTGGAAAGCAGGTGATTTGCCAAGACCCTCCCCTTTCCACCCCTCTTCTTGAGCAAAACTAGAAAGTAATGCTGTAGTATGACGCGGAGGAAAGGAAGGATATCCAAACACAGGATAGAAGGGAGAGATACTAAAAAAGCTGTGTGTATCAGTTTTAACTGTATCATCATTGGCAATGAACTGTAATAACTGAGTGACTTCAAATAGAAGTATTAGTATTATTCTGATTGGACTATTAATAATTCTTTAAATAGATTTTTAGGATTGTAATTAGACTACCAATATATTCTTGGCTTTGTATATAAGGTTATTTTTATTGTAGCCCACTTAAAAATTACAGTTTTTTCTGGTATCCTGCCTTTGAGAACTGGCTGTTAAAAGTAAGAAGCAGCATGGCCTACTGATTCATATTCCTTAAACTACATGCTTTCCAATTTAGCTAGATTTTAAACATGAAATGAAAAAAAACCCAACACTTGCCCACCTAAATATAGTATATATAAAAATATTTCCTCAGTATTGAAAAGCATGTGGATCTACCTTTTGCTTATTCTTTGTTTCACTTTATCTGAGATAGATGTTAAATGAATATTGGAATTTATTCAAGCACAAAGAGGTTTCTTGCTAATTTTTTCTTTCTTCCACAACACGATTAGAAAAACTGAAATTGTGACACGACCCTCATTTCCAAAGAGCTGTAACACATCAAAGTAAGGTTCATAGGTAGTCACGTCAGAACACAGCATTCCTATCAAGTCATTCCTTAAGGGGAAAAATTGCGACTGAACATTGCTGCATTGAATGTATGCTGAAAATATTTGATTACATCTGTAAAAATTATGGATACAAATACAAATTATGGACAAGTATACATAACATTGATTTGAATGGGCTTTCTGCATCATCATATTCAGTCCCCACTTACCTTTGTGCACCATAGTATATATCGCTGTCACACAGTCTCATTATGCAACCAGATAGGGATATCTTAATTCAATAAATTCATAGTGATTTACATTTGCTGTGGATCTGGCTCAAACCATTTTGAACAGACTAATTTTTTAGCAGCTTTATGGCATGAGAGTCCTGCAAAGAATTTCACATCACATACTTCACGACAGGAACAGATGTTTCTGAGTACTCATTTTTACTTTGAGTTAACAGAAAGTCTTGTAAAAAAAAGTCACACTTTTGCACAGCTCACTACATAGCCAAAGAAGCTTAAAAGCCAAAGAAGGTTAAATTGCTATAGCAAGTTGGAATTACATTGAAGAAATCTCATCCACTTTTTGATGTAATGCCATAGATAGAATTATTTCCATACCCAGATGTTCTCTTTCTGGGGTGTTCACACTCATTCTTGATGCTATCAAATGTAACAAATTATATCCTGTAAACAGAGCTTCCTCTGATTAATAATAAAAAAAAGTGATCTGCTATTTTTTTCAGGCACTCCATACAGACCTTTAATGAATAAATTATTGCATACATAGATCTCTGGGATAATGAAGAGACGTATATGTGAATCTATGTTAAAATTTTAAAGCCGTTGAAATGTTTCATTTTAGGATATGAAAAGCGTTACAGAAAGATGTATAAATGGGGTGGAATTAGTAGCTAATAATTCCGTGGGGGCAAAACTGCATCCACTATTTTGGAAGCACAGTTTGCTTTCAATGGGGAGAAGGATGTTGATTCTTTCTAAACAGAAGCTGATGAATGATAGAACTAGAATTTTTTGGTTTGGTCAAGGTAAACTGTTCAGAAATATATGAGAAAATATTAGGGTAGTAATGAAAGAACAGACTGAAAGATGAATAATTTAATATAATCCTGAAATACTTGTAATTCAGGAATAGAACCCTAAATTATTTTCAAGGTTTTGAAGCTGCAAATCTAGATTTCTATTCCCACAGTATTTATGAAGTTTTTACTGCATTCATTGTGTCTAAGTGATAGAAAAGCAGAGAAGTAATAACTACAGACTGCAGGACTCTCATGTCCAGCATTTTCTCAGTATTAATAGGTTTGTGTCTTTGCCCAGTCAGCTGAATATCAGCTGTGCTGTGCTTATATGTGCAAGCGTACAAGTAAGTTTAAGCTCTCTGCAATTGGTCTGACTGAAAAATAACTGCAGAAGAAAGACTGGAAAAAAAAAAAAATTAAATTTGCAAGTCCAAACACAAGTACAAAAGACTGAAATTAACTACTAAGGGACTCAGCTGTGACATATGCATTCTTATAAAAATGTACTTTACTATTAATATGGTTTTACATAGGGCTATAACATAGCTTCATAGAGATGAAAAATGCAAGCACATAAGAGGTAAATAATGAGAGTTTTCTGTTTCATCTCATTACATCTTTATGAATTACTTCATTCTGTTGCTAAGTGGGTTGATAGCATGCTTATTTTCATTTGTTTTTCCCCATATACAGAAGAAGAAAAATAAAATGGTTCTTCAGATTTTTTTAAAAAAATCAAAATAATTTATAATTACAGCATACTGAAACTTCATGCTGTTTCAGCTTTCAGTGTTCTTAGAATGGCTGTCATTACAAAGTATTGTCTTTATTTCTGTTTAATACTCATTTTCTGTAACCAAAGACGTACTTTGTTAGAGACAAATGGAAATGGCACTAAAAAAAAAAAAAAGATCACTTTTTTTTTCTCAGGATCACTTTTCTGTCACAGAAACAATATTAAACATTGAGGAACACAGCATATTTAGCTATATTTCTGGCATGAAAGGCTACAGACAGTAATTACATCTCTGCAAAGCTCTATTACCAGTGCAAATATGTGAGTATACAGGAAAGCTGCACTAAGGTCAAGTCAGCACATGGCTGAGAGGGAAAGCCAGTTGTCAGTTTTAATCACAGTTAAGCCCATACAACCTTCAGAAATGATAGCAATCTCAGTTTCTCTAGGCCTTGCATAAAAATATGCTATTGGATGGCTTTTTTTATTTGAGGTAGATTCAATTAGAGCTTTGGGCCAAATTTCTGGGTGTGGTAATATTGCCTTGGTGACACATCTGCTCATTAATTATGGGTACTTCTAGAAGTGTGCTTCATCTCTGCTCTGCAGGTGATAGTCTGTTCTTGTAAATCCTAGTGATGCTACACAAACAACAAAATAAAGTCCTGGATGTAGTAAGTACTTCTTTTTTTCTTCTTAATTGAGAGGTTCCTACGCATACAAATATCTAGGAGAGTGTTTTCCAGTCAGCTCAAAAAAGTCCTTTGAGACAGATTGTGAAGAGACACAGCCTGGCATAGTTTTGATAAAATCAACAATTTTCACAGTTAATTTTGACTCACATTCATCTTTTTAATTTTCTGCCCGCAGTACTCTACCTTCTTTAATTTTGATAGTCTGGGTTTATGTATTTTTTTGTAGATTACTGAAAGATTTTAGGACTTCTTTTTTTTTTAAAAGCAATTTTCAATGTTGATACTTACTTGAGAAAAAGAGAGCCCAGGTAATTTATTTTGACAAGAAAACAACTGTTATTTGTCATAAAAGCTTAATGTTACCTACAAATTCATCATTCTCAGTAATTTGCTACTTTCTTACATTGCTTAAATGACCTTGTGAAACAGCTGTAACAAAGGTAATACAGTACAATTTTTCTAATCACAACTAGAAATATTCTCATTAATTTTTAATAAGCAATATTTAGAAAATAAACAAACAAAAAGTAGGAACTTATAAATTTTTTAATGTATTTTTGAAAGTACTCAGCTCAGAATTTTTCTGTGTAGTGTTTCAATAGACAAAAATTATGTTATACTAATGCAGACTTGTTTAAGAACTTCCTGCTTCCCCGTCTTAATGCCTCTTTACTCGTAAATTTACTATGGTTAAAATCCTTTTTCTAAAAGCAAATTGATCATAAGAATTTTAACAAGAATTTCATAAGGGGTTTTGTTGTTTATTTTTTTTAAAATAAAACTTTTTTTCTCCCCAGTGTTTAACAACATAGTTACCTCTTGCTATGTGGAGCTACATGTATCTTTGTCTTTTTTCTGGTCACAAACTTAAGGAAAATGTTTATAGATTGTTCCTAACTTTGACTTCACAGTGTTACAAACTACTTATACATTGTCGTTATATAGTATATATACTACATAGTGTTGCTAACACTATTTTAGTATGCTTCTGTTCCGGCTCAGGGCAAGCCAGCATCATGTCCTGATTAGTGCATTCCTACTTTACGGATGTTACAAGTCTCTGCTTTCACTAATATATGGTCCTGAAAAAGTAGTAATGGTGCTTAAAAAATGTTACTTGATCTAAATATTAGCAACCAAACTTTACCTTGGTCTTGCAATTCTGTAATACAAATTCTAAAGTCAAATAATTTTTTAAGGACTGTCAAAAAGCATGAACGTCATAACATCATTTTCCTATTACAGCAACTGAATTTTGTCTTTTATCTCTATAATTGTGCAGCTGCAAGTCACTGTATTATATACAAATTCTTTGTTAGCAGGTAAATCCAAGCAAACTAGGGGAGCTACTGCCTTAAGGGATATAGGACTTACTATGGTACGCATGGAAAGAAAATTTTGGAATAGAGCAGTCAGTCTGGAGATTGTACACTAATTTTTATTGAACGGTGGCAGGATCAAGACCAACAAGGAAAGAACAAGATTGGGAAAAGGGGGATAAAAGGGACAGATCACATATTAGCAGAAGCTGGTCATTATACTTGTCAGACTGAGTGCTAGTGTGATCACCACAGTCTGTCCTACATTTTCCTAAGTCCTATTTCTAACTGTCTTCTATGTGAATGCACTTACTATTTTGAGCCTCTGTGTGTGAATATCACGTTGGGCCAGCCAGTAAATAGAACAAGAGCTCTGGATGCCAGCTACTGGGGAATGTGATGCTCTGTATGTGCATTTGTGCGAAACTACTAGGGAACTTTAAGCTGGTGATCTTCATGTATTTGGAATAAAGATCACACAAGGTAATGGGAGAAAAAAGATGGGGAAGAAAAACTTAAGTACAGTTCAGTAGAAAACAGATCTTTTCCTTTGACTTCCTAGGGATTTTTACTGGGAAAATACCTGTCTGAGCCTAAATTCTGAATGTTTTCCTACTCTATAAAATAAATAAATGTCCTGTAAAGATTGAAATGGCTTCCAGTGGCTAAATGCCTTTTGTTGAATAAGAAAAACACATTTTGACCTAATCATATCTGGACTCTTTCCATTAATAAAGACTCAATGGAATGCTGATAATGCTTAAGTTAACTGCAATTTCTATTGACTTCAGCTGTGTTAGTATTTCCCTTCAGGTTTCCTCAGTTCAGAAGATAATTGTTCTAATAGTCCCACTGAAGAGGGCTCAAACATTTATATGAAAGTCTGGTTAAAGAAGCAAGAATTTATATATTAAAAGAATCTGTTGTTTCTGGGTCAGCTAATTGTGTCAAATCTTTGCATTTATACCATGGATCACAGAATCACAGAATTACAGAAGGGTCAAGGTTGGAAAGGACCTCTGGAGGTCTTCTGGTCCACCCACCCCTGCTCAGGCAGGACCACCTATAGCCAGTTGCCCAGGACCATGTCCAGATGGCTTTTGAATATTTCCAAGGATGGAGACTCCACAACTTCCCTGGGTAGCCTGTGCCCGTGCTCAGTTACCCTCACAGTAATAAAGTGTTTCCTGAAGTTTTTTACTGTCAGGATGATTGAGCACTGGAACAAACTGAATTTAGGGGTTATCATATATATACATTATAGATGTAGAGGCTATATATATAAAAAATAGAGGTAGAAGTCATCTAGTAGCTGTACAGATTATAGTGTATATATAAAAGCTCCATATGAGTCACACCAATGCACAAATTAAATAAATGCCTTTTTTAAATTGCATGTGCCTGCAGTATGTTAAAAAAATAAATTCTGTTTTCAGTAATCATGTTGATATTGAGATCTTCTGAACTAAAAAAATACACTTTCACACAGTTTTCTTTTTACCAGTGTTCTCTAAGCAAAAGTAAATTTTACCACTAGTGATATAACATAAACACACTTACTGATTTTTTTAAAAGAGAAAAAAAAAATTATCAAACTGCTGGCAGCTACAAGTATGAAACTTTTATAGTCTACATCCAAATACAATAAAAGCCAAGTGACTATAACGCCTACACTCCACTTAGTTACTAATGTTTTGGAAAAGAACTAGTTTCAGAGAGTCCATCAGACATAACTATGTTGTTCTTTTCCATTAGGCAGACCAAAAGATTATTATTAAAATACTGTTGATCAAACACCTTTAGAGTTTCAAACAACTCTATTTTTGCTATAGACCCATACAAAACCCTTTCAAATATTTAGCCGACTAAAAATTTTAAATCCCTTTCTAAAATGAAAAAATACCTTGACTTTTATATAAACTGCATCCTGTCATCCATAATTTTAAAATTAATTTTTATGCTTTTAATGTTCAATATGAATAGAAAGTATTACTGCTGATTTCTTTGCCTACTGATGGTATTAGTCCAAAAAGAGACATTTAAATTTCTTTTTATTTGTTTTGTGGGGTTTTTTTCCTTTCTCTTTTGTCTTAAATATAAAGTGAGTTGAGATTTGCTTCTCTGAGTGTAAAATGAAATTGAACTTTTAGAAACATGATTGACTCAGGACTTTAATATATTACTTCCCCAAAATGTAACACATATAGAGCTACATGTAATTTAAAACCTGTGTGAGTGTGTGAGGGAGTGTGTCTGTGTGTGCTCCAGTAAAATTCCTATAGAATACAATTTAATCTCTGGCTAGTAAAATGGGTAGTGTAAAATTAAAGTACTATTAGCAGTATGTGAAGAACAAATAGCCAATTTGCTCTAAACTACATCTCTCCTAATAAATAAAATATGATTATTCAATTATTCATATTGCTGATAAACAATATAGATATGATATTTCCATGTGTATGTATGTGTGTATGTCCATGTACATGTGGTTATATATTCGTAGTACTTTTGATTAAGTGCCATAGAAGATTCTTGATTACTGAAAAGTGAAAGGAAAACCTGATAGAATTTACATACAAATCTAGAAGAAAAAGGAAAAAAAGTTCCACCAAACCAAACAATATCAACAAAAGACCCCCAAAATTGAATGACCAGTTTAGACTTGGCTTTACAATAAATTACTAGTGGACTGTGCCTGAGGGTTTGAAGTTTTCATGTTAAATTATAAATTCAGTTGTTCATGACTTTGATTGCTTATTTTTTAGGACTCAATGCTTCTCAGATATTATGGTATGATATATGCTTTGCAAAGTATCTTAAGCTTTTTATGTATTTAAAGGATATATTTTTTTGAAAAAATACATTAACTTTATAATTACAAAATGAATGCATCTGGTCAAAGTTTAAAGCAATACTAATCATGAACAAAATGTTAGTTTTCTACCTACCTATTTTCTGATTATTTTATAATACACTGTATAATAACAATTACACAATTATACTTGTATAATAACAATTCATACTGTCATTGTGTAATTAATTTGGTAAACAAATGGACCAAATCAGAATCAGTCTTTTAAGAATATGAACATTTTTTGCTAGCAAAAATGGGATTTTGGTGCTTGTGGAGTTTTGTTGAGAAAACTCTTCGGTGTTTATTACTCTTCATGCAACCAGGGTGAAGTTGCTTACCAGATCTTGTATGAAGAAAGAATGTTTTCTCAATCAGGTTAGGAGGAACTAAATACTTTCCTGTGTTTTCCCCTAAAGCTTGTAGCCTAGCAGCATTTCTAAGATTATCTGATATTTTCACTTAGTAAATTCTCTGTTACTGATTACAACATTTTCTCCTGTTTTATTCTGATGGTACGCTGTAGTTTTAAGTCTTTGGCTATCTTCTACTAAAGTTCAGAACTTTGCTGGAGGGTGGGTTATGTTTCATGAATGGGACAGTATGAGCCTGTTGCCAGTGGGGAAGAGATGGAATTACCAGATGCAATTTGTTAATATTTGTGAAGGCTGTTGAGAAATATGGTTTAGTGCATACTCAGTTATCCTGCTGGCTCAAACCTGTGTGGTTGGGAGGTACACAGTATGTTGCAGAGTAGCATATACATACTCAGTCCTCAGCTTTTCCATCAAGTATTCCACAAGAATAAGTCATTGTTTTTGAAATAAGCTTTAAGTTCTGGAAGAGTCAAAAACAACAAAAAAGATTTGTGTTAAACCAATGCAAACTCAAATAAATAAAGATTTTCCAATGAACTGATGAATTATAATGATATACCTTTAAAATCCTTTCTTAAGGAAGATCAAAGCTTGTTGTCCCAAAACATGTAAAAACCAAAAAGGAGATGACACATTCATCTTCTAATTCCTATTATTTTAAATATAGGGATTTTTATTTTGTAATATGAATGAAAATAAATTGTTTTGATAGTATCTAAAAAAGTATTCTACTTCACTGAAGACTTCTAGAATGTGAAATCAAATGTGTGAATTACTTCAATTAAAGCAATTCAAATCAATCCCCTAGTTCTACGCATCTATCAAGAGGTGAGAGAAATTTACGTCTAGATATTATTACTAATTTCTTATCTCTGTAATGAGATAGATGAACTTTTAATTACAAATATTAAATTGAACCTTTTAAGAGTAAGAGTCTTATTCCCAGATCTGCATCTCAATTTCTTTTCCAAACAGAAATTAGACTTGAATGTAACATGTTATTGTAAAGCAGAAATGGCTATATGACCTTTAAGTTTTCCAAGAACTCTCCCAATTGTCTAGGTGTGATACTTTCTCATTACTCTTACCTTGTATTGAGACTGTAAGACTCACAGTGTCTTTCACATGAGTTGTACACAATAGAAAGACTAAAACTGAAGCATAATAAAAATTAGGGTGAATACCCAATAAAACAGCATGCTTTCAATTCTTACTCTAATGACTTACATTCTTGCCTTTTCACATTTCAGTATTTGGAAAGTTCAACATCATTTGAACTTACTCAGCAAATACTTATACTGCTTTATTAAGAAATTAAAAGTTTGCTTCAGTTATAGGAGGTGGCTTTACCTAACAGAGTTTTAACACCACACAACAAAACTTTATAGGCTTGCTCAAAATGCTAGGTTTTGAGGGGACAGCATGTAACATCAAACCAGTTTCCAAATTTATTTCTAAAAGATTACACCTGAGAGATATTGTGAATGCTATTATGAACAACCCTTACATTCCTCTTCCTCCATTCATAGCTTATAAACTTTCCCCTCTCTGTGTCCCCACTTCCAACTCTAAAGAACTCACAACAGGACTTGTGACTTCTGTCAGCAAGAAGAGGTATTTTATCCTTCAGCATGTTTTCAGAGAGGAGTGAATTGAGCTAGGGAAGGCATTTGGGCCAGCCATGCCTGACTGGAACCTTAAGCACAAAGAGGAAATGATGGGTAGAAGTAGTGATGGGCTCCCTTCTGAAAGACCTGCTATTTTTAGGTTTCCTGCATCTTTTGGACCTAGGACACCACAGACAGATTGTCAAAGCTGGCCCAGCACTGCAACTACGACTCTTTGCAACAAGTATAATGCTAAGGAAGATCTTGAGCAAAGAGGTCTCTGTGGGACAGGATGAAGGAAACTGGGACCTGCTGGTATATTCTTTTCAAGCAACTAAAAGAAATCTCTTAATTGCAGAAACTGACTTATGGGAGAGTCTAACAACTCCAGATTTCATACAGAGGGCAGCATGGTGGGCACAAACGAGGCAGGTGCTTTCCAGTGTCTGGGAGACAAATATGTGATACAGGTAGTGGATGGACCAAAAAGAGAAGGTGCTTCACTGAGTCTGCTAATCAAAAGGAAAAAGAACTGGCCAGGGATGTGGTAGTCAATGGCAGCTTTGACTGCTGTGACCATGAGACAGTAGAGTTTAATGCCCTGAGGAAAGCAAAAGGCAGATCAAAGATCCTGGGCTGCAAGAGGATGGATACTGGTTTGCTCAGGACATGAAAAGCTCCCTTCCTTGAGAGGTTGCCCTGAAGGGCAAAGCAGTCCAGGAGAGCTGGCCTGTCTTCAAGGATAGCCTCCTCAATGCATGAGAACAGCCCATCCTCAACGTTAAGAAAACAAGCAGTAATAGCAAAAGGTCAGCTTGGCCCAGCAGGGAGTGCCTGACAGCCTAAAGGCAAAAAGGAAGTGTATGGGAGGTGGAAAAGGGACAGATTACTGAGGAGGAGTATAAATGCAATACATGAGCATGCACAGGGGGAATTAGGAAGACCAACGTTCAGCTGGAGTTGAAACTGGTGAAGGGTGTGAAAGAAAATGGGAAGGACTTGAGCAGGCCCAGAGGCAGTAAAAGCAAGCCAAGGAGAATACTAGCCCTCTAACAAATGGGAAAGAAAAGCTAGTCATGGAGCATGTAAAGAAGGCTGAGGTACTCAAGTACCTGGCCTGGTCTGTAGTCACAGGTTTCCATGCTGAGTTGCCAAGCTTGTGGGAGGGAAGTACTAGCCTCCTGAAGGCTACATTGAGGCACATGAAGAACAGGAAGGCAAATATGAACACTGATATGTACTTACAAAGGACAACCTGTGTGTGACCAGCCAAACCGTTCTGTATGACGAGATGACTGATGCACTGGCTGAGGGTGGAACAGTGGATTTCATTCACTTTAGCAAGGCTTTTGATACAGTCTCCTGTAACTAACTGAAACCTTGTGAAATACAACAAAGGCAAATGCACATTCCTACATGTCTGGCAGAGCAACTTATTTTCAATAGAGTCTGGGGACTAACTGGTTAGGTAGCAGTTCTTCAGAAAAGAGCTGGGGATCTTGGTTAACAGCTAGTTGACTGAAAGTCAGCAGTGTGCCCGTGCAGCACATCCCATACTGTTTCAGTGAAAGTATAGCCAGCATGTCAAGGGAATAGATTATTCCCCTCTATTTGGCATTTGTGAGACCACACCTCGAGGATGGTTCTGGGCCCCCAAGTACAAAAAAAAGATATTGACATACTGAAGTGGATCCAGAGGTGGATCTCCAAGGGAATTGGGACTAGAGCCTATTATGGGTAAGGAAAGGCTGAGAGCACTGAGTTTGTTCATTCATAAAAAAAATGAGGACTAGTGGGAGGTATCTTTTGCTGTCTTCAGCTACCTAGTGGAAGGCTATAGAGAAGAAGCAGCATGACTTTCCTTGGAGTGATAGGCAACAGGCAAAAGTTGCAATACAGGAAATTTTTCACAGGAGGGTGGTCAAGTATCAGAACAGGTTTCCCTGAGAGGTTGATAGACTCTTCACCCTTGAAGATATTTACACCTAAAACTAGAGATGACCCTGGGGGACCTCTCTAACTTTGGTGCTGCATCTGACTTCAAAGTTGGCCCTGGTTTGGATGAGTGTTTGATCCAGCAGAGCTCCAGAGGTCTTTTCCAACTTAAACTATTTTATGATTCTAAGTCTCATCTTCCCAGACCAATTCTTTTCAAGATAAATTTACTAAATGGTCATTCCCTAATGTACAATTATAATTCTCTCCAGTTCATATTCTTGCCGGAATGAAAATACATCTGGTATCTAAACGCATACTTTTTCAATGTTTTGTTATTTTTGCATGCTTCGTGTTAAAAATACAAATGCTGTTAATGGTCAGCTCTTCACACCAACAAACAAATTCAGGTTTGCTGTATGATACTCCTTTGCATAATCTGTCTTGTTTCCTGCAAGTAATTTTACTCTTGCTGCTTGCTTTTATAAATCACTGACTACGAGTAGCTGTCTGACAGTTGGTAACAATGGGGAAGATATGGCTGTGGAAATTGGATAGCATTAAGCAGTGAATTTTCAGCCACAGTATGTTTTCAGTAATTTATGTTTGAAATACAGCTGCAATGTCTCTCAGGGACAATCTAGAATTATTACGAAGTAGTTAAGCAAAACACACCAGAACATGTGTTGGTTACAATGACAGAGTAAAAATAAATAAATAAAAATACATACACTTAAATACGATAGAATTTATGAGAATATCTTCCTCATTTTTTTCAGTCATGAATTATTTAGGAACATAATGACTGAATTAAACATGAAACATTTACCAAAAGGTGCATTGGAAAGATGCTGAATGGAAAAAACAGTATTAAGAAACAATGCCAAGTACATAATGCTGAACTTCTTACCAATAATCAAGATTCACTTTAATGTTTCAGAGGTTCCTCTTGATTAAACATTTCTATCAATCATACATGAAAGGAAAATGTGGGCAGAATAACATAGAAGCACATTAGCACACTAGAAGACATACAGCAGTGTAGATTATTGCTAAACAGATTTCTCTCTTTACTGATTTTTGCTCCCCATTGCAACATTCGAATATTAGATATCTATCCTCTAACAAGAAGCTTTGAGGCTTAAGTCTCATGATATCTACCTTCCTTCCTTTGGCTGACAATTACTTGATAGACAGCTGAATTTGCTTATCAAGTGTCTATATGATCAAAATTGGAAGTAGAGTACATGCAATAAAGCCTTGTTAATTTTTTCCTGTCATACAAGCATCCAGTGTAAGAGAAAGAGTGCATAATATACTTTTTCCCCCCCTTTTTTTCCTTTTTTTTTTTTTTTTTATTTGACAAATTTATCATGGTTTCTCTTTCTTCTTCTCTTTCAAGTGCAGGTCTGCTGTTTTTCTTCAGAATTTGGGAATGTAAATTTTATGAATGATCACTCACACTACAATTCCATCTGCTCCCTAAAATGTACATACTATGAGTGAAAATCTTTCCTTGTCGCAGGTATTAAAATGTTGTGAACTTTCTAATTTGAATGGAGCAAAAAAACATTTTAATGTCTGACTACTTAAACTGATGTCCTTGTGAAAGGCAAGAAATAAAAATGGAAAAATACAGAGAGTAAAGGACTTCATAGCTCAGACTTGGGAAAAAAAACCTGCCTTCATCGAAATTTTTGAGGGAATGGCTACCTGGGAACATTTTATTGACATAGCGATGGCTACCTTGGAAACTAAAATCTCAAAAAATCTAGTATTTTTGAATATATTTTTTATTTTATTTGAAATTTAAAGATATAAAAGTAAACAGGTACATATTTGTTTTTATACTCTGAAACGTTAACCTAATCATCATGAAATTACCTTTTAGAGGATTTTAAAAAAAGCAAAAGAATGGTTTGAAGGTAAAAATATGAAACTAAGTCTACGGAATTTTATTAATAGGAAATTCAGGTGTTAGTGTGCTTTTGTTTGAAAAAAAACCCCTAAAACAAAACACCCCCCCTCCAAAAAAAAAACCCTAGTCTTTTGCTTCTCCACCTTTGTTTCCCATTTCCTCTTCACTAAGCATGACTGCTACACATATTGCCAGAAAAAGTGGTGTCCTCGTGAATACCCATCTTTATATTTTTTATATAAATATCCATACTTCAGATTTTAAGAGAACATTTTTCTGAATTGTCATAGTTCTTAGAATGTCTTTGGAAACAGTGAAAGATATTTATCTCTCAGAGGTATCTGTTCAGTTTCCAGAAGTCATACCTGACAAAATAATTAGGTCTATGAGATCCATTTTAACAACTATGGACGAAGTATTATTTTCTAGTTCATAACATGAATTGAGCTTTATTTTATTTAATTAAAAATGAGAACATTTGTGACAGTATGTTTTCTTAGAGTCATATTACTATATTCTAAAAAAAAGTTATATAAAAAACAAAGAAAAATTCTTCAATATCTCTCTTTTCACTTCCTTACATTCTGTTAGCTTTATACATCCATTTTTCATACCACTACTACACATTCCTCTTTTTCTTCCTTTTGTAACTGTTTTCTCTTTTCTCTGTTTTTTACATTAATTTTAATCCATTTTAATCGCTACATTCATTTAAACTAATATAATGATTAGAGTAAATTAGCAGTTTCTAGATCCTTCTAAATTCCAGGACAGTACTTTAATATGGATGGCTCATATCACCTCAGCAGGAATATCCCTCCTTAGGCTACCCAGGCTATTTCTTTCTTTACTCTCTTGATTCTCATAGCTCTACTGCAATGTGAAAACTTACATGTAAATAACTGATATGGTAAAAACTAGAGACTACAAAGTGATGGACGTTGTAGCCAGCCTTACCGCATTTGAAAGACAGCATGTGTACACAGCCTTTTCTTCAGAAAAGAAAGATAATCTTATTCCTTCTTTCTTGCTAAAAAGAATCGTGGAAGGTGTTGGGGAAAATATCTGGACATCAGCTGTTGAGGGAAGTATGTGGTTGTTTCATTTGTTATAAACCAGTAACTCTTTGAATAGATACACATTTAAAAAAAAAAAAAATTCAGTCACGCTCAGGGTCTTTAATAGATATAAGGAAGTAATAAGAAGCCTCAAAATACTTAAGGTGAATTTAGATGAAAATTAGTTTTTCACTGGAAATTAATAAACCCAATAAATTTATCTGATCCTTCTCATAACACTTCAGTCTTTAGGCTTTTCCACTCATAAAGAGGTCTCAATAAACCTGGCTTCACACAAATGCCATCTCCTTGCTGGATTCAATTCCTGTCTGTCTCTCAAGCACACATTTATATATGTGTATGCACCAATTGGTACTGTCACTGCTAAGTATCACATCAGGGAAAGTGTTGGCAGCAGCAAAATCATGACCGCAATAGAAAGTGAAAAGAGGGTTTAATAAATTAATTTTAGCAGCTGTGAATCATTCTTTTCCTTGTATTCAGACTTGTTACCCAGCTAGTCACAGCACAACCGGGGATGAAATTATTTTCTGGATACATATTTAATGAAAGGTACATAAGATTTTTGTAATGGAAAGAACTATATTGGAATGTAGTGTTGGTGCTTTCCATTTTTCTTTAGAAAACTGTAAGCTAAATCTATATTTCATCTTTCCATTATCTCTTAGTTGACTGTATAGTTGCAATTGGCACATCTGGCTGACTGGATTTATTTCTGAAGTTTGATATGAAATTATCAATAAAGTGTAGCTTTCTAGTCACATTAACTTTGGGGATTTTTTGCATAAAACAAAAGAACAAAGATTGCTTCTCTGCAACTAGTTATCCAACATAGGTGTTTAATAGCTGGCCTTACCTAGAATATCCAGAAGTATGCCTTGTGAATGGACTATTTTCTTTCACAGTACATTATTTGTTTATTCCTTAATAGTATCTGTAATGCAAAAAATAAACTTACAGTAACTCAAGTGTAATATTCTTAAGTATACAGAAAGTGAATTATTAAATGCTTTATATCTTGTCATGTAACATGGCTAAAACCACTGAGAAAAGGAGGTTATTCTCTATTCAGTGCTATGGGATTTACAGTACTTTATGTACTAGTCCAATGAGTTAATTCCTATTAAACTGATAAAATTTAACTAGGATTTTTTTTCTGGCATTTGGATTACTGGAAGAAATACAGAAGAAGCAATGGCTAAGGATTAGTATCTGATATCATTTTAACTTTTCACCCTCTCTTTACCCTCCTTTACTTTACCCATCCAAAACCAAGTAAAGATGACTAGCAATAATATTTGGAATATTGGCTGGTTTTAAACTTCTGTAAATTGCAAAAGATATTGACAGCTTTAAAACATATTTCATAAAATCATAGAATAAGTTGGAAGGGATTTCTGAATGCCATCTAGTTCTACCTCCTACTCAAAG
Organism: Gavia stellata; assembly: GCF_030936135.1. NCBI lineage: Eukaryota > Metazoa > Chordata > Aves > Gaviiformes > Gaviidae > Gavia > Gavia stellata. The sequence continues at coordinate 50,082,317 of NC_082594.1, read as the reverse complement.
CAGGGCCAACTTCAAAGTCAGATGAGGCTGTTCATGAACCATTCTAGTCAAGTTTTGAAAATTTCCAAGGATGGAGATTCCGTAACCTTCCTGGGTCACATGTTCCAGTGTTTAATCTCTTACTCTGGCAATTTTTCCTTATGTCTGACAGAAATTTCCAGTGTTTGAACTTGTGAACTTTGCCTCCTGTTCTTTTGCAGTGCACCTCTGAGAAGAGCCTGGCTCCATCATCTTTGGAATCCCTCTTTAAGTACTGGAATATTGTGTTGTGAAGTTAATGAGCTGCAGGAGGAGGTCAGTGGACTGAGCAGCATCAGAAATCTTAAGAAAGATTGTCTAGATCTTCTCTGAGACCCTGCAGATACAAAAGCCTAAATCTCCAACTATATTGAAGGAGTTGTAGGCAGACTCTGTGCTTATCAGCTGGGGAAATAGAGACTCCTGTGATGGTGAAAGCTGGAAGCATGTGACCTCTGGCACCAGGAGAATGCCTACTGTTCCACCTGCAGTTCTGCAGCTACAGAAGAGGTTCAGTGCCCTGGTAGCAGATGAGGGGCTAGGACCTCTCTCCAACAAAGCAGCTGAGCTAGCTGACACTGAGCCCTGCAGCAGGACCAGGAAGAAGTGGTGAGTGATACCATTGCGGAGACTCCCTGCAGCAGGGGATGGAGGTTCCCACTTACCAACCTGACCTGCTGTCTGGGGAGGTTTGCTGCTTGCTGGCGCCTTGGACTGAGGATGCTGTCGGAAATTTTTCAGGCTTGGCTGGTCCTTGAATTGTCACCCTCTATTGCTTTTCTATGTGAGCACCAACTAATCTGCCAGAGGACACTCTTGGTGTGTTGAAAGTGACTTACACATCTCTGGAGATGAGATGGGCCTAGGGGTCCAAGAGCATGGAGGCCCAGGTTGTGTTCTCCTTGATCCTGCTGGTGTGTGGAAGAGCTTGAGGAGAAGTGAACAGATCCTGTATGTCAACACCAGATGCTCTATGCCCTGTTGGCAGCAAGAGGACTTAGTTTCTGCCTCTATGTGACCCTTTTGGAGAATTGAGGGATTGCTAGTAAGAGAAGGTATCCACCCAATAAAATGGGAAAAAGCATCTTGGCCAACAGGCTGGCCAACCTGATGTGGAGAGCTTTAAACTAGGAATGACAGAGGAGGAAGTTGAAAACCCACTATCAAATGGGGAAATGAGGGACCAGCTTGGCAAGCAAAGGGTGAAAGATAATGTGGACAAAAGACCTCAAAAGTAACAAATAAAACAACTGAAAGGGATTTAACTCAAGCATATTCACACCAAAAAAGAAGAGGTGAGAAGACAGCAATATGGGGGAAGCTGTCTCTTTTTTGAGGGGAAATCGGTATGACTTGGTACCTCTCTGAAGTGTCTGTACACTGACACACACAGCATGGGGAACATACAGGAAGAATTAGAAGACTGCGTGCAGTTGAAGGGCAACAAACTCATGAATATCAGAGATGTGGTGGGATAGCTTGCATGACCAGTGTGCTGCCATGGATGCATACAGGGTTTTCAGGAAGGAGAGGCCAGGAAAATGGTGGCAGAGTTGCCCTTTTTGGGAATGCATAGAGATCTGCCTGGAGATAGCTGATGAGCCAATTGAGAACCTGTGGTCTGAGCGCAGATCAATGTGGGTCATGTTGTGCATGTCTGCTACAGACCACCTGATCAGGAAGAATTAGAAAAGGCCTTCTTCAGACAACTGGAAGAAGCCTAAAATTCTCAGGACCTGGTCCTCATGAGGTTGTTAACATCAGCATTGATAAACTTATGAAGTATGGGGCAGATAAGTGGACAGTGAAGTAGATGATTGAACTGCGGGGTTCAAGGCACTGTGAACCGTGGCATGAAGTCCAGCTGGCAGCCAGTCATTAGTGGTGTACACCAGGGATTGACACTGGGTTCAATACTGTTCAGTCTCTTCACTAATGACCCGGATGATGGGACAGAGTACACCCTCAGCAAGTTTGAAGAGGATACAAAACTGGAAGGAGTGGCTAATATACCAGAAGGGTACGCTGTCATTCAGAAGGACCATTCAACAGGCTGAAGAAATGGGCAGAGAGGAGCTTTATGCAGTTCATCAAAGTGTAATGCAAAGCCCTGCACCTGGGCAGGAGTTATTGCCATACATCAATACATGCTGGAGGCTAACCAGCTGGAAAGCAGCTTTCCTGAGATAGAGCTGGGGATCCTGGAGGAAAACACATTGACCATGAGTTAGCAATGTGTCCATGTGACAAAGAAGGCCAACAGCCTCCTGGACTGCCTGAGGAAAAGCGGTGCCAGAAGGTCAAGGGAGATGATATTTCATCTCTGTTAAGCACTGGTGAGGCCACATCTGGAGTGTTATGACCAAGCCTGGTCTCCCCAGTACAAGAAAGATGTAGACATACTGGAGTGAGTTCATCAAAGGGACTGGAGCAACTGTCATATCAGGAGAGGCTGAGAGAACTGGGATTGTTCAGCCTGGACAAGAGAAGACTCAGAGGGATCTTCCCCTAGCATCAGATATTAATATAGCTTGATGAGAATACGGAGCTAGACTCCTCAGTTGTTTCCAGTGACAGAATAAAAAGCAATGGATACCAATAAATTCTGTTTAAGCATAAATTTATTATTTTTTTTTATTGTGATGGTGTTCAAACCCTGGAGCAGGTTTCTCAGAAAGGCTGGGAAGTCTCCACCCTGAGAAATATTAAAAACCTGATTGCTGTAGTTGGTCCTGCTCAAAGCAGACCAGTTGGACTAGAGGATCTCCAGAGGTCCTTTCCCATTTCAACAATTCTGGTTCTGTGGTAAGTTTCTGTGAAACTTCATTGAAAGTTGAAGACTCAGTATTACTTTACAGGACTGAGACACATGTAAGACAGGGTTTCTTCCAGTTGAATCCCAATTTCTGTTCCAGTTGAAGGCACTGTCAAAAGACTAATGACTATAGTGAGAGAATCAGATGTACGAATGTACCGTATTAGAGTACTATATTGCATATTATCTGCATAAAATGCAAGTTAACAAAGCTTCTTTCTTACAAGTTTCCAGTGACTGAAAACAAATTAATCTGGCAAAGCTACACAAAATTAAAATAATCAGTATCACAGGAAACTTCTGGCAGCTAAAGAAATATGTTAGTTTTTAGCTTTTAACCTCTTTCATAGGACTTGCTTGCTAAAAATAAGACTGCAATTTCACTTTGACAATGTCATTCAGGAAGACAGGTTTCTACTAATCAGTAGATATTTGTTACTTTTGATAAAATAATGAGGGATGATTTGTTTAATGCAAAAAAATCTACCTACATTAAGGAATACAATTTACTTACAGGTACATTAGGAACCTAGTGTAATGGCTCATTATTTTGTACTTCAAAGATTTCTGAATTAAGGGACAGAAAGTTCTACTTAGTTTGTCAAATATTATAATTCCATAGTGTCAGTAGCCTTCACTTATCTGGGGCATAATCTACTCCAAATGAACTCAGTAGGAAAGCTACAGGGAACATTTGAGATGCAAAAGAATGAGAAGTCTAATCAGATGAACAGAATACTCCATTCACCCTTCCTGCTTTTCTCTGCGTGTATTTCCATTCAGAATTTCTGCACGCTATTACTGGTTTAATTTGGAAAGTCGCAGCAAGCAATAAAAAAAGACAGTCCCTATGATAAGTAACAATTATTATGAGTTTTACAGTGTCTGTCTATTGCCCACTCCAACAGATGCAGGAAAATCCATACTCCTAGGTCACATACACAGAATCCATCCTTCATGCTGGGAAGCACTGTGTGTTCAGGAACAGCTCACAAAAGCCATCACACTAAGAAAACAGTAGAAAAGAAATGATGCAGCAAACATGAGTCTTAAACTAATTTCTTATGGAGGCTGAAGCTCTGTGGAAACTCTAGTGTGAAGGTAGGCACATTTCATCCAAAGTCAGGTGTTAAAACTTGAAAATTGAGATGCATGAGAGTCTTACTTTCCAAAGATTATAAAGGACATGACAGTAATGTAGTCTTGCATTTAAATGACCTAAGGAAATTATGTTTAAACTCATTTTCTGTATAGTAATAGCTCCATGTAAGCAGTAGACTCCCAATAAAATCAGAAAAAAGAGCCTTGGACAGATGCTGTCATGCCAATGGTAAACACCAGCCAGTGTAACCTACAGCTGATCATTACTTGGTCTTCAAGAAAATTTCTGTTGCCTGGGAAATAGAAAAAGAGCAAGTCGTCATAGAATTCAGAGACTGCAACATCTGTGTATAATAACCAGGGACTTAGAGAAATGAAGTTTTTAAATCACAGAATCACTAAGGTTGGAAAAGACCTGTAAGATCATCAAGTCCAACCATCAACCCAACACCACCAGGCCCACTAAACCATGTCCCACAATGCCTCGTCCACACGTTCCTTGAACACCTCCAGTGATGGTGACTCCACCACTTCCCTGGGCAGCTTATTCTAGTGGCTCACCACTCTCTCAGTAAAGAAATTTTTCAAATCATTATATGTCACTTCTGGAAGTTACACAATGAAGGACTGGGTTCGCCAAAGTGCCTATATCCACGCAGGTCCTGGAATGACCCCCTCTACTCTGCTCTTGTGAGACCCCACCTGGTGTACTGCATCCAGCTCTGGGGTGCCCAGGACAAGAAAGAGATGGACCTGTTAGAGCGGGTCCAGAGGAGGGTCATGGGAATGGTCAGAGGGCTGGAACACCTCTCCTCTGAAGAAAGGTTGAGAGAATTGGGGCTGTTCAGCCTGGAGAAGAGAAGGCTACGGGGAGAACTTGTTGTGGTCTTTCAATACTTAAGTGAGGCTTATGAGAAAGATGGAGAGAGACTTTTACCTGGGGCTGTAGTGACAGGACAAAGGGTAATGTTTTTAAACTGAAAGAGGGTAGATTTGAATTCGATATAAGGAATAAATTTTTTTACCATGAGGGTGGTGAGACTCTGGAACAGGTTGACCAGAGAAATTGTGGATGCCCCATCATTGGAAGTGTTGAAGGTCACATTGGATGGGGCTTTGAGCAACCTGATCTAGTTGAAGATGTCTCTGCCCATGGCAGGGGGATTGGAACCAGATGATATTTAAGATACCTTCCAACGCAAACCATTCTACAATTTCTCCCTTATATGCCTCAATTAAGTGCCTAAAGTTATAGGAAGGGCAAACCCTCATTCTCCTCTATGTATCAAGCTAAAATTTGGAATCCAAAAAAGCCAGACATCAAATCATTAATAATCTGCAAGTAATCTTAACTAAATAAGTGACTTTTTTCTTGTAATGGATCTCTGGAAATTGTGAGATTCACTAAGCAGAAACTTGTATTTTTAATAACTGAATTTCCACTGTTTGATTTTTTTTGTAAAAATGCATCTGATATCTCAATTCAGTAGGAACTTTATTGTACCGAGCACTTAAGAAAATTAGCTCAAACTTTTCCTAAATATAGAATTATAAACTTAGGGGGCTTTTATATAATCTTGACCCTAGACTGTAAAATTACTTTTATAAAAACTAACCTAATGAGCACCTGTAGAAGCAGTCTTGGAAAAACCTTTTTTCCCAAATATCTTTTCCATAGTTCTAGTCTAACCTGATAGTATATAATCCAAAGATACACCTTTCTGTTAACAAAAATATTTTTTACAGATGATTTCACAAAGCAAAAGTCTGCTTCACGAATATTTTAATTGATCCCTCTTACTTTTTCCTTAGCAGCAGATGTGAACAGTGTGAATAGACAAATCTCTCAAAGATAAGTTGTAAATAATCATGCACTCTACTCTTTCATATTTCTTTCTGATGTCCTACAGAGATCGGACAGTACACACTAATACATTAGCACGATATGCATTATGCTCACATTTATAACAAAACAAAACTAAAATACCTAGCGCTCCACAGAACTCACTAATTTTGTCACAACAGTGCCTTACCCTTTAAGTACATATTATAATAGAGGGTAAATGTATGTGCTATACAAGAAACACTTCAGTATTTCTGGTTCAAGACTAAAGAAGAAAAACTTCACAACAACTTACAAAAAAATGAAGAAAATTTGCAAATAAGGAAATATTGGTATACCTGCATACAGAGTTTAAATGTAAAGGAGGGCACAGCAAATTGCTAGATAAGCAGAAATAGTTACTTCTAGATATACTGTGCTGGGATAGAACATGCTCTGAAATTAGAGCTATGTTCGAAAGAAACTGAGAGATACTGGTCAGAATTTCTTGCATTTGAGCTGTTTGAAGAAGGATTTTATATCAGATTGGATGATAGAAAATCATGTTTCTCAGTTAAATGTTAATAAGGGAAAAAAGTGTTTTTTTAATTTTAAAATAAATTGCCCTGACCCTGCACTAATTTTAAAGTTAATCCTGGAATAAAATTCCTGCTTAGCTCATGTCACAAATTTCAGTGTACCCCCATAAGGATTTGCAACTCAGAATTCGGAATGAAAAAGTACATTCAGCTCTTTCATTTTCTGTTGTCCTCAGTTTGAAATCAATTTCATAAGGAATAGATGAGTTGTTGTATGTTAACCAATTTTTGTCAACTGCACTAGAACCTCAGCCTTTCACAAATTTTGATACATGACAGAATTCTTGATGCACATGCATTCCAGGTGGTTCTCTTTTGTAGGTTCTCTTTTGTCCTCACTGCTGAAATAGGGGCGTTTGAGTTTTGTTTTTCCTTTTTCCCTTGGACACATATATATGTTACAACACTTGCATAATCAACTTTTTTTTACCATAGCTTTTTTGTATGCTACTAATCACATTGCACTACAAAAGAAACTGTGTCTTTTTTGGCACTTAATTCTTTTATCAGTTGCTAATTTCATTGGGATTAAAAGATAAACAGCAGTAAAGTGCTCAAATACCTTTAAACATCTCTGTTTAGATAACTACAGTGGACCGCAATTACATTCTTCAAGTGTGCATTGGGTAACATCGAGCTAATGGTTCACAGAAAAAATTCAGTCCAAAAATACCCGGTCTACTATTTTGTTGTCAGAAAACATAGGGAACATCTGTTACATGGGCTTGTTAGGTGATAACACCATCAGTATCTGTGGGCAATTATGTAATAGCCATAGCCATGTGAAGAAGGAGATGGGCTGAAGTCATTTTTTCTACTGTGTTGATGCCAACATCAAAAACCGTAGATGTTGTTGTTGTAACAATTCATCCCACATCCTTGCATGCAGTAATATAGCACTTTTCTTAATGTTTACTCTTAAAAACAGTTGGACTAGATAGGACACAGAAGCCTCAGTGAGTTTTGTTTCAGTGCATTGCCATTGTTTTCCAAAGGAGAAAGCTGAACAGGCATAGTTCAATAATGCATCTCAATTTCTATGTAAACAGAAAATAAATTTATATATACATAGAAGACTGTGGTCTGGAAGGAAACAGAGGGAGATATTTGCATCATTTAGGGCCTAATTTACTTTGGTTGATGCTAGTGGTTATAATGAAATCTTACTTTACATGTGATTTTTTCCAATGTAAGAAAAATATCAACACTTTTCAGCTGTTCATGTGCAAAAAAGGATCAAAGCCCCCTATTAAGTATCTTAAATATGACAATCTAGCCATGGACATTACAGTTCAGAGAGAAGAAATTAAATTGGTCATGGAATAAACTTGCCTGCAGCTGGTAAAGTCTTCTGAAAATTCTAAAACTGACACCTACCCAAGGATTTTTTTCAAATACTATTCTGTAACATTTCAATAAAGCATTTTTGCTTTCTAATGGAAATCAAAATTAATATCTTCTTTTCATCTTCCACTCTGAACATTGAGATTTTGCATCTTTCTCCAATTCATTTTGTTCACATTTAAATACTTATTTATAGTCCAGTTTCATAGGAGTCTATGTGGTCTTTTCCATTTCATATACATGCACTTAATTAAGCTAACCAACCAACCAACCATAGAAGGAACATAATTATTTACATTGATTTGAACAATTCACTACAGTACCTTTTTTATTTGATGTTGTTTAATCTTTCCCCCCCTCATCTTCCTTTTATATTTAGATTATGGTGTGCTTTGATACAGTCTTTTTAATTATGGCACAACAATACAGCCCATTTATGCATTGTCAAAATAAAAATCCCTAGAAATATTGAAATTTAAGACACTACATTTTTCTCTTACTGGTTTAAGTGGTTAATGACATATTTTATTGTTCTGTCTATGCATTCTATTACTGTATCTCAACACAACAAGAATAAATGCTAAGAACCAACAGTAACTAAAAATTTATTGAATCTATTTTTCTCCTGATGAATAGTATGTACCAGTACCAAGGATATCTTGGTTCACACCTGTGGTAGGTTGACCTTGGCCAACTGCCAGATGCCAACTCAGATGCTGTTTCATTTCCCTGCTCAAAAGGACAGGAAGAGAAAATAAGATGAAAAAGCTCATGGGAGATCACTTACTAATTGCCATCACAAGCACAACAGATACAACTTGGGGAAAATTAATTTCATGTTTTTTGACAGTTAAAGTAGATTTTGGTACTGAGAAACAAAGACAAATTAAAACATCTTCCCCCCTCATCACCCATTCTTCCTAGGCTCAACTTCACCTTTCATTCCTGATTCCTCTACCTCCTCCCCACCCTGCTGAGTGGCACAAGGAGGCAGGGAATGGGGGACTGGACATGGTGGATGGACATGGTGCTGTGTGGTGTTGGGTGGATTGTGGCTTGTTATTGTTGTTGTGTGGCGTGGGTTTTGTGTGGTGTGTTTTTTTTTTTTTTTTTTTTTTTTTTTTCCCCAGGTTGGACTCGATGATCTTACAGGTCTTTTCCAACCGTACTGATTCTGTGATTCTGTGATTCTGTGACTGTGGTCAGTCCATAACAATTCCTTTCTGATACTCCTTCCTCTTCTCACTTTGCCCCTGCTCCAACATGGATCATCATCCATGGGCTGCAGTTCCTTCAGGAAATATCTACCTCCTCCACCATGGTCTTTTCCAAGGGCTGTAGAGGAATCTCTGCTCCATCACCTGGATCACCTCCACCCCTTCCTTGTTCTCTCACCTTGGTGCTTGAAAGGTTGTTTCTCACATTTTCTTTTCTCCCTCCTCTCTCTCAGGCAGTATTCTTCCCTTTCTTAGATACACTCTACCTGAGGTACCACCATTACAGCTGAGGGACTTAACTATATCCTGCAGTGGGTCCATTAGAGCCAACTGGAATAAGCTGTGTCCCACTCAAGGCAGCCTCAGCCTCTCCTTAAAGAAGCACCCCCCCTGCAGCCCCTCCCACCCACCTTGACACCTACACCCAATAAAAGGGCCAATATACAAGTTCTGTGTACTTCTATGCACCTGTAACTCTCTTATTTTGACATTTTTAATTTTATAAAGTGAAATTGTATACATTAAATAACAGGAAGAATAAAAAAAAAATAAAGCTACTAGCAGTTATTTATAGGTTCAGGGTTTTTTCCTGAGTATATTTGGAAAGTTAACTATGAAAGTTCTTTTTTCATTTTGTAACTTTTCAAGGTTAATCAAGCTGTCAGGAAAAAATTGCAAATACATGTGCCTGCACTCAAGAGTACAAATATGCAATCACAGCAGGAAAAGGAATATGTTTTCCACTTGGTTGCAATGCATTTATCGGGAGAGTTCTCAAGGAAAATGGTCTGTAACTTAGATGTAGTTTTAAGTCATTTTTTAAAATATCTTTTCACACTATGTTGTTAATGCCATTTCAAAACACTGCTTTGTAAGGGCATAAACTAGGAATGAACTGGTAAGGAAGAGAAATATATAGGCAAATGATATTTCCTTTCTCTGTTTTATCTTTGTCTTATATTGATTCTTAGCACTACATTTTCAAAAAGATGAGATTGTCACAGCTGCCGCTGACAATTGCTTATCTAATTGGGCATGCAATGGAATTGCATGCAATTTAACTTTTCAAGAGGTAACAAGGTGAGACATGGGCTTAGTCTAGTAAAGATGGTTAGTCAGTTAAAAGAGAAATGCACTTATTTTTAATTCCTTCTACTTTCTTCTTGAAAGCAAGTTAAGATCAACATCATTTAAACAACCTTTATGCTTTTGCATGGATGGCAAAACAAGCTGGTAGTGTTAAAAATGAACTCTTCCCTTTCTTTACTGTTTTCATCACTAGTCTCTTAAAATTAATTTCTTTCTCTGGATTGATCAGCTGAACTGTTAATCAATGGTGAAGGCATAAGTCAGATGTATTGCTGTAGAAGCCACTATTAAAAGAAGAAACTCCTTGCTTTAAAACAGTACAGATTTTACTGAGGCAGCAGTGAATGATGAGTTCCTTAGCATAAGAACAGATGTACTAGTCAAGGCAGAGAAATATCTAGTCACGTAATTGGTCTTGTTAGTGATCTGTAGTGGACAGTTAAGTAAAAAGCAGATATTGACACAACCTTATTTTGTACACCCTTCCAAATATCAGTTATGGCTAGCAATTAAGCTTTCAAATAATATATAGGGAATACATGTCTTTCCCTGGAGCTCTTTTCCACCACTATACTTGTATGATCATTTGAATACAGCAGTAAAATTCAAGCACTTAAGCTTGTAGACTACAGACTTTATGTTCTAGAGAAAAAAGAAAAGAGAAAACAAGCAACAGTAACAAGACAAAAATCTTATTTTGAGTAACATGCAAATGAAGTTTCTTATTTGTGTGTTTATTTTTCTTCAGAGGGACAACATTCAGCTTTTTTGAGAAGAATAATATGATAAAGGTGCTCTTAGTTGCTCTAAGTCAAGTAGCATTTCAGTGGTTTTCTGGGGGCTATTTTAGGCTTTGTCTGTCATCTCTGTGTCCTGGTATGTTTGCACCCTGCTTTTCTCAGCATTCTCTCAGTTTGCTCATGTTTGCTCTCTCTTGTGCCACTCTCCTTTTCCGCTGCCCACCCCACCCCCCCCCCCCCAACTCGTCTCAACCTGCCCTCTGCTTGGTGCTCACTGAGGAGACACATTTCGTCTGGAAGGCTCTAATTGTCTTATCATAGAGCTGACAAACAGACAAGTCAAACAGGCTTCTTTCTTCCCTGATGCTCAAAAATATGTCTTTTTACCACAAGTTTTAAAACAGAAATTTCTCTCTTGCAGGCACCTTGGGATCCAGGTGAGCTTAATTTTCTTCCTAAACTGCAGATTACCGATTTCCTCTTGTGGCCTTCATACTTGTTTACACCAAGTTTGATTGAGTACATGAATAAGATATTGCCAATGTGAGCTGGCAGACCACGTTTAACCCACAGCTAACTTCACCACACTGGCTACTGACAGACCCCTTAGGTGTCAGTATTTCTGTCCACTAGTCAGATAGGACCAGTATCTTAGGCTGGTCTGAGGTGTCAGGTGCTGCTACATGTGCATGCCAAACTGATTGATAACTGCGGAAGCAAAAAAAGGGACTCTGTACTTTTTCTCTTGCTGAACTTAGCCCTAATATTAAACAATAAAGGGCAAAATTTCTTCTTCATACTTTACTGAAACTAGCTGAATAAATAAGGGTTAAAAAACATGAACGAATGCTATGAAGAATTTGGCACCAGGGTCATAAGGTTAACAAAGTAATAGGATACTTTCATAAAATGTCCTGAGCTTTCACATTGATTTTTTTTTTTTATTTATGTTGAATATATTTTTCTTCACCTCCCAAAATTAAAACTACAGAGTCAACTTTCTCACATTGTTTATATCCTCATATTCAGATTTATCGATCATCACACTTTTCCTCTCCATTTCATATTCTAATACTGCTTTTCAAAGCCTACCTCTTTCACCTATAGCCACACAATTCTTGTCTGCCACCCATATGAAAGACAGCAATATTTACAGCCACAGCATTCTTCTCTTCCCATCTCTATGATCAGGCCCCTCTCTCCACATCCTCTCCCTGAGTCTTTTTCAGTGTCTCTTTTCTTCCTTAATTCCAACTTCAGTTTTCTCAGTGGAATGAGTAATTCCTAATTCCCTGTGAGAGACTGAACTATGAAACATTTGTCTCAAAGATTGCTTGTTGAAGGTGAACAAAGATTGTTTTAACTGGCCGCGGAATGCAATAAGGACAGCTGCAAGGCCACAGAGGCCTCCAGTCCGTGAAGCATCATCCTGCCCAGCCAAGCGATATGCAGGAATATGGAGGCTTGCAAGTACACCGTTGTCGTGGAAACCACAGCCCCTGAGTGGGGGGATAAAAGGAACTGTGGAAGAAAACTTTCTGTGATTGCCCACCGTGAAACTGCGATTTCCCACTGCGAAAACCACCAAGAGGTTTGGACCCCCGGGACTCCATGGATCCATGGTGGTGACTATTCTTGCAGCTCTACCTTCACTGCTTGCTTGATTTCTACCTTTTCTTTCCACTCTATCCTATCACCACTATTTTCCACTTTTGATGATAAAAACCTGTTCTGGACGTACGACATTTGACTTCCTTTGGTGTCTTGATCTCGCTCTTGGGATCATATCGAAACCTCCCCTGACACTGGATCGGGACATTCCCTCCTTGTATCTGCTCTTTCACCACATGTCTCTTTGTAGCTTGACTACTCTGCGCATCTTTTTAGTCTATTTGTCTTCTCTTACCACTGTTACTGTCAATCTTTGTGTGTTTCCTCCCCTCTCTCCTTTACATGGAATTACTTGACTGCACTGTAATGTCCTTCTTCAAAACCAGTTCTTCTGTTATTGCTTCCTCATTTTCTTACTCATCATTCCCCAAAGAAGACTATCAGGGCATTCTTCTGCTAAAGTAAGGTAACATTTCATCATCTTTATTTCTCGAGGCCTCCATCTGTTTCCCTTTTCTCCTTACCTGTGTCATTTTAATGGGCTCAGCAAGCTCCCTGAGGCATGGGTAAAGAATCCCTATAAAACACTGCATGACACTGGTGAAAATCTATAAAATTTTCAAAACAATAAAGATTTAAAATTAGAAATACTTCCTTTAAATTAATTGCCAGTCTCAGTTTTATGATGGAAATGGCACAGCTACTAAACCGGGTAACCTAAGAATGATCATAAACACTAACCATTTTCAAATTTCCTCTGAAAAGTACTGAATATGTTGTCTTGTGCATTGATGCTATTTTCAAAAATAGTTCTCAGTATTGTGGATGCATAGCATGCTAAAATGCATTGTTTAAATACAGTGTCTACAAAAATCACTACTTTTATGATGAGCCTAATTGGCTGTTAACTGTGAATACAGTTGCTTGCTAATTGCTTGTTGTTTCCTCCTGAGCTATACTTTTCATAAACCAGATCAGCAAACTGACATCTTTTTAGAATAAAAATAATGAAAAAGTCTTTCATCTTGTAACTTTTTTAATGTTTCTTCAGTACAGTGAAAGCTTTGAAAAATATTGTCTTCTCTTCCTGCTTTGCAGACTAAATTGTCTTCACTCATGAAACAAACAAGCCCGTATTTTTAATCTCAGGCATTTGCTCTATAAAGACTGCTTCTCCCACCCCCACCCCCACCATATATTTAAAATTATTGGTGTATCATTTCTCCTGTTGGTGTTTTAGTTTAGGTTTTGGGGACGGGTTTTGGGGAGTGTTGGGTTTTTGGGTTTTTTTGTTAGACAAGATTTGCAGTGAAATAAGATGCCATCCCAGAGAGTACACATCATGTAGGTGAGGTTAATATTCATCAACCGTAACCTCCAATTGTCATATGGGGAGCCCTTTCTTTGATAAAGAAAGGTTAATTAAAATCAGATACTTCTACTGATTAAAAACCAGGAAAAAATCAAAACTGTTCCTGGAGTACCATAGCAGAAGCTTAACTGTTTAAAATTACGCATGCATAACTATTTTTACTGTTCAGATGAGTCAGAAATTTGTCAAAAATTTTTACAAATACCTCAGCAAAATACTAAAGTTCTTACTCATAAATAATTTTCATTCACTAAACCAGTCTCACTTATGTATATGCCCATAACAGACACAAACAGGCTGCCACTAAGGGCTCATGGGGAAGTTTATTTTTCCTTTAGATGGAGGCTGTCATGCATTTCTACAGGTCTTTGGTCTGAACAATTATAGTACAAGTTACTGAATTCTGAAGAATGGTACTACATCCCAGCAAGGAAGACTAAGTATATTCTTACATTTTATTCCTAATATGCACTTGCCACTATTTTAGGGACCAAATCAGCTTCACTTCAGTCTTTTAATCTGTAAAATATGAATGAACCCTGATATATATGCAGGATTTTTACACATTCAAGCTATCACAGAGCTCAAGATAAGAAGTGTGTCATGTAATATTAATATTAATAATAATAATAATACCCATTATTGTATTTGTGTCTTGAGCAGAAAGAACACTCAAATCAGGACTATGTAAAACTGTTGTTATAGTTACGATGAGGATTAATGCTATGAAAACAGAAGAAAGAAAATGTTCATATTTTCAAGCTGTTAATCTCGTTAAAATGTTGTTCCCTTTCCCACAGCTAATTTCTCTGGAGTCTGATGAGCCACACATACCCCTATAGTTAATTTACCTCTCCCTTCAGAGTTCTAGCAGATGGGAAGTAAGCAGCAGGCTAGGAGAGTTGTGCCATCCTCTTAGATTCTCCTATCAAAAACAAATTGAAGCTTAATAAAGGAACAAGAATTGTCATATGAACAAATAAGTGCTAGGTGAGTAAATTATTTTTTAACGTAACATGAAGCTGCTTCTACTAAACTCCAGTAATTTATCTAACTCAAAAATATATGTACTTCTTTTTCTTATCCTACCTGCTTAAAAAAAAAACACGTTACAATATTTTAGAAGTGGAATGTTATATTTCATGTTGGACATTATTAACAACGCTAAGGAAAATATAGGACTAAGCTTACACAGCCCTCTCAAAATGAGGACTACCAATTAAATCCTAACACTGAATGAACTCATTTTTCCCAACAGTTTGAACAAACTGCCTGAAAACTTCCTAGAGGGAGGTGGAAATTTAGAAAATTTTAATGTCTACTTTTTTGGTTGCTGAACTTTGCATAGAATTTCTAAATAATAAAGTGCTGAGTGTTGGGGGAGATAACAAAGATAGTAGCAAAAGCCTGTGGTTTAGACCAGTCACCTGAAAACAGAGTGTTAAGGTTCAAATCCATTCTTCCATATATTGAAGGATGCCTTGAGACAGCCAATGAAAAGGCACAGAAAATTGTTTTATCTTTCCCAGATACTCCACAGCTTGGTATTTAAGAAAATCCTCTAGCAAATTGCAGGTTTAAGACTCCTGAGGCAGCAGAATACATTGAATCAGGTTTTCTTCAATTGTGTGTGAATGCTCTAAGCATTGAAGTCTTCATTATATCTGTGATTTCAGGTGTCACACATGTCATCTTTTCAAACAATACTATTTGGTCAGCTCAAGCTAAGTCCTCAAACATTTGTAAAATGATCAACACCTTTTTTTTTTTTCTTGAACTATGTTTTCATAAGCAAGTCACCAGGTTTTACAGTACACAAGCCAAATCTATCTTTACACAAATACATAAGGGCCAATTTGAAACCAAAGAAATCAAGCAACCCCTAAACAAAATAACATGTTACAGCAATAAATAAAGTATATTCATAATAGGATACCATGAAGTCTGTTCGAATCAACCTCTTCATGAACAAAAAAATACATTTTTGCTATAATTACTAACACTTTTGGGTGGAAAATTAAACTTAATTACATATATTTAAAAATACAGTGAGTTTAATTACAACTATTTTTACTAAAATTTTTGAAAAATAACTTCTTATAAGATCAAAAAGATTAAAAATTAACTACCTTGTTTTGAAACAAACAACACACAAAAATAATCAATATATCACTTGATGTGAAATTAATCTTCAGGATTTAATAACATAGACAAAACCACTGATGATTAATTTTTTAAATTATTACTTTTGCTCTGAATTTTTTTCAGTTGGTCTGAGTCAAAAACCCCGAAACCTCAAAGAAGAACTTAAAATTTTAAGAGAGTGTTCAAGGTGGGTGCCATGCCTACAAGCATTTTCACACATGTTAAAACATACTTATCATTTAGTGAAGCCTACATTTCCTTTCAATATCCAAATTCTTGTGAAATACAGGGTGTAGTTCAGTTGCCTAAATCGAGGTATTCAGTGTTGCTTTACTTGACACTTTAGGGTATCTCCTCTAACCTCCAAGTCCTGCTCCAGAAATGCATCAGTTTCTTGTCGGTCTTTCACCTGTGTATATCAGGCAGCCCTATGTGGATGTCACAGTGGGTAGTACAGTTCCCCGTGAAAGAGGAGTAGGTTCTCTAATTCTTTAAGAATAGGGAATATTTCTAAGGTTGTGTCTAATGTGATGGCCTCTGTATCTAACAGGACTGTATAAGTAGCCAGTAGTGAATTTTCCCAAGGTGAATATCATGGGAACCTTGCCACCCCTGTCATCCAAATCAAATAGGAGTTAATTGTTTATTGGAAACTTGTTGACACAATCCCCATGATATCCTTTTTCTGTGAGTCCTATGTGTAGGCTAAAAAGGGTCCCCAGTATTACAGGGCCCATAGCCTGATGTTCTAAAACATTGTGTATTAATGAATGAAATGCTTCTTCAGGAATAACTGTCCATTCCCAGGTAACACACTTCTTTAACGAATTATATAAGGGTTGATCAATTATACCAAATCCTAGAATATGGGCTTGCCTAAATCCTAAAGTACCTAAGGCTTGTTGGAGCTCCTTCTTGTTAGAGGGTGAAAGTAATTCCAGTATTTGCTATAAGGCGCCAGAGGGAATACACTGTCTGCCACCTTGCCAGCTTGTACCTAAAAATTTAACTATTTGACTAAGTCCTTGTTGTTTAGCTTCAGGGATAGAAATTCAAAATAATATTTGTAATGGAAGGGACAGAAGCATGTAGTAAGAAAAGAGACAAAATATTTATGAATCACTATTAGCAGTATAGAAGGGTTTTCACTAATTTTAAATAAAAAAATTTTGGCCACTTGGAAGGTGTTGTTGGAAATTCCTCTGTTTGTTTTCTAGTAATAGGCTCGGGGGAGCAGATGGGACAATACTGCCAGCATCCAGGCTGTCAGTGCAACCTCTCTCATAACTAATCCCATGGTTTCTGTAACTCACCTGTTGTAAACCCTAATCCTCGATGGAGATCCCATGAGTTCTAAAACTCATGAGTTCTAAAACTCATTCTAAAACTCCCTTCTGTTTGTAAAGGGGTTGTTTTGTGTCAGATGGTTTAGTTTTAATGGGAAATTTTTGAACATTTTGTCCCTTACAATATCCCTTTGGTGTTTGGGCAATCTTGACCCAACCTTCTCTTTTACAGACTGTTGTTCTAGGGGTAGTTCCCTGTCCTTTCTGCCTTCCCATAGGGTCTATCCAATTTTGTAGCCTATGAGCCATTACAGTCTTCCAATCAGTGTCCCTACTGTGTAACATTAAGGCTAAACCCTTCGGTCCCCCAGGCACCACATTTTTGCAATAGTCTCCTTTTCCCTGCTGCTGTTGCTGACATTATGTCCCAGGCTATAGCACCTTGTCCCTTAAGGACATCCCGAGCAGTCAGTCTCATTGTCCATTCAGAAAACCTGTCAGGAGTATTTCAGGGAGGGGTAGGGTTACATTCCCATGGTCCTGGCATTTGTCTAAAAGCATGTATCACCGAAGATAATAGAGAGAAGGTATAGGGACCAGCTCCTGCATCAGGGTTATGAAGAATTATTCCTCCTCCCAGAAATACTTGTTTGGCCTCATTCTGATCAAGAATAATGGTTCCAGCTCCTGTTTGATAACACCATGCCACCCGTCTAGACACTGTGCTTTGCGCTGTATTTTAAGGACCTCTGCACTAGTTGTTGTGCAGCATAGATTGTAGGGGTCGTCATGACCTTGGGCAGCAGGGAAATGCCTTTGTTTCTGGCAGGAGCCAGGAATTGTACCATGGAAGTTTGAATGATGGGGTGCAAAGGGGCTGTCCTATCTGGATCAGATTCAGGTAACAAAGTGGGGGGTAGGAGGCCTGTTGCCAGAACCAGACTCATGAGGTGGGGGGCAAAAGGCCCAGAATCATCCTCCTCACTATCAATTTTCAGTATATGTATCTTTTCAATGGTCTTATTCTCTGAGACTGAGCATGTATGCTCTTGCTCTGGCTGTTGTAAAGCCACAGGTCTGAGATGAGTTTCTAATTCCTCAAGTAGCTGTCTTTTGTCAGGACTATGAGATTCAAGGGGCAGTTGCTCTAACTGCTCTAAGTCACTGTAAAACTTCTTGAGCTTCCTGCTTAACAGCACTCAGAAAGTGCTTGCACTGAGAAGACCGATACTTTCCTGCCACTCCTGAAATTCTGCTCACAGAATTTTCAATTTTCCGTGTTCTTCTACTACCTTTCCACATTTTCTCCTACCTTCTCTGAAGTGTCTGCATCCATGACCTGTGTATTTTTCAGAATACCACTTCTGACACTAATTAATGTCACAACCTAAAGGGCTACCCAGACTGCAGGTGTGTAGAGATAATGACTATGGGTTCATAGCATTCTGTAATACACAAGTATATGAAGGCTTTTATCCTCTAAATTTCTCTATTACAGATTACCATAAATACCACAAAAATCACCTCTAGCAAGTATACTACCTCAAAAATCATAACCAGCAATATACCTATGATTAATGAAATGAATATATATGTAACAAGCTATTAAAAATTGCTATCAGTGATCAATAATATGTATCAAACAATAGTATGGCAGCAGTCAATAATAATAGCAATCATTCGTACAGCAACAACCACATAGGTATACAGTATTACAGGTTACTACAAACTTATAATTAGTGAAGCAACTTATCAACAATATAGCAGCAGATATACCTATGACAGATTACTTAAATGGGTGTATAATATTGGTATCAAGTGAATTAGACAGATTTCAGAACGGGCCAAACCATCCCAAAAGGTAGGACGAACTGATCCCAGAAGGGGGCCCAATATCCCAGAAGTGGGACAACAAACTGAACCAACCCCAGAAGTGGGACCAGAGAGGGAACCAATAAAGTAACAGACAGGACTACTTCAAAGATGATTCACGTCAGAGTCTGGAGTCAGCCAGGTGTCCCTGGTGAGATTCACAGAAAGTTCATGCAGAGAGTTCAGCCTGTTTAGGAAAGAAAAAGTATGTGCAGCATGGGAAGTTCTCAGAGAGAGAGAGGATACATTTTGGATAAAAATTAAGCCTTTTTTATATCATAGAGACATAAGAGGGCTTAGGGCATCACCACTTTGAACAGCCAATAGATGTTGTTAATTTCTGTTTTTCACCTGTAACAGCCAATAGATGATGATGTTTTCTGTAAGACCAATTTTATTTTCCCAGACGGTTTTCACTTTTTCAGATGATAAGTTGCCATTACAGTTCCTTGTTTTAGCACTTATTGGTGGAATCTCAGGATGTCTCTGGTTTCTAGGTACCTAGCTGTACTTCAAAGACATCAGCTACATTTTTCAAGGATGTTTGTGGTTCCCAGCCCTGGTTCCCAGGCTCACAGCTCCCAGGATGGCAGGCAATTTCCCTGTCAGTATTTTTGAGCAGACATTTTCTTCTGTTCAGTAATTTTCTCCTAACCAGGCCACCTTTATCGCTGCTCACATCAACAGTAGTCCTCCATCTCTGCTGGCAATAACTGGAATTCTGACACCTACGTTGTGGACATTAAATGCAGTTGCTTGTGAACCTGGACCTGGGCCTACTTGAAAGTAAACTATTCCTATGCAGGAAAAGTATTTGAAGTCACTGCTATTCAAATATGAAAAAATCCCCAAACAACAAATAACCCCAAAGGTATGCACTAATAAAGTAAATATTTTTATCTAGTATGTGGGAAGTATTATCTCTGTCATTATGCACTATTATGGTACATGTGCTTATTCTGTCAGTGAGCATTATCCCATCACTTCAGACCAGAACACTTCAGCATACTTTTACAGTCAGTTCTAACAGCTCCAAGGCCATTATACAATATGAAGAAATAGAATCATAGAATCATACAATATCTCCAGTTGGAAGGGACTGATAGGGATCATAGAATCTAACTCCCTACTCCTCACAGGGCTACCTAAAACTAAATCATATGACTAAAAGCATCATCCAGACGCTCCTTGAACAGAAAAGGGAAAACTTATTTTACCCCTTTTCTATTCAAATACTATTTGTGTTTCTTCAAAAGATGTTAACTTAACTAAAATTAAATTCTTAGGTGACTGACTGTATATTCTGCTCACATATTCAAGGTTTGATATTAAGATGGAATTTTTATCTAAGTCAGGCTGTCAGTGCCTTTGTGTTGTCCTTGTTTTTTTTCTGCAGTAATGCCTGTGTAGCATGCAATGTGACTGACTACATAGAGCCTGCTTGGAATTGTAAGTTGCATCTTAACTCGAGGCAGGTGCAGTCATGATGCCCTGGCAGTCCAGTTCTTTGGCTGTTCGCTGAGATTTCCTCAAATGCATTGTACTTCCCTCACTGACTATAGACGAATCTGTCCTTACAGAAGAAAGAAGGAGACAGATACTTCACATCTAAGAGGTTTCATCCCAATCGGCAGTCAGGATGCAGCCTTGAGGTGCTATGGAAATCTGAAGCTGACCAGATACGTGCTTAGTGATCTTTGCCATCTCCTGGCAAGTCTCCATGGCTAAATAAGAAAAGGCTAGGGAGCAATGTCTGGCCTGCCAAACAGGTAGCATGCATAGTTTCATGTAAAAAGTGACTAGAGCTAATCCACTGTATATCAAGTGCGTATGTATTGGGTTTGCATGGCAGCGCTTTGGTAGTAGGGGGGGCTACAGGGGTGGCTTCTGCGAGAAGCTGCTAGAAGCTTCTCCTATGTCTGATAGAGCCAATGCCAGCCGACTCCAAGACGGATCTGCCACTGGCTAAGGCTGAGCTAATCAGCAACAGTGGTAGCGCCTCTGTGATAACATATTTAAGAAGGGCTGAAAAACCGGGAAGCGGCAGCCGGAGAAGAGAGGAGTGAGAATATGTGAGAGAAACAACTCTGCAGACGCCAAGGTCAGTGCAGAAGGAGGGGGAGGAGAGGCTCCAGGCGCCGGAGCAGAGATTCCCCTGCAGCCCGTGGTGAAGACCATGGTGAAGCAGGTTGTCCCCCTGCAGCCCATGGAGGTCCACGGTGGAGCAGATATCCACCTGCAGCCCGTGGAGGACCCCACGCTGGAGCAGGTGGATGCCTGAAGGAGGCTGTGATCCTGTGGGAAGCCCATGCTGGAGCAGGCTCCTGGCAGAACCTGTGGAGCCGTGGAGAGAGGAGCCCACGCTGGAGCAGGTTTGCTGGCAGGACTTGCGATCCCAAGGGGGACCCACGCTGGAGCAGTCTGTTCCTGAAGGACTGCACCCCGTGGAACGGACCCATGCTGGAGCAGTTCGTGAAGAACTGCAGCCCGTGGGAAGAACCCACGTTGGAGAAGTTCGTGGAGAACTGTCTCCTGTGGGAGGGACCCCACGCTGGAGCAGGGAAAGAGTGTGAGGAGGAAGGAGCGGCAGAAACAACGTGTGATGAACTGACCGCAACCCCCATTCCCCATCCCCCTGCGCCGCTCGGGGGGGGGGAAGAGGTTCAGGAGTGAAGTTGAGCCCGGGAAGAAGGGAGGGGTGGGGGGAAGGTGTTGTTTTTTTAAGATTTGGTTTTACTTCTCATTATCCTACTCTGATTTTGATTGGTAATAAATTAAACTAATTTCCCCAAGTCAAGTCTATTTTGCCCATGATGGTGGTTGGTGAGTGATCTCCCTATGTCCTTATCTCGACCTACGAGCCTTTTCTTCATATTTTCTCTCTCCTGTCCAGCTGAGGAAGGGGAGTGAGTGAGCAGCTGTGTGGTGATTAGTCCGGCTGGGCTTAAACCACGACAGCGTATTAGAGTGAGATTGTCAGAGCAGCTAGTGATTCTGCTTTGTAATAATTTCATAGTTTATAAATCACAATTATAATACAGATTATATATACATAAAAAATTTATATATATATTTACTAACATTATTGTTATATTACTTCACGGAAAAAAGACATTCAGAAAGGCACAAAGAGAAACCATATTGCATTTTTTAGAAACAAATAGCACACTACTAAGAATTTTCAGGGCTATGCATTTTCAAATTGAAGTATGCATAGAGAAACAAAAGGTTAAATACTTAGATGTCATGGTCTATTAATATATATATGGAAATAGTAGATCAAATTTTCAACAGTCAATATATTTTATTGGTGTTTTACAAACAAGTTGTATAACACTACGTTGAACAATATTTAGCAATATGTGAAACAGAAACGCACATTCTTTTCATTACCATTTTTTTAAGCAATTTGTCATGTTTGAACTTTCATGTAAAATTATCCAGGTGTGTTTTAAAGATGTAGTCTTTATTTTATTTAAACATATATTTATGTCTTTTATGATTGATGCAATTAATTATAATTATTGCTATTATGGTTGTTTGCAAGTGTAATTTATATGTAAATTTAATTCTGAATTATTCATCGTGTTATCTTCCTGATAAGCCATGAGACAATTAGTGTCTTATATGATTGCATTGTTTTCCTGTTTTACACACAGACTTGCTATTGTTTTATTGATTCGTCTCAATTATATGAATAAATGCCCCTAATGAAAATAGCAATAATGACTGAAAAAGATCTAAGATAGCTTTAAAATAAAGGATTTGGTTCCCAAATCTGAAGGAATCTAATCTAATGGAAACCTGAATTCTCTAATCTTTGCTTTGTATTAGAGACACTACAGGATAAGCAAAGAATACCAAACCAAAGAGCAGCAACCCCTCACCCCAAAATGATTCTAGAAACAGAACTCAGGAGTTCCCATTTCCAATAACTATGTTTGCTGTCAGGCCCAGAGCCAGATTTTTCTCTCATATGGCATTTTTGCTGCAGGGGTGGCTTCTGTGAGAAAACACCAGAAGCTGCCCCCATGTAAGACAGAGCCAGTTTCAACCATGTCCAAGACAGACCTGTGACTGGCCAAAGCTGAGTCCATCAGCGATGCTGGTGGCACCTCTGTGATAAACATATTTAAGAAAGGGCAAAAAAAGCTATGCAGCAGCTGGGAGAGAGGAGTGAGAAAATGTGAGACACACAACTATACAGATAGCAAAGTCAGTGAAGAAGAGGGAGAGAAGATGCTCCAGGTGCTGGAGCAGAGCTTCCCTTGCAGCCCATGGAGAAGACCACAGTGATGCACGTTGTCCCCCTGCGTCCCATGGAGGACCACAGTGGAGCAGATATCCACACTGTAGCCCATGGAGGACCCCATGGGCTGCAGTAGGTGGATATGTCCTGAAGGCAGGTGCATCCTGTGGAGAGCCCACACTGGAGCAGGTTTTCTGGCAGGACCTGTGACCCCGTGGGGGACTCAAGCTGGAGCAGTCCATTACTGAAGGACTCTACCCCATGGAAAGAACCCACACTGGAGCAGTTCTTAAAGAACCGCAGGTTGTGGGAAGGACCCACTTTGGAACAGTTTGTGAAGGGCTGTGTCCCATGGGAGGGACCCCACGCTGGAGCAGGGGAAGTGTGTGGAAGAAGGAGTGGCAGAGACAAAGTGTTATGACCTGACTGCAACCCCCATTCCCCATCCTTCTGTGCCACTCATGGTGGGGGGAGATTGAAGAGTCAGGAGTGAAGTTGAGCCTGGGAAGAAAGGAGGGGTGGGGAGAAGGTGTTTTTAGTTTTGTTTTTATTTCTCACTATCCTACTCTGTTATTAATTGGCAATAAATTAAATTAATATTCCACAAGCTGAGTCAATTTTGCCCCTGATGTTAATTGGTGAGTGATCTCCCTGTCCTTATCTTGAGCCATGAGATTTTCATCGTATTTTCTTCCCCTGTCTTCCTGAAGAGAAGAAGTGAAAGAGCAGCTTGGTGGGCACCTGGCAGCCAGCCAAGGTCAACCCACTACAAAGGGCTCAGTCCTGCAAGGAGAGAGCTCTCTTGTCAAATGTGAGATAATTTACAACCTCCCAGACTATAATTGCCAGTGTGGGTTTTTTTTTCCTACTGGAAATATATGAGCTATGTGTAGCATGGGTCCCAACTTCACACAGCCAGTTAACTGCAACCAGAAGTGAGGTGCCTAAATCCAAGAGTGATACACTTTCAGACATATTTCCCTCCAGCATTGGCTTACAAAACTTATTTTTACCCTATTCTTTGGCATATAATTCTCCCAGGTAATCTATATAAAAATTTTAAAAGCTTAATTCAGCACTGTGAATTCCATTCTTGTAATGAATTTTCTTTTAGTTGATGAATACATTACCAAGCATCACAATGCTTAGTTTCTTTCTAACTTCAGCTTTAAATTTTGTTTGTGGCTCTGTCTCTGTGCCCAGAGTTCTAACTGAGTAAGTTAGAGAAATATTTATCTGAAACCCATCAGTCTTCATTCCATATTAATAATAGATCATCAGAGAAAGTTAGCAGCTGACAGATTTTTGAGGGAGTTCGGTAGCTTAATTGCCATTTGTATTTTAAGAAACATTTTTGTTTAAAATACTGAGTCACAGAAAGTTAATCAGAAATAACACCTGGAATTTAGTAGAAGGAAACTACCCTGGTTAAAAGCAATGTCAAAATTTGGTGGATCTTGACTGTGTGTATTTAGTTATACCAGTCTATTATACACTGTAATATTCTCTATTTTCTTGAGTACCTTTGGAAATTCTATCACTAGCATTAAATGATCGAATGGCTTTGTAAATTGCTAAAGTATACATGTACAATGTTTTGCAAGCTGCAACAGCAAGATATTTTCCTAAATATATAAATTAATAAGTGTATTTTAAACAGAACCATACATTTCAATGTTGCCTATTTTAAATGCATATTGTTATGATTATTGTTTTCAAGAAAGAAACAGATTTCTTGTCTGGAACAATTATGTTCTGCTGGAGCCACTGGAAGTTATGAAAATTTCAACTGTTTAAATGGAGAGAACAGTAATTCTTCAAGCCTAGTGAAGTTTCGCTCTATAGTTATTAAAATAAATTACAGCTTGTGAAAACTATTAATATAATGAAATCCTGCTTGGAAGAACAAAAGACTTATTGCATTTTTTCAGAAGTTCTTTTTTACCTTGGGACGGTTGTATGAAGTAAACTACCAATTAAAAGCATCAGAAGTGCAGTACTACAATCTTGATCCTTTTTCTTAAACATCAAAAAACCCCAAGCATTTTCACAGAAACAAAGACCAATATTAGAAACTTTAGGCTTACTCAGTTCTCAGCACATAGCCATCTACTGCTTTATGGAGTTTTCTGGTTCAGAAGGGCATAGGTTGTCTGCAGTTCTTGTGTAATATAGATTAGTCTTTTGTGGATGCCTTAGATACCCTAGGAAATCTCACAGGTATTAGGCAGCTGAACTAAGACCTCAATGTCATCCTCTAGAGAGTTAAGAATAGAAGAAAACGTGTATCTAGAACTAGATATATGAAATATATCTAGAAATAGAAGAAAACAATATCTAGAACTTCTTTTCACCTGTCCTGTAAAAATAAGCAAGGTCAACAAGAAGAGAAATTGATCGTGAAAATTAGTCTTGCTTACTTTGGATATTCTTACTAAGCTCAAACTTACCAGAGAAAATGTTGTTTGAAATCTTCTTGATAAAGTGTTTATCTTCTGGGGATCTTCAAGCATAAGCACCATCCTCTGAAACAAAACACAAACAACATGAACCTATGTACAGATTTCACACAGAATAATGGGAGTGTATGCTTTGCACAGATTTTGAACCAAGAAGCTTTCCTGTGCTTAGGGATAATGTCTAGAAGGTGGCACAAATACATGTCTATGTAAAACTTTCAACTAGTTCACTCGGAAGTGTACCCTACTGCCTTTAACTCTAGAGGAGAGATGTGTTAGAAGGTGTTGTGGGACTTTCCCAGCCAGCATACCTGTATTTCTTTTCCGTAGAAGCCAGAGTGTAAGAACAGGTACTATACACCTAGATCTTGCTTCAAAATACGGAGATGACTTACTGGCATGTATACCTGCATCCTGGTTCAGAAAGGCTCTTGAGTTTCACAAGTTTCATGAAAAAAATAGAAGAATGTTAATTTTCTAATATAAATATCAGGTAAAACAGCAAGGATCATCTATAGATCATGGTTCTTTAATGACAAGTTCAATTAAACAAATAAGGGGGGAAATAGAATGAGAGCACTACTAAACATAGTAAACAAACTGGAGCGTGTCCAGAGAAGGGCGACAAAGCTGGTGAGGGGTCTGGAGCACAAGTCTTATGAGGAGCATTTGAGAGAGCTGGGGTTGTTTAGCCAAGGGAAGAGGAGGCTCTTCCTCCTGAAAGGAGGTTGTAGAGAGGTGGGTGCTGGTCTCTTCTCCCAAGTGACAAGTGATAGGATGAGAGGAAATGGCCTCAAGTTGCACCAGGGGAGGTTATTAGAAAAATTGGTTATTAGAAAAATTTCTTCAGTGAAAGGGTTGTCAGACACTGGAAGGGGCTGCCCAGGGAGGTGGTTAAGTCACCATGCCTGGAGGTATTTAAAAATGTGTGGATGAGGCATTTAGGAACATCGTTTAGTGGTGGACTTAGCAGTGTTAGGTTTACGTTGGACTTGATGTTAAAGGACTTTTCGAACCTAAACAATTCTATGATTCTATGACTCTAAAGGGCTGTTTTCAAAATCAAATAGGCTGCATTAAAAATATTGTGGAAAATACATGAACTGCTGAGGTGACAGATGAATGGGTGATGCAGATATTGATCAAAGTATGTTTTATTTTCCAAAGGGCATTACATACTGAAGTTTAGGGCTTGACTAGAACAGGGGAACTTGAGAATAGGAGATTTAGTATAGGTAGAGCACAAAAGACATTTAAAAGGAAGATAGAAATGCCCAGTACACCAAATTACCTGCATACCCAGAGAAGAATAGTGTTGTTGCCAAAAATTTGATGTCCACAAGTAGGGATAAGGGTGAAAAGCTAAGCATTCCTTCAGATAAAGAGCCGAAAAAGAAATTATGAAGAAAAGCTACAGCTATAGGTTTGCAATAAGTTTATATTGTATTGTGCAAAAGAACATTGAGACAATAATGTAGCAAATACCACAAAGCAAGCCGTTTCACTCAAGCAAGCCACACAAAAACAGAAGACCGGTGAATACCAACTCCTATGAGGAGACTAGTGTCCCCTCCCCACCCCAAAAAAAAGGCATATGTAAGTGTCCTAAAAGGCCTAACATAGCTCATATAGGTACAAGGAAAATGTCAAAATCAGGTTTTCTGTAAAATAGCCATACCAGCAGCATCAATAGTGGTACTGTGATATCTTAGAATCATTCCACATCATAAAAAAATCTAAACAGCTGTGAAATTCTGTAAAAAAACCCCAAACAACACAGAAAACAACAAACTTGAGAGTAGCTCAGAGACTGGAAAAAAACCATTGTGATATGTTTAAAGGCATAACAGGTGTAACTTTTCTAACTCGTTTTAGATGTGCTTAATGCACACATTCAAATCTGAACAAGTCTTCTGTGGTCCTTTTACATATGCCTGACTTAATATGAAATCAAACTGCATCCCAGGAATGACTATTTCTATAACTAGTTATGAAAATTTCAGGTGGGAAGCTCAGATGTGAACGTCTCCTCTGTAGACACTGAAAATTCGATCCAGCCAAATGACTACTGGAATATTTGAGAATCAATGTGCTTCCCAAATCTGTGTAAACACAGCATCTTCTCTGATGACTGTCATTGAAAATGAGGCCAAAACTGGAAATTAAATGTGTCCTTCTGTCAAAGAAGATTAAAAAATTAAGAGTAAACTAAAAAGCTATTCCACCATCATATGCGACATAATTTATGGATGTTACTCACACTCAGTTTTAGGAAAGTTTATATGTGGCAGGTGCACTCATGCTGACAAGAGATCAGGGACATTAGGACCGCCGTGTCGTTACTTTTTGCTACCCTACCTTCACGCCTTTACAGTGACTCCTGAGGGCTATCACATATGCACCTCGGTCGAGGGGCAGAAAAGGCAGGGCCCTCAGCCAATGATACACCTTGGTCAAGAGACGTTTCTAGACCACTGACCATATATGACCACAGCTCAGATTCAACTAGGATATAAATAGAGTCCCACTGGAGGGCAAATGGAATCAGTCCTCATTGAAGTAGTGGGTCTGCAGTTGGGGACTCTCCCCTTTGGTTGGGATGCCACCCAAGGAAAATCCTCAAGGTTGAGAGCCTTCATCTTGTAGGTGAGAGATAGTGAGCGTTTTGAATCTTATTTCTAAAGCTGGCTGTGCAGCATAAATTCCTCGTATGTCATCCTGAACCTGTGGTTTACTGATGTTGTTGGAGTGTTGAATGATTTTTTGATAAGCCTCATTTCTAGTCAGTTTTCTGCTAAACAGTTTTGGTTTAAATAACATTTATTTTTTATCACCTGCCCAATTTGATTTTGTTAGCCTTTAAATTGGCGCACCTCTGCACCATCCAGTCCGTAATATATACCTACATTTCTCCATACACCTTCAAACTTTTAGAAAACAATACTGTAGAAAATTATAGTCTACTCTTCCTGGGAGCATAAGGATTTTCATGGGAAATGCATTCATGATGGCATTCATCTTATTTATTTCAAACACTGAAAAAACATCTTTGGGTGAATTGAATCATTCTCTATAGGTACTCTACCTGTTATAGATGCTACCTAAGGACAAAGTTGAGCTTCCTTAAACATAGGTATGCGGGGTCATCAAAGGCACCCAAGGATATTTCTCTTGGCCTCCACATGCTACTCCAGAAAGGTCTGGGACTGTATAGAACTATTCTATTATGAGCCAGTCTTGTGCTGGATACCTTAGGACCTTTCAACGACACTAGAAGATTCTGTCTAAGCAACTGTCTTAGATGTCTAAAGTTGCATGATGATTCTCACCATAGGAGCAGATGCTTCAGTATGGAAGCTCATCTGTGGTTCCAAACATTGCCTTGGAATCTTCTCTAGGAGTTCTTAACAGCTTGCTGAACATGAGATATTTTTAATTAAATAACCAGGGCAAACTGAACCAACATTTTTATTGATTGTTTTTCATTCATGAAACGTGGACTGAATTCAGTTTTCCCTACAAAGGTGATTAATGTCATTTGTAACACCTTGCCCTGTCTCACCTATAGTTGTTGCTTTGATTTTGGTCCTTTGTTACAGCTTCTTTCAGACCTCTCAAAAGACTTACCACATTGCACATAGTATTAGACACTTACATATGGGCCAATGTCTTCATGCTCTCTGCTTCCCTGCTTGTATATGTATCAAGGTCGATTGCTAACAAACCAATTTTAACACAGAAAAACATATTATGTTACAATGATGATGGGTTTCAGACATAAGAGTTTGTGTCTGTAAACACAGGCATATGTTTGTGTGTGTATATACACAGTAATCATTATAAAAGATCAGAAACCTTTAAACCCCAAATTTTTAACAAGCCTGTAACTGAAGTACGGGAAAACTCCATCCCAGGATCTTACAGTTACTCAACTATATGAAAGAGAAATTCCTGTACCAGAACTTCCTCAGTTTCACAGCACAAGAAGCAAAGCAGGAGAATGACCTGAAATAGCAGGTTTGCAGGACAGCAGAATACAACTACTGTCAAAAAAAAAACCCCAAAACCCCTTGTCTCTAGGACGATGAGGGGAAAAAAGTAAATTATGTTACAAACAATCTTTATAAGTTAAATTTTCTAAAGTAAAAAACCACAAAGCCACCACCTCCAGGTTTTATTTTAGACAATAAATTGTTGATGAAAGGAAAAAAATCCACAGTGATTCCTGGAAGAAAACATATCTGGAGATTTAAAAAGGTTTCATTAGGAAGTCTTAGTATGACAATACATGAAGTTAGATCAGTAGTAGCCAATATAAATACACAGAGGATACCTTTCCTATGTAACAGAACCAGAGGCAGGAACCTGTGAAACTTAAGACTAATCTTGTGGCAAAAATAATTTAAAAAAAAAATGAAAAAAGTATCAATAAATGCAAAACAGTGCACACATGACAGCTTAATTAAACACACATACCTGATAAATCCTAGGCACATAGACAAAACACCTAAGTTCAAAGAATCCTAGAATGACAGAATGGCTAAGGTTGGAAGGGACTTCTGGAGGTCATCTGGTCCAACTCCCCTGCTTAAGCAAGGCCACCTACAGGTATGTCCAGACAGCTTTTGAATATCTCCAAGGATGGAGACTGCACAACCTTTCTAGGCAACATGTTCCAGTGTTTGACCACCCTCACAGTAAAAAAAAAACCTAGTGTTTTCTTGTATGTGCATCTACTAACAGACTCTCTGGCAATTACTAGCAAACTTAGCAGTACACTTCTTTGTGTGTGTTCTTTAAAGAAAGAGAACTACACTAACTGTGACTCTGATAGAGAAAACAGTAACTGTAAGATATTTGTTTATTCCAGAGCTTCAAGCATTAGAGGGCATATGAATCACTAAAAGAGAACATAAGGAAGGAAAACTACTGACTGAACAGGCATCTGGTTTATGTACTAGACATTTGGGGTCTAAAATTCCACCACATTTCATCCTACATAGGCACTTAAAAATGTAGAAAGTTTCACTGGATGAGAATGGCTGCACTTCATCCCAGTTTTTTCACAGAAATATATGTCAGTGTGAAAAGAACTTGCTGATTAATGTGCCTAACACACCAAAGATATGATATTAAATAATTACATATCCCCCCACGCTTCCTTAGTCTAAATCAGGTGAAATTTGTTTTCTTGACTGTGTGGTCCCAAGAAACTGTGCTTCATGTAACTGTACCCAGCTTACCAAGACCATAACAAAGTGATCTTAAAGCTGAAAGAACAACACCCTGAACTGTTAACCAAGCAATCAAGCTCTGCAGGGAAAGTTGCAGTAGACCAAAATCTGTGGTAAAGCTCATGACTCATTAGTTACACACAGCAGTGAAGAAATAGGTCTTTGGGGTATCTACGAAACTATCCACACATGCGTACTAAACCATGATTTAGGTATCGATGGGTATATCTACACTACTAAACGAAAGAAAGGAGAAAGAATATTCAAGCATTGGATCCCAGTCATCTGCAAAACTTCATTCTTAGGGTGCTCCCTGTCTCTATTCTGAATCTTACCAACTAGCTTTCCCCAAGTCAGATTTTATACAGTGGGTTAGCCCTGTTTACAGAGGGTGTGAAGGAGTGCCATTTGGCTTCAAGACAAGGTAGCAGTGTATGTGCCTCTTTTATTAGCACTACAGCTGTATCATAGATTTGAGACTATGCTACAATTAAAAACCCTAGTGTTGCCCATTAAATTTCTTTTTGCAGCTGAGTTTTCTGCAGGCACAGAGTTCTGTCTTTGCATGTACCCTGATTTGCTCCATTTTGATAATCCTATGTTATTTAACACCATATTCTAATGCTTTCTCAAGTTATGTCTTTCTCAAGTTAAGTCTTTATGTCTATGGAAGACTTTCTCAAGTTATGTCTTATGTCCCCTAACAAGATTCAGTTCTCCACAAAATGTCCTTGTAATTACCCCCATCTTCTTACAGTGTCATTCTGGAATATAACAGTCTTATGGGTAAAGTACTTTTAAAGTGTATGAGATACAGATTCAGTTTCCTCTCATGTAGCAGGTCAAAAGTGCAGTGCCTTAACTATTAACTATTTTGGGAAGGTGTGGTGTGAGGATGGTAATTTTTCTTCTATCTCTTTGAAATTATGCTATTGTATATTACTACTACTGCAACAACTACTTCCTAAGTTGGGGAGAAAAAAGAGGAAAAAAGAACACCTAAGGATGACTGTATACCCTAAAGGTTAAGAAACTAGTTCAAAAGGACAGAGTTCAGTGTGCTGGCCACAGCAACAAAGACTGAAGAAAACAATCCTAGGAGCAAGCTACAAATGGATTTGTCCCTCTCTTTTTTTCCCACATGCTCTAACCACAAGATTAGAGAGTCACGTCACCTGTTGCACTCACTCTTTTATTTGTGATTTTTCTCTTTGGCTCGAAGACTCTGTAGTTCTTTTTGCACAGGGACAATGTAAGCAGGTGGAGATCCCTTTAACTAGGCAAAATAACTTTCTTTGTAAGCTTGCATGGTATTGCTTTTTCTAAATATTATATTAAATGCAAAGAAAAAAATTACATTGACATAGCTAAGAATATATACGTAAAGATGCCAAAACGTACTGGTGTGACACTTTCAGAGACCTTTTGCTGTGTATTCTTTTAAATGGATTTTCAGTGGGATCTACTAAATTTAAAAAAATAAAATTAAAAAAAAATTGCATATTCTGATAGAATGTCATTTAAAAAAAAATCTTCCTCTTGTAGGAAACAAAACCTAATTAAAGACCCAGCTGAAACAAAACCCTGAAATACATGGTACAATAGCAGTAAGATATGCTACATTGAGTTAACTCTGTTACACAACTAATTTGCTTCAGTACCCTTTTTATTGGAAAAAATACGAGTCTGTAACTTTACCTCAAAAGAAATTATATATTGCCCAGTCAAAGCAATTAATCTCTTCTAGTACATTTGTTTTCTGGTTTCTTTTCTTTTTTTTTTATCAAGTATACCAAACACCAACGTATCTTCATTGTAAACATTGATTTCATGGCCTTTTTAGGGATTGCTAAGTAAGCTCTCATTGGGTATTAAAATGAATACCATTATCTACATTGACATTAATAAATATCACCTTCAGATAGCAGTGTTAGGTTAATGGTTGGACTTGATGATCTTAAAGGTCTTTTCCAACCTAAATGATTCTATGATTCTATAACACTGTCTCCCACAAAACTCTGTTATCCAAGTTAGGACATTATGGTCTGCATGGTTTTAAAACCGGATGGGTGAAGAATGGCTTGAATGGTAAATCTTAGATGATAGTGGTTAATGAGTTGTACTCTACCTAGAGTACAGTAAAAAGAGGACTACTGCATGAGTATATCCTGGAACCTGTCCTTTTTAACACCTTTATCAATGACCTGGAGAAAAGATAGAGTGTACCTTCATCAAATTTGAAGATGACACCAAATTGTGGAGGCACTAGCTGATACACTAGATGGCATGGTGACCATACAGAGTGTCCTCAACAGGTTGGAGGAATTGGCTAACAGGAACCTCATGAAATTTATGCAATGTCCTGCCCCTGGGAAGGAAGACCCTCCCTGCAACAATACAAACTGGGGACTGATGGGCTGGGGAGCAGCTCACTGCCTCTCAGGGACCCTTGGGCCCCAGGCCCTAGCTCCTCCTGGCAGGGACCATGGGGTGCTAATGGCTTATTGTAACAGTCTGTCTTTCTTCTTGAGGGAAACTGGAGGGTCAACATAAGGACTCAAAGGACCATTGAAAGTTAAATTCAAGTTTTATTATATATGCTATGGTTACCATACAGAATATGGATACTGGTTCTTTGTTGGTTTTTTAATAAATAATATAAATTGTAAAGTAAAATGATTTAATAATAATTATAATAATTACTATAACTATGAATATATATACACATTTTAAAATAAAATGAGTTTTAAAATAAAACAAATAAACAGAATTAACAAATAAAGCCAAAAAGGCAAGTATAGAATTGATTACTGTATTGAAATTTCTGAACTAACCAGTGTTTCTGACTGGTTTGTCTATTTTAAGAAATAAACACCCTTTACAGAAAAGGTTTCCTGTTAAATTCTGTCATCCACTAAAAGTGGAAAATTTCAATGTGTTGCCCATGTTACAAACAAAATATGCACTACGGAATATAATGTGCTTTAAAAGTGCACCATGACTGCAATGCTCCAATTGGAAGTGTCTTAATATTAAACAAAATTTGACAATTTTACAAATATCAGATTTTTCCTTCCAAATTATGACCAGATTTTAAGAAACCTAGGTGAGCTTTTGAGGCTAGCAGGGGCATTACAGGCTCTAGTTTTATTTGCAATACTCACCACTAATTGTCCCATGTTACTAGAAGAATAGGAAAAATAAAAGAAAATGGGTTTTAACAGCAGGCAACAGAACACAGATGAAATTTGTATAGATTAAATAGGCAGCAACTATAGTTGTGGTAAGTCCTAGTGTATCTTCTGGATAAAGCCTGAAAGTTAGAAGATGACAGAAGTTCTCTGCTATAAAAATTATCCCACTGTATTCATCATTGGTGTGCCCTCACCTTGAGTACTGTGTGCATTTCTGAGCCCCACAATTTAAGAATGATGTTAAGGTCCCTGAATATGTCCAGAGGAGGGCAACAAAGCTGGTGAAAGGGCTGGAAAGAATGTCCTGTGAGGAGCAGCTAAGGACTTTGGGTTTGTCTAGTTCGGAGAAAAGGAGGCAGAGGGGCCACCTCATTGCTCTCTACAGCTTCCTGAGGAGGGGAAGTGGAGAGGGACGTGCTGATCTCTTCTCCCTGCTATCTAGGGATCAGACGCATGGCAATGGTTCAAAGGTGTGCCAGGGGACGTTCAGACTGGGCATTAGGAAGTATTTCTTTACCAGGAGGGTGGTCAAACACTAAACAGGCTTCCTAGAGAGGTGGTCAATTCCCCGAGCCTGTCAGTGTTTAAGGGGCATTTTTGGACAATGTCCTTAGTAATTTGCTTTAACTTTTGGTCAGCCCTAAATTGGTCAGGCAGTTGGATGAGATGATCGTTGTAGGCCCCTTCCAACAGAAATATTCTCTTCTCTTCTCTTCTCTTCTCTTCTCTTCTCTTCTCTTCTCTTCTCTTCTCTTCTCTTCTCTTCTCTTCTCTTCTCTTCTCTTCTCTTCTCTTCTCTTCTCCTCTTCTATCTGATTCTGTAGGAATATTAGCATTCTTGGATATCTAATGGGAAGGCCATGAAATTCATGGACTGCATCACAAATACAGCCTATTAATTTTTTAAAAATCAGATAGCCCTCTCAAGGTCATCATACTCATGCTAGCTCTCTCATACGGAGAAGAAATGTCATACCTTAAAAAAGGGGGTTTTCTAAACAGCATGTTAAAAATCATTAAAAAGGTGTTTGTAATTTTTCATCCATAATGCATTGACATTACTGATTCCTGTCAAATGTTTGAAAAACTTAATTAATATGCAGAGGCACAATTTAATTTCACTTTAAAGCACTCAGATGTCACTGCACAAGATCTTGAAAAGAATAACTTCCCTATCTACACGCTACTTTGAAAATAACATTATTTCAGGAAACAAGTGCTGTGGCACATTTTTTAGAGAAGACAAAACCATTTAGAAGCTGCTATTTAATAAACAGCTTTGTACTTCTATAGCCTTATATTAAAGGAAAAAGCTGTATTTTTTTCTGTTTTTCACATTATAAGTGGATTATCTGATGCTTGTAACAATTTGGTTTGGCTGGCCTAGAGCTGTATATAACATCTTCTGCATTTTTCCACTTTGTTCATAAACTGCAACTGAAAAAAGAAAAACAGTTGTCCTTTTTATTCTGCTTCTTGAACCAAAGTTAAAACCAAAACTCTGTTTAACATAAGCTTCTATACTGCTACCAAGCTGAGAGAATTACAGAAAATTCTACCTTCCAGAGTATAAAAAAAAATAAAAATCTCAGTAATGCTAATATAGAACCTAGAATATATCAAACGGTTGATTCTTCTAACATTCTTTACGTTAAATGCAAATTCTATAAAAGAAAAAAAAAGTAGTAATGTAATGTATATATGAAGATTTACAGAGAGTTGGTACCAAAGCTTGAGAAATGGCTTTGAAGAATGTGCAGGAAGAATACGGGCCTGTGGGATAAACCTTAGTAGTCTTGGAAGCTATTTTTTCTCAGATTTATTGCACAGAGAGTGCACCAAACAATCACTCTTTACAATTACCTGAAAGGGGGTTGCAGAGACGTGGGTGTTGGTCTCTTCTCCCAAGTGACTACCAACAGGGCAAGAGGAAATGGCCTCAAGTTGCACCAGGGGAGGTTTAGGGTGGATATTAGGAAAAATTTCTTTACTGAGAGAGTGGTGAAGCATTGGAACAGGCTGCCCAGGGAGGTGGTGGAGTCACCACCACTGGAGGTGTTCAAGGAACGTGTGGACATGGCATGGCGGGACATGGTTCAGTGGGTATGGTGGTGTTGGGTTGATAGTTGGACTTGATGGTCTTACAGGTCTTTTCCAACTTTAATGATTCTGTGAAATAATTCGGAGGACTCTGATGGAGCCAAGGACTCCACCTTGAAATGCCCTTGAAATGAAATGGAGTTCTAATCAGAAATCTCATCTTCTGACATATTCAAAGTAAGTTACTCATTCACAAATATTGACATGACTGAGTAATAAATAAGAATGTTTTTAGCATTTTATTTTCTGAGCAGCATAATGACAAAAAAAAAAAATCCACTACTATTGTACAAATCTTCATGTGAGCTAAAATACATGCCACATTTACTAAATAAATTTAGCAGTTTTGCATGTTAAAATAATTTAACAGCTGCTAAAATATTTTCAATTATTGAATAATTTTTCTGTCTTCTATATTGTTTTTATTATGGCTTTCCTACTATTGACACCTTAATAATATAATTGCCAGACAAACTGGAATGGCTCTGGAAGAAACTCTGCAGTACTGCTACCTACTGCCCATAGTACCGTATCTGTTATAAAACCAAATCTGCTTAAATCAGTAAGTTACTTAGCAGTCAGGAACAGCCTGTTACAGGATCTCAGATTCATGATAAGAAGGTTCAAAATGCTTCCCAACTTAATCATGTCACAGACCACAGCATTTAAAGTTTATCAGCTGAACGAGATATCATTGTAAAAGCTACCTAAATATTATTGCAGGTGATTACTTAAATTCATGAGGATGTTTGTTCCTCAGAAGGCAACAAATATTCATTTACTAGCTTGTTCATTCCCTCTCTATCCCTGAATTATTGAATTACCATTTGTTATTTTGCTTTCGAAGAATAACAATTAAGGAGCCTGTTCCAATCCTCCCATGTGAATTATTTGTATGTCTTTATATGGTAGGCCGTTCACGGACCTCACCTCGTGGTCCCGTTTTGTGTTGCTCACCTCTCAGACATTTCTGTTGTGCACCTTGACTTCCTGCTGAATTTGTGAGATTTCTAAAAGGGTGAGAGCCTTGCAGTCCCTTAAAAAGGCCTTGCTG
The DNA here is from genome assembly GCF_030936135.1 of Gavia stellata. Classification (NCBI taxonomy): domain Eukaryota; kingdom Metazoa; phylum Chordata; class Aves; order Gaviiformes; family Gaviidae; genus Gavia; species Gavia stellata. The sequence continues at coordinate 50,044,996 of NC_082594.1, read as the reverse complement.
GAAGGCACTTTCTGATTACAGCACTATATTTTAATGACCTTTGTCACATAATCACACATATATATGCTCATTCACTTTTTGTGAAAAAAACCCAAACCCAACAAATAAACAAACAAAAAAATCCCCAAACCAACCAACCAAACAAAAAAACCCAAACCCTAACAATAAAAAAACCCAAAACAAAACCAAGAAACTCCAACAAAACCAAAAACCACTAACAAAAGCCTCTATATCAGGTCATATTTAGTACTAAAAATGTATACACTCTGAGGGACCTATATCTTAATGGGGACTATATAGAAAGTTGAGAACTCTAATTCAGCTTCCTAAATTCCTCACCTGAGTCAAGTTTCATTCAAAACTACTCATTACATTTCTAAGTAATGAAATACTTAACTCTCTTTATTGAGATCTAACTCTTACAACTGGAGCCAATAAAACACACAAAGGTGCTGACTCATTCAGATTTCCTCTAATTAAATATTTCTCAGAATAAAGTCCAGAGTTAGTGATGTAAAATCATAGGTCCAAACATTAGAGCTTACTATTATGCATGTATTTTGGTCCTATGAATATTCTTATTGAAGAAATTAATGCAGTTAGGAAAGACATAATAAATGGTATCCCACCAAGATGAACCCATGTCAGCCATATTGTAATAATGAGCGGGATGACGGTATACTTCAAACAGAGATTGAATTTACCCAGTTTGCAGAAGATCCAAAACTAGGATGATTAGCATTAAAAATAATCTTTATAAATGACACTAAGATCCAAAATGAACGAAACACCGTTCAATCAAGGAAAGTGCAGAGTGGTATACTTAGCAGGAAGCACACAGATGCAAAATATTGAATAGATGAACCAGTAGTTTCAGTCCCACTTTTAAAATTTTATTTATTGCTAAATTCAGGTATTTTTCTTAATCCTGGAGAAAAAGTAACAAAAATACCACTAGAACAAACATTTGCAAAATGCCAAGATCAGCATTTACAGCTTCATTATTTAATTTAAACTAATTGGCAATCAATTAACTTAAGCTGAAAGAGGTTTAAAACTCCAGCCTAGACAAATCCATAGAGGGAGAAGAGCTTGATGGATGAGCTCTAAAAGCATTGCCCATCTTGTTTCTTGCTATGATAGGTAGTGGTCTGATCACATCAGATACTTAACATCTTTTGTGAAGTTTTGGTTATTGTTAGTTTCCACTGACTGTTGCATTTCACAAGACTGAGGATGAAAACAGGTGTGGTCCCTAGAAGGCAGAAAAAGTTATTTTGTGATATATGATACATGTATCACATGTGTCATGTATCATGTAATACATGTAGATGTTTAAAAACAAAGTAAAAAAACCTCAACAAACCAACAGGGTTTTTTTGTCACGTACATAGCTCAGGATTGCAGTGCAGCCCCTGTTTTATATCCTAAGGAGTCCCCATCTATAAAAATGAACAGCTATTACATTAGGAATTTGCTTTATTTCACTGGAATTTGCTTACTTGATTAAAAAAAGTAAAATTAAAAAAAAAGGCCGTCTTGCTGTTTTACTTTGCTAACAGAAGGCTCATATAGCTTCTCTCTCATTAGTAGACATCATAACGAATAACGATTATAACATGAAATCCTACTGGCAGCAGAAAAGCCAATATTTTACTGTCGATATTAAGAAAGCTAAGAAAAAAATCAAACAACATTTGTTGTGGAAGTTCTTATAAAATCTAAACAGATACTTTTGGAAATACATTATTTATACTTAGAATACTATTAAAAAATATTAGTTCTAATAGACGGATTAGAAAGCCAAACAAGAATCAGAATTTTTTACTTCTGAACATTTTAGAGTAAGTAGAATACAATCGTATTTGCACTATAAAATGTAACTGTTCTTAAATAAAGTGTATGTATTAAATAATTATGTTGAACTTATGTGGATATATACATGTGTGATATTTTTTCAGGTTTACAAGGCACAATTAATAATGAAAATTCCAGATCACACTGTGAGGGAGCTTAGATCAAGAAATAATTAACAAAACCAACACTATAAATACACTATTAACATGACTATCTGTCAATACTCCATATTTCTCTTTAATGTAAGAAAAGTAAATGTAAAATAAGAACACTAAAAAGCTAGGGAAGGTTGAAAAAAGTTTTCTTTAGTAAAGATCAACAACAATAACAAGTCCGGTCTCTTGCTTACTTGGTAAGACATGTATGTAGAATTTATTATGTTTTCTTTTTGGTACATCAAAAATTAATCACAGGTATTCACTATCATATTGTCATTTTTAAAAAGAAGGGGAAAACAGACATGAAGACCAAGGTCTCCTTTCAACAGCATGAGTTCCTACAGGTTCTATATGCTTCTTGAACTTGGAACAAAAGGAATCATGTTTACTGGGAAAGGGAAGAGTACTTTCTGCATTACTGAGTTATGATTTAATTTGCTTTCTCTTGTTCTACACACAGAGGCATGCACATGCCTCTAGAATATTTTTCCATTCATCCTACTGTCTCAATGTCACTGTATCTGATACTTTATTAAGAATAAGGTAATTTGGTCTTCACAGGCCGCTACATCCCTGAGATCAGTTTCCTTTCTGTATCAGAGGAGGTTGTGGTATCTCTTCTTGCTGCCTCAGAAGTTAAGGGTCACTCTCCTGATACCCTACTTACAGCAGTGGTTTAAGCAGCCAGTTACAGTGGAAAGGTGGTTTGGGAAGATGTCATCTCTACTGTTAGGTCTTCGTTACCAACTACCGGCAAAGGCCAGATGACAAGAATGTGAGTGCATGTCCTCTTTAAAATCAAAGTCAAAAGAGTAGGCTTAAATCATCACCTTTGTAACCACCTCCATAAAGGTTCTGAAGAACATACATCAGTCAGAGCCCACAGTGGTTTAGAAAGCTAACACATTTCAAATGTACGAGTATCAGTGTGTTATTGTGTAATCTTCAAACATATCAAATATCAACAAAAATCAGCTTATTTAGTATACAACATTGGGAAACATTAATTTAAGTATGGATTTTATGAATTTTGAGCTGTTACATAAAAGCAGCTTGGCTGAGATTCATTTAGCTTTATGGATAGATTCCAGTTGCCAAAAACCAAACAACTTGTGCAATTTGAGCATAATCTCTCATGTTCTGCATGGTCTTCAGCTGCTGCTTGAGAAGCATGTGAGAGTCCCATTGGTCCAATATTGTATCTATAAAGTGCCTTAAAGCATATAAAGTGTGAATAGATGCCCATTTTGAAGCAACTGTATCCTGTCCTACATGCTTACAATGATTTCTGAAGTGCAATTCACTTGATCCAATTCAGATATGTGCCTTCAGATTCAATTAAATAGCTGTAAAATACCAATATTTTATCATAAAGGAAACTCAGATGACTATTGCAAATGTAGCTATAGTACAGTTAATAAAGTCTAGAGATCTTTTCAGTTGACCAGATGTAGCGTCTGCTTTGGGATGTGACAATTAAAGACTCAGTTCAGTAGCCGTTATGTAGATTTCTAGTGCTCTCTAAGATGCCATAGAATATCTGAAATATCCCCACACTTTCCTCGAATGCCAGCTTGACAGGTTAGATGGAGTCTCCTAGAGTGTGTAGAAAGACTTAAGTTCAGGCAATTGAACCAAATATCTTATGTCCATTTTACCACAAGCTGTTAGAAAAAGTCATGTATTTCTCCTCAGTTTCTCTCAATTACAAAGAAGTAATGAGTAAGATTGCTATTGTTCTTGTAATTTGTTATCTATATTAAGAAATATAGCAAGTCTCAAAGGAATCGTGAACTGTAATACTAATCAATGCAAGACAAATAGTAGGCTAAATAATATACTGGGTAAATTCATATTTTTTTAATGTCCTGTGGTAGTGATAGGGGACACAAAATAGGGCAGTTTGCAAAGTTTGGTTCATAAGAGTAGTAGGAAGAGGGACTCCCTGAAGAAGTGGTAAGTGTTTGACTTGCATGATCATAGGTTTGGTTTTGGTAGCAGCTGTACACATTGGTGAGTCCTCTCGGAGATTTCAGAGTTATTTGTGGAGTTGTTACCTTTCAAGGGTTTCTGAAAAGAGGGGCTTGGTAAGGCTCTCCTTTGATCTGGAGGATGGCAGAGAACTTGTCCTGCTTTAAAGATTGTGTATTATATCCTCTGACCAATTTTCTTTTCTTGTTCCAGATAATTTTCAAGAAATCAAACTGACATTCAAGCTGTACATTTTTGGCTAGTTTTACTTGACATATGTCATGCTCTTTTGTTTTCTTATATTATTATTGCCTGTCAGGTTTTTAGGAGGGAGCATAGTTGTTTTGGGGTTTTTTTTGGTTTTTTTTTGTGGGGTTTTTAGAGGCAGAAGCTATCTTTAATATTTTAATAATGGAATTAACACATACCTCACATTCAACACTAACAGTTACCTGATGGAGTTCTCTGTGGAGACTCAGTAAGGATTTTTTCAGAGCACAGGCATATTAAGCAAGCCAACAAATTCAGTACACAATGATACTGAGACTACTCCTTTTGCTTTCATAAAGTATAGCTCTAGTAGTAAATAGTGGTATGTGTCTTTCACATACTGATCTGTCATTAAAGACTATGTTCATACAAAATTTGGTCTGCTGACAACATATGCTGGTACTACCTCTAGAGATGATGAGAGGCTGAAAAATCTTTTGGTTTTTTGTTTGTTTTTTTTTTTTTTTTAGAGCGATAAATCCTGTATACTTTTTCTCTTGACACAATAACCTATTTTGCTAAGAAAAATTAACTAACCTGTAATCACTGGACCAAAAGGACTGCAAGCTTCAGGCAAATCTGAATCTATGGATTATTGTCCTGACTACAGTTTCTTCCTTTTTATTACTGTTAAATTGCTGATATACCGTCATCACTATTCTAATATTATTTTAGTAGAAGCTGAGAGCGAGGTGGTACAAGAATTGTGAAAAATTAGAAAAAAAAAAAATTTAGTTTTTAGAAGAAAAAACAATAATATTTTTGTTCAAATTAGCTCCTTCCACCAAATCTACCAATTACTTTTAGACTGCTACAACTTCAAGTATTCCAGTGCCACTCCATCAAGATTATCAGAATATCTCTCTGTACACAGTCTGTGGTTTAGCGTATAATTTTTACTTTTTTCATTATGAATACATCTCATTGTATCTCTTTGTACCATTTCTCATCATCCTTTGCTTTCACACTTTCAAAATTTGCTGCATGCTTGTCATGGAAGGAAACATTTTCAAAAAACATAAGTCTTGTATATCTTATTCTTTTTTACAAGTAAGATTAATAATCAAAGGAAAACAAGTTATTTTATTCAGTTCTTGACTACAGACTTTCTTAGATGTCAAATTCTTTCTCATTGTTTTCTGTGGACTTTCTAGGTGCTTATGATTCATTTAAGTCCCTCCACATCAGTTTTTCATAGAGAATTTATAAACTATTGTTTATTAAATAAATAACAACCTGAAATCTGTCAATTGCTACCCATGGAGTCCTAAATGACATTGGAGCTTGTTCACTGGATATTTGGCATATTAAAATCAATATTGACTCTATAGTGGTATTTTTGAAAAGGGAAAATATACCTGTTAAAATAAGCAGTTTAATGGCAGATACGATCAGCAGTTTTTTGAAAACAAAGTGACAAAGGGTTCTGTAGTCAAGAACTGTTACAACGTAGCCCATCATATTTTACTCATTTTAATTAATATGAGACACCAGATAAGATACTTTTAGCTAAAAGATGCAAAAATCAAGTGGTCCCCCAATGTTTGTGTTTGCTCTTTTCTTTCCATTTCTGACACTCACTGTACCACTGCTTAACTGTTAGCTGTAGTATATTACAGACATTAATATATTTTAGAATTAGTAGGTTTTTTCCTCAGCGGAGTATTGTTGACTTCAGTTCAGCTTGTGGTACATTATAATTCTGAGATATTTTTATTTAAAACTTTTCTTAGTTATTTAGTCCCTGATTCTGTATTTTGCTACCTTCTTGTAATGCTTCAATTTTTTACTTTTGTTTTTGCATTTTTGAATAATTTTTGAAGTTTATTAAGATCAACTTCTAAGCATGTGATTCAGCATGCTGGGAATTACCTAAGCAGTTCTAGTTTTGTGTTGTCTATAAAATGTATAATTAAATTGTCCCATCATTCAATTCACTAATGAAAATACCACGTAAACTAAGACTCAGAACATGTCCTAGTTAGACCTATCTGAGTACATGTGGAACACCGTGTGAAACACAAACTCATAACACATCTTTAAAATTTCAATGTTCATAGCTTTTAATTTCCTTTGCAAAAAAATGGATAAGGGCAACAGAGACACTGCAGAACTGCAGAACAGTTCAAGGGTTCTTTTACACTATAAGCACAACCCTGTCCTTGAACTTCAGAGACAAGGTTTTGCATGTAAACACATACATTATCCAGAACCACCTATGCATATGCATTTTTATCTCCCAATATCCCATGGACAGGTTCCCTTATCTTGTGCTGGTGTCCACAATTTGGATCCAAAGGAGAAGGTGACATATTGGGCCCCACAGAGGTTGGGCATCAAGGCAGGAGCTATGATGTCCCAGGTGCTGCTTTCCTGTAGTTACCAGACACTGTGTCTGGTTTCTCTGCATTATCCTCTGTGCTATTCTGGTTCTTCTGGATAGTACCACTGAACTGAGATTAATCTGTCTAATAGACAAGTTTTTCTTGTAGGCTGCCATTGTCTGTTTCTAGGAAGATACTTGGTGATCTCTCCCTGTTTTAGTCTAGCACTCAAGCAGTTTTATAACTTGAAGTGACAACTGTGGTGTCAAGCAAGTTACCTTCCTTTGGAGGGAACACAGACTCCTCCACAAGTGTGGGCTCTTTCTTTTTTTTTAAACTCTCATGAGCTTCACGTTTTCTCCTGCTAATTTCTTTCAAACAATGCCAGTTCAGTCTTCTAAGCATGTGAAGTGGATGCCATGTTTGGTTCAATGGGAGATTTTTGGCTGATGATTTTGCTTACCACAGATTACTGTGGTGCAAGAGCAAGAGCTTAATGCTATGAACTAATTCTACCAAATAGACAGTAAAGGAAGAGTATGTCAAGATGACTAAGGAACTATAGGTTAACTATAAGACTTCATATACTAACAGAATAGGTGTTTGCATTTAATGCAAAGGTAGCAATACAGATATGATACAGAAAATCTCATGTCAACAACAAAAGCCTCCAAGTATGTAATTTACAGTTTTCCCTTTATCTACTAGTTATCCTGTCTGAGAAATAAATGACAATTACTTTAGTTTCTTCAGTTTACTCCAGTGACACAGTTTCTTATTCGCTGTTCTATATTGGTAATTTTTAACCCTTAATGTTTCTTAAAAAAACCCAAACTCTATTGTTAGTCATTCCTTTATGCCTCCTTTGTCCTTGATAAGCACTAAAGATTCAGGGACTGCTTCAGTTAATTATTTAAATACTCTAGAGCAAACAGAGTCAGGCTCCATCAACTCAGTTATGTATAACTTTTGCATAGTGTTCTTCCACCTAATTCTTGATACTAGCCTGCAATCCTAATCTATTAACTCCATTAAATATTACAATTAATGATGTTCAAAGATGGGCTTTATATCTTCTAATTGTAACCATATAAATGTGTAGTATCTAGTATAGAAGACATCTGGACTGAAAGTCAGTATAGAGGGAGGGGAGCAGTAGCTGGGTCTATTCAATCTGAAGAAGATATCATAGACCAATTACTGGGATTAGGCTCTTTTCTCTCCATTGACTATGGAGAGTGTTGAGGGTTTGCTTCAATTGCCACACAGAAGGAACTGCTACTTTTGCAATATTGTCTGTATTCCAGATGGCACTCCTGGTGTAGCATAACATATATTGAAGAGAATGGAATAATCACATACCTTGGTCTCCTGGCTATATGGTTGCTCATGCATTCCAGGACATGGTTTGACTTCATTGCTGGAAGAGGTCATGTTCAGTTCACTGTTCAGCAGCACCCCTAGCAAGTTACACCCCAACCTGTACTGCTGGTTGGGATTATTACTCTAACTCAGAATTTCACGTTTACCTTTGTAAAGTCTAATGCAATTCTTCTTAGCTAAATCTTCCAGCCTGTTGAGGTATGTCTATATTCCTTCTTTTCAGTGTATCTACCTCCCTTCCCAGTTTGGTATCATCTGCAGTGAGGGTGCATTTGATCCCATCATTCAGGTTGTTTAAAAAGATAATGAATAGTATTGGACCTATTACGAACCCTTGAGGTACCTCCATCGTGACCATCTGACAGTTTGAATCTGAATAATTAACGACCACCAGGACAGTTCAGTCAGTTTTCATTCATCTAGTGGGCAGTTTTTCCAGTCCATATTTTACCAGCTTCAACAAGACTGTTAAGAGAGATCGTGTCAAACACCCTGTAAAATTTGAGATAGATGGATGTCCACTGCTCTCCTCCATTCACTGAGGAAGGTACTTTATCAGAGAAGGCAATCAGGTTAGTTAAGTAGAACTTACCCTTGGTAAATTCACACTTTTCCCAATCTCCTTCTTGTCTTTCATGTGAGTGGAAATATCTTCCATCCGGACCAGTTTCATAATTCTCCCAGGGACCGAAGCAAGACTACCTGGTCTATAGTTTTCTGTACTTTCCTTTTTCCTGTAGATGGATGTAATATTTATGCTTCTTCTGTCATCTGAGACCTTCCCTGATCTCTATGACCTTTCAAAAATGAAAAAGAATGGCTTTGCAATTATGCATTCCAATTGTCCTTAGATGCATCCTGTCAGGTCCCCTAGACCTGTACATGCCCAATTTGTACAGATAGTCCTGAACTCAACCCTGCTCTACTGTTGGTGGTCCACCATTTGCTTTGTCATTTCTTTTTGGCATTGAAACTTGGGTGTTTACCCTTAAAGACCTAGGTGAAGACAACACTGAGTACATCAGCCTTTTCTGTGTCACTTGTAACTAACTCGCCAGCCCCGTTCAGCAACAGTCTTAGGTCTTCCGTGTGCTTCCACTTGCTACTAACATAAGGAGAGAAGCATCTCATCTCCAGCTGAGCTTTTGCTTTCCTAACTGCATCTCTGCATTCTCAGGCAATATTTTTGTATTCCTGCTTGGATATCTGTCCATCTTTCCTTATCTCATATGTTTCTTTTTTTATTTGCGTTTGAGATCTCCTAATAGCTCACTGTTTAATAAGGCTGGAGTGGTGGGTTGACCTTGGCTGGATGCCAGTTGACCACCAAGCTGCTCTATCACTCCCTCTCCTCAGCTGGACAGGGAAGAGAAAATATAACGAAGGCTTATGGGTTGAGATAAGGACAGGGAGACATCACTCACCAATTACTGTCACAGACAAAACAGACTCAACTCAGAGAAATTAAGTTTTTTTATTGCCAGTCAAATTAGAGTAGGGTAACGAGAGATAAAAACAAATCTTAAAACACCTTCTCCCCACCCCTCCCTTCTTCCCAGGCTCAAATTCACTCCCCATTTTTCTCTACCCACTCCCCTCTCCAAGCTGCACAGTAGGACAGGGAATGGGGGTTGCGGTCAGTTCATCACACATTGTTTCTGCCACTCCTCCCTCCTCACACTCTTCCCCTGCTCCAGCGTGGGGTCCCTCCCACAGGAGACAGTCCTCCACAAATTTCTCCAATGTGGGCCCTTCCCATGGGCTGCAGTTCTTCATGAACTGCTCCAGCATGGGTCCCTTCCACAGGGTGCAGTCCTTCAGGAACAAACTGCTCCAGAGTGGGTCCCCCGTGGGGTCACAAGTCCTGCCAGCAAACTTGCTCCAGTGTGGGTTCCTCTCTCCATGGGGTCATAGTCACTGTCAGGAGCCTATTGCAGCACAGGGTCTCCATGGGGTCACAGCCTCCTTTGGTCACATCCACCTGCTCCAGCATGGGGTCCTTCACAGGCTGCAGGTGGATATCTGCTCCACTGTTAACATATCTGGGCTGCAGGGGGACAGCCTGCCTCACCATGGTCTTCACCACAGGCTGCAGGTAAATCTCTGCTCTCGTGCCTGGAGCACCTCCTCCCCCTCCTTCTTCACTGACCTTGATGTCTACATAGTTGTTTCTCTCACATATCCTCACTCCTCTCTTCTGACTGCTGTTGCACAGCATTTTTTTTTCCCCTTTCTTAAATAAGTTATCACAGAGGCATTACCACCATTGTTGATTGTCTTAGCTTTGGCCAGCAGCAGGTCCATCTTGGAGCTGGCTGGCACTGGCTCTATCGGATATGGGGGAAGCATCTAGCAGCTTCTCAAAGAAGCCACCTCTGTAGCCCCCCACACTTCCAAAACCTTGCCACACAAACGCAACACAGCTGGTTTATTAGTATACCTGCTTCTTTTTTCTATTTAGGGGGATGGATCACACTTGTGCTTTAAGAATGCTGTTCCTGAAAACCTCACAGCACTTCCGAAGTCCTTTTTGTCCTGTAAGACAGACTACCTTTGGATTACTCCTAACAGTTCCCTGAAAAAGCTAAGTGTGCTCGTCTGAAGTCTATGGTCTTTATTCCTTTACTTGTCTTTCTCATACCCCTTAAGATCTTAAACTCTAAAAGTTCAGGGCCACTGCAGTGAAAGCTGCTGTTGACAACCACATCTCCAAACAGCTCTTGGCTGTTTGCAAGCAGTAACTCCAGAAGGGCACCAATCCTTGTTGCCATACTCAGCAACTGTGTAAAGAAATTGTCTTTGACACAGTCCAGAAATCTCCTAGATTACCCTCATTCACTCAGACTGCTCTCTTACACAGTACACAATCCCTCCTTCTCTTCTATCCTTTCTTTCTGCAGATGAAACAGTTCTTTTCTTTGTCTTACTTTTACTCTGAAATGTACTTATAAAACTTTTCCTTTTTCCTTTTTTTATGTCCCTACGTAACTGTAACTGATTCAATGGTTGTATCTTTCTGATAAAATCCTTACATGCTTGACCTTTTTCTTTATAGTAATATTCATCATGTCCTTATTTTCAGTTCTGTATGATTCCTTTTTAATACATTTTAAAGTCATTACAGAGCTCATTATACAGCCATTACATTATTTCAGTATGCCTCCTAGCTTTTCTTAGCAACAGGATATTTTGCCACCAGTTCATTCATCTTATTTTGCTGCTCCCACCTTTCCTTTCCTTCATAGTAATACTTTTTTTTATGATTACTCTTACCCATATTACCTTCCAACTTCAGATGTTCAATAATTTGCCTCCAATGATTAAAAAAAAAAAGAAATCTAAGGTAGCTTCTCCCCTAAAACTTTCTTCCATTTTATGAATCAAGATATTTTTCCAGAAACATTTAGACTGCCCTGATAGTTTTATTTTCCAGCAGATAGGCAGATATTTGAATCTGTCACTACCAGCATGTCATATATTTTGAATACATGTATTATAAAAGAATTATTAGGAAAAAAATAAATCTTATATTAGTATGACCCTGGGTTTACTCCATCTAAACAAAATTATGTGAATGTGTTACATTTTTTATTTTAAAAGATAAAACTATGACATAATAAGGGTGGGATTTGCCTGTACTGAGTCAAATAAAGCTCATCTAGACATGCTACGTTCTTTTTATAATCAAAGGGATTGATTAATTTCAAGAGAGGCATCCAATACAGATCAAATGATTAATTATGTGGACTTTTTTTTCCCATGACTATCTCAAATAACCAAAATTATGGTTTTGCTTCCTAACTTATACCAAACAGAGTGTGAATTTATCTTTTAAAACGTGACAATAGAATAGCTGGTATTTTGTTCTTCTGAATATTAAAATAATTTTGGAAGTTCCAAAGACAGGGGGAACATTCAAAATGGAAGAAAAGAAAAATGGAAGTATAATTTTCCTTAACAGTTTGAATTAGTGACACAGCTTCTCTAATATTTTGACACTGTGTTTACCAGCAAATTACATGTTTAGAAGGACTTGTATATGAACTGAAGGAAACTTTCTCACATTTCCAAAAACAGAACCACTAATTTAAAGGACATGACAAAAGGGAGACTATTTAATTTATGTGTTTAATGGATGAATATTTTTACTCAGTAACAGTCTTATTAAACTTAATCTCTTTCTATTCGTACAAGGTCTTCAAAGAAAGATTCTCTTGACCACACAGAATCATAGGATCAAAGAATAGTTTGAGTTGGAAGGGACCTTTAAAGGTCATCTAGTCCAACCCCCCTGCAATGACCAGGGACACCTTCAACTAGATCAGGTTGCTCAAAGGCCCGTCCAACCTGACCTTGAACGTTTACAGGGATGGGGCATCTACCACCTCTGTGGGCATCTTGTTCCAGTGTTTCACCAGCCTCATTGTAAAAAATTTTTTCCTTATATCTAGTCTAAATCTACCCTCTTTTAGTTTAAAACCATTACCCCTTGTCCTACCTCAACATGCCCTGCTTAAAAAGTCTGTCCCCATCTTTCTTCTAAGCCCCCTTTAAGTAATGAAAGGCCACAATAGGGTCTCCCTGGAACCTTCTCTCTCCAGGCTGAACAACCCCAACTCTCTCAGCCTTTCTGCACAGGAGAGGTGTTCCACTCCTCTGATCATTTTTGTGGCCCTTCTCTGGATCTGCTCTAACAGGTCCATGTCTTTCCTGTGCTGAGGACTCCAGAGCTGGATGCAGTACTGCAGGTGGGGTCTCACAAGAGCAGCGTAGAGGGGGTAGAATCACCTCCCTCAACCTGCTGGCCACGCTTCTTTTGATGCAGCCCAGGATATAGTTGGCTTTTTGGGCTGCGAGCGCACTCCTTCTCCGCAGGGCTGCTCTCAATCCTTTCATCCCCCAGACTGTATTTATACCGGGCATTGCCCTGACCCAGGTGTAGGACCTTGCACTTGGATTTGTTGAACCTCATGACATTCACATGGGCCCACTTCTCAAGCTTGTCCAGGTTCCTCTGGATGGCATCCTGTCATTCAGACCTGTCAACCACACCACTCAGCATGGTGTCATCTGTAAATTTGCTGAGGGTGCACTCGATCCCACTGTCTATGGCATCGATGAAGATATTAAACAGTACCAGTCCCAATACAGACCCCTGAGGGACTCCACTTGTCACTGATCTCCATAAGACATCGAGCTGTTGACCACTACCCTCTGGATGCGACCATCTAACCAATTCCTCATCCACCAAACAGTCCGCCATCAAATCCATCTCTCTCCAATTTAGGGAGAGGGATGTTGTGGGGGACCATGTCAAAGTCCTTACAGAAGTCCAGATAGACAACATCTGTAGCTCTTCCCTTGTCCACTGATGTAGTCACACCATCATAGAAGGCCACTAGGTTGATCAGGCAGGACGTGCCCTCGGTGAAGCCATGCTGGCTGTCTTGAATCACCTCCCTGTCCTCCATGTGCCTTACCATAGCTTCTAGCAGGATCTGTTCCATGATCTTCCCAGGCACAGAGGTGAGGCTGGCAGGTCAGCAGTTCCCAGGGTCCTCCTTTCTACCCTTTTTAAGCACGGGTGCAATGTTTCCCTTTTTCCAGTCACCAGGGTCTTCACCTGACTGCCATGACTTTTCAAATACCATGGAGAGTGGCTTGGCAACTACATCAGCCAATTCCCTCAGGACTCTGGGATGCATCTCCTCAGGTCCCATAGACTTAGGTGTATTCAGGTTCCTCAGGTGGTCACAAACTCGATCTTCTCTTACAGTGGGAGGGACTTTGCTCCTCCAGTCCTTGTCTCGGGGTCCATCCACTCGAAAGGTGTGGGAAAAGAGGTTGCCAGTGAAGACTGCGGCAAAAACGTTGTTGAGTATGTCAGCCTTCTCCTCGTCCATTGTTACCAGTTTACCACATACTTTCTCTTTTTTTCCTATTTTCATATGCCCTTCCTATATTCTGTGTATAATCAGACTGTACTTAATTTTACGAATACTTCTGGTATATTTCAATTTCAAAATACTGTATTTTTGATATTACAGTGTTTTAACTGGATGCAAACTAGTCCACAATATTAGGGGAAGAACTCAACAGTTTGGGGAAATGGACCAACAGGAATGTTATGAAGTTCAACAAAGGGAAATGCCAAGGCCTGCCTCTGGTGAGGAATAACCCCATGCACCAGTATAGACTGGAGGGTAAACAGATAGAAGACAGCTCTGCAGAAAGGAGCTGGGTGTCCTAGAGGACAACACATTGACCACGAGTGAGCAATGTACTCTCACAGCAAAGGTGGCCAGCTGTATCCCAGGCTGCATTGGGAAGAGTGTTACCAGGATATCAAGGGAGATGGTCCTTCCCACCTAGTAAAGCCACACCGGGACTGCTGAATCCAGTTCTGGCCTCCCAGTCCAAGAGAGATATGGAAATACTGGAGACAATCCAGTGAAGGACAATAAGGATGATACTGGCATTGAAGCATCTGTCATAGAAAGAGACACTGAGAGAGTTAGAATTGTTTAGTCTGCATCAGAGAATCACAGAATTACTATGGTTGGAAAAGACCTGTAAGATCATCAAGTCCAACCATCAACCAACACCACCATGCCCACTAAACCATGTCCCACAATGCCTCATCCACACGTTCCTTGAACACCTCCAGTGAGGGTGACTCCACCACTTCCCTGGGCAGCCTGTTCCAGTGTATCACCACTCTCTCAGTAAAGAAATTTTTCCTAATATCCAGCCTAAACCTCCCCTCGCGCAACTTGAGGCCATTTCCTCTTGTCCTGTCACTAATCACTTGGGAGAAGAGGCCAACACCCACCTCTCTGCAACCCCGTTTCAGGTAGTTGTAGAGAGCGATGAGGTCTCCCCTCAGCCTCCTCTTCTCCAGACTGAACAACCCCAGCTCCCTCAGCCCCTCCTCATAAGACTTGTGCTCCAGACCCCTCACCAGCTTCGTCGCAATTCTCTGGACATGCTCCAGCACCTCAAGGCTGTATCATTGCCTGGGGTTGTTGTGACCCAAGCGCAAGACCCGGCACTTGGCCTTGTGGAACCTCACACAATTGGCCTTGGCCCATCCATCCAGCCTGTACAGATCCCTCTGCAGAGCCTTCCGACATTCAAGCAGATCAACACTCCCTCCCAACTTGGTGTCGTCTGCAAACTTGTTGAGGCAGCACTCAATCCCCTCATCCAGATCATGGATAAAGATGTTAAACAAGACCGGTCCCAAAACTGAGCCCTGGGGGACTCTGCTTGTGAACAGCCGCCAACTGGATTTCGTTCCATTCACAACTACCTGGGCTCAGCAGTCTAGCCAGTTTTTTACCCAGCGAAGAGTGCACCTGTCTAAGCCATGAGTCACCAGCTTCTCCAGGAGAATACTGTGGGAGACAGTGTCAAAGGCTTTACTAAAGTCCAGGTAGACAACATTGACAGCCTTTCCCTCATCCAGTAGGCGGGTCACCTGGTCATAGAAGGAGATCAGGTTGGTCAAGCAGGACCTGCCTTTCATGAACCCGTGCTGGCTGGGCCTGATCCCTTGGTTGTCCTACACATGCCCTGTGAGCACCCTCAAGATCAACCTCTCCATAATCTCCCCAGGCACCGAGGTCAGGCTGACAGGCCTGTAGTTCCCCGGATCCTCCTTCCGGTCCTTCTTATAGATGGGCGTCACGCTGGCAAGCCTCCAGTCGTCCGGGACCTCCCCTCTTAACCAGGACTGTTGATAAATGATGGAGAGCGGCTTGGCAAGCTCCTCCGCCAGCTCCCTCAGTACTCTTGGGTGGATGCCATCAGACCCCATAGACTTGTGAGTGTCCAGGTGGCATAGCAGGTCATTAACTGCTTCCTCATGGATCGCGGGGAGTTTATTTTGCTCTCCATCCTTGTCTTCCAGCTCTGGGAGCTGAATACCCTGAGGATACCTGGTGTGGCTATTAAAGACTGAGGCAAAGAAGGCATTAAGTACCTCAGGCTTTTCCTCATCCTTCGTGACAATGTTCCCCGCCACATCCAGTAGAGGATGGAGATTCTCCTTGGCTCTCTTTTTGTTGTTAATGTATTTATAGAAACATTTTTTGTTATCCCTTACGACCGTGGCCAGACTGAGCTGTAGCTCGGCTTTTGCCTTTCTAATTCCCTCTCTGCATGACCTAACGAGATCCTTGTACTCTTCTTCCGTTGCCTGCCCCTTCTTCCAAAGATGATAAATTTTCCTTTTTTTCCTGAGTCGCAGCAAAAGCCCCTTGTTCAGCCAGGCCAGTCATCATCCCTGCCGGCTCCTCTTATGGCACATGGGGACTGCCTGCTCCTGCGCCTTTAAGATTTCCTTCTTGAAGAAGGTCCAGCCTTCCTGGACCCCTTTGCCCTTCAGGACCGTCTCCCAGAGTTTTTTTGTCTTAAATAATGTCATAAAATAAGGTTTCTTTTACTATTGAACTTTCAAAAACAGAACATGCAGAAACAGCTTTTCCATGTGCTCAACATGATGATAAATTGTTTTTTATTTAGGGTCTGCCTCATCAAAATACTTAAACAGCTCCACTTAAGTGAAAAATGTTACTTATGTTCTGAAAGAAATCTAATTAAGCAAACAGCACGTATTCTAAAATTAGAAATTTGCTCATGCTGTACACACACTTTGCTGAACTGGGGCCATATCTGACACTGGAGGGTAGAACACAAATCTGTTAGATTATGACTTTTGCTAAAAAAGGAGTTGAGGTTTTTCTTTCTCATTTGATTTGTGGACAACGCTTTGTAACCAGCAATCACATCTCTAGTCCTATGCACGCTAATATTTTTAACTTCAGCTTTTTTTCATATAAACTGGTAATATCACACTTACCTGTGACAGAATACTAAGACAAGCCACTCTTCAGTATTACATAGATAATTGGATACATTTTATTGATTCTCAACACGTTAGAGAAATATAGTATTTCAAGCTAAAATAATGTAATTATTCCAGTGGTAACACAGTCCAAAGAAGCAAGAATAACACAAAATAGGACATATGACATGTTTAGTGCGATTTCCTATGATACTGTGAAACAGATATTTGCATTAAAATATTGCAGCATAATACTATTTTCTTTTATGGAATATTCCTTTCTGTATTTTTCTGAAGTTTTCAGTAACTTCTTGGAGCTGTGATGGATCTGTGCATCATACATACATCTTGACATGCCCACATAAACCTTGAGCTATTTACGAGAAGTAATGTAGTGGAGCTGTTGAAGAGAGGTAAGAGATACACAAAGGAGACAAATCAGATTATTTATCAAATAGGTAAAGAATGACAGTCAAATATAGTAAGAGGTAGATCTAGGAACACAGGGTTAAGCAGATGGAAAAATTAAAGGATGTCAAGCATAAAGGGAAGAATGCAACAACAGTAGTGGTGCTCCACAGGGCATGGTTCCCAGCCCCAATCAGAGCAGCTACCCTCAGAGCAACCTCTACTGAAAGGATAATGACATCCAGGTTTGGGAGTGTCCTGTGCCTCTCACTGAGGTTGAGGCAGGTGGCTTTGCGTGCAGGATGTGTATGCTGTTTGGGAATCCCTTAAGTTGAGCAGCTATAAGGGGAGGTAAGCAGTCTGTGCGGCACCAGGGACAAAAAAAAAGGAATTAACAAGCTCTTCACAGAAGCTTTGCAGAGGTGGCAGCCTGAGTCCCCAGTTGCACAGAAAGAGGAGCAGCCAGGGACTGTGCTTGATCAAACAGCAAATGGAGACTCCCACAATGGTGAAGTCTAGGAGCCTGTGACTTCTGGCAGCAGGAGGATGGCTCCTTTCCCACGCAGAGACCTGCAACTGCAGAATAGTTCAGTGTCCTGGTACCACACACAGGAGAAAAAGCTCTGTCTGGGGAGGCACCACAGTGGGACATGCCTAAACTGTGCATCTCCACCAAGGAAGTGGTAGGTGATAGTTATGGGAGACTCCCAACTGCAGTGGTGGAGACCCACACCCGCCTAGCTGACTTGCTGTCTGGGGAGATTTATTCCTTTCTGGGGATTCTGATAAGGGATGCTGGGGAAATATTGCTGAGGCTTTTCCAGCCCTCAGACTATTTCCTTGCACTGGGGAATCCAAGTGGGCATGCACAATACTTCCAGGGGAAACCCTGAGCATATCAAGAGTGACCTACATGGCTCCAGGGGCAAGGGATAAGGGCATAGGGTCCCAGATGGCATATCCTCAATCTTGCCAATAGAGCAGAAAAGCTTGGGGAGGAGACCAGATGATCTCCAAGAGGTCCTTTCCAACCTAAAGTATTCTATGACCTGGGGAGAGTAACTTGGATTCACAAAGAAAATTGCACTCCCATCCTCCCATCCCCAGTCTGGTGATAAAACTTCGCAGGTAATGGGAATAAAGTGAACATTTACTTTATGTCTTTTATTATACTCTGAGCTCCTTTATCAGTAAATCACAATCTGTTGTTACTCAATCATTTACTTATGTCAGAAGGTAATGTATTTTCTGTAGTTTAAAGAGAAAAAATAAACCACCCATATTTTAACCTCTGTGTTGAAATACAGGCCAGATGCAGCTTATGGCCCTTATAATGTGAAATATGTAAAGCTGTGGTTTATTTTCCATTTCAGAGATACCAAGTGTAACTCAGCTTAATTTAGAACGGGAAAATTTGGCTCATGTATTGTGTAACAAAACATGTCATTAGCTTCTCAGTTACTGGTCAAATCATCAGCTTATTACTAAGGCAGAATCTCAAGCTTTGCAGCCACCTGAAGGACATTGGAAGAGAATTACCCACAAAGGTCACTATGATGCACAAACAGTATAGATATCTGAACATTTAAATCATTGGGCAAGCAGGTAAAGGTTAGGTTTGTTTTTTTAGGGGTGGGGGCGGGAATACACACACGCCCTCCCAAAGACCTTACTGCTTTTAACAGAAGTCATAGTTATTATTTCTAGTATCTGGATTTGTCAGAGGCACGCAAAGTGTCTTATAAATTACTATTAGCAACAGATAATTAAAAACTTTTTTTTTTTTTTCTATTCAGGACTTTTTGTAGCCTGAGTTTATGAGAAAAAGAGTTAGAAAAAAGTCATAGTTCTGAAATATGTACAGAAAAAATGGTTTGTTGAATAGATTTTAATGCAAGTGTTCTTGCATCACCTTCAGTAGACACTGGAAGAGACGTTTATTATTATTTATTGCCATGAGAGAGCAAAAATAACAATTATACCAGGCTTGCAAAAAGCCTTAGGTTTATTCTTATTAATGACTTTTACCAACCCGAAAAGTGTGAGATTTCTCTATAGGATCACTTCTGATAAAACTCCTAAGCAAGGCAAAATTTGTAGGGAGAGGTAATGATTTTTTAAGCTAAACTAACTGGTGTAGTCCAGGGAAAACAGTCATTTTGGGACACAAAGCCTTTTTATTATATGAGCCAAAAACCTTGAACAAATCAGGGTATCAAAGTTTTCTCCTTCAAATGGAGATGATTCTACATGAAAAATGCTTTTGGTTCAGTCTTAAACAATTGTGCCATCTGTAATGTAATGTGCCCTCTCACATGTAATAGAAATTTTCTTACATCTACTGAAAGAAAGCAGTATTCATTGGTTTTTTTGCAACAAACTACCATTGTGCCTTATTTTTTAAGGATTTTTATACAGTATTTAAAATAACACCTCAAAATTGTTAACTATAAAAGGCTAAATGAATAAAACAACTCAGGAAATGCAAGCAACGTTAAGAGTAATTCTGTTTTTCAATGTCAAAATAGAAATTGCATATAAGCTATAGTAATGCTAAAAGGAAAAAGTGGAAGTAGAAGGTATAATGGTAGGAAAGATATTGGATAAAATTATATTGGAAAAAACCCCAAGAAAATAATCTCAGTTTTAAAAGAGCTTTGCAAGATGCTATAATTGAAGCAAAAATGAAAAAATTAAGTAAAAATGAAGACAGGTTATAAAATGTATGGGAAGAGAGAAATGTCATGCAGTACAATAACAAGGAAAGATTCAGACAATAACTTCCCTCTCTAAGCGAAAAAGTGAAAGATAGTGAGACTAAAATGAAGGCTAGAATGGAAGAGAAGTGAATAACTTCAAGTATTGTTAGAGTTCGGATCTGTATTCAGCCTGTCTGAGCATTTGGAATGAATCTAGAATTCTTTGATAAGGCATAGTAAAACTGAAAATGTTAAGATATAATCTAATTATCCTACATTTTTATGAATGGTATTTTCACCGCCTTTCTGCTTGTTCAACTGTTTTTACAGAACTTTCCTCATTTTCAACAGTATGACCTGGGAAGAAAAAAACATACTACAACTCTACCTTTAACCAGCAGTACAACTGGGAACTCATTAGGATTCAGTCTCAACAGTAGCCAAACAGTGTCTGCAACGTGACATCCTCAGGCAGTTCCACCCATGATTTTTTCTGTAGGGTATAGTGGGGCTTACATAGAAGTGCCCCCAGTGGAATTAGCGAAGATTATATATAAAATTACCTCATTTTGTCACAGTTAGCTGCTTCAGGTATTTAGGGTGTGATTCAGATTTCATTTAGACAGCTAGATTTAGGTATCTACAAGCAATCTAGGTGCCTGAGCTCCCATTCCAGTCATAATGGACACACATGGTCAGTATCTTCATTTCTATCAAGATTGAAGAGCTATTCACCTCACCCTAAGGTAGACTATGTCTCTGTTCAGTCACCTGAATATGGGTACCTTTTGCAATGCTCTAGGTGTCTGAGACATTGTCAAGAGGGCTGCAGATATAGGGGACCTGTAATATTTTGGAAAGGCAGCTGGATCCCAGCAGGATACTCCAGAGCATTTTGACTATCTCTAGACACCTATGTGTAGTTGAACGAGCTAAGTCTGTACCTTTGATCTAGTAAATCACATGCTAAATCTCATTGACTATTTTAGCTAAATCTCCATTGATTATAAGCAAAGCCTAATCACATGGCTCAGATACAGACATTGTTATTAACAGTTAAACCAGGTATCTAAATCAGATACTGATCAGTCCTGCTCTTGACCCCCTTCAGCTACTCATATTTTTCATAGCACCAAGTCACACAAAGTTTACTTGCTAGAGCAGACTTTGAGGTCATTCTGCTGAAGAAAACCAAAATCTGGCCAAATTTTCCTTTTTAGCATTCATTATTTTTTCAGGATCTGAAATAATCTCTGCATATAAGTATGTTTGTCAAAGTTACCAGAAAAAAAAGAATAAGTCAAGCAGTTCAAGGCAGACATACTTCTATAATAAACTGCTGCTATTCTTTAAGCCGTATAATTCTTCATGCTTGAAGGCAGACAACAAAAATGCTTTTTTTCCCTAGAAAATTATCTAAATAAGAAAGATGACTGAATTCTCATTATTGTTCACACACATATTCCCACCTGCACAGATTCACTTTTTTACTTCTGTTTAACAAGAGAGACCTTGCATTTCACCTTCTCATGTATAATGAATCAGTTACTGAAAATAAGGTTATTTTTCTTACCTGAAATGAAATCTCTATATCCTGACATTATCATTAAAAACTGGACATACAAACAGGAGACAGCTTTTATGTGTGTTGTACCCTGTATGGTTGCCAAAGCAGAAGACAGATTATATTTTAGTCCATTATTTTTATCCCTAACTCATAATTATTTTAGCAGGCAGATACACTGCACTGTTAATCCTTTAATCCAGCAATTAAAAAAAAAAAAGTTCCTGAGCATAGCTGTTAAGAAAAGTGGGATACGATGTTTACTAATATCTATAAAAACATACACACACACACATATTCATGTACATAGTGTCTTCAATTAAATACAACAAATCCGCTACTCTAATGTTTATAGGCTTACATCAATTCACTTTCCAAGTAACAGGATACTGACCATTCTATAAAACTCTGGAAAAATCGTCATAATGAAGTGAAACAAAAAGTCATCACAAATTTTTCTATAATGCATGAGATCAGAATCAAAATTGCATTTTTATATGCACAAATTATTTGAAAATACCCTTTTTAATCACCATGTCTAGTTTATCACATCTTGCAGATCTGTGGAACTAGGTATTTGTATATATAGTATTTTCAGATAAATGAAATATCCATTCTCCCAGAACAGTGAATGATATATATTTAAAATAAATGTGCTCTTGTTACTAAGGCAGCTCAACCAACACAGTGTTACTAAGACAGCTCAACCAACAACCAGATGTAAGATTACTTTTCTTTTACTAGGAGTAAACTCCCTAGTGAATAAAACCTACTCATTATTACACAACAGTTTAAACCTATTACAGATTCTGCTATTTATTAATAACAAAAACAATAGCAGAAATAAAATAATAGCTATTACATTATTATATTGTTGTTGTTACTTTTGTTGTTCTTGCTACTGTTACTGGCATTTGTGTTTAATTGCCTCTGTTAAGATTAGAAGCTCTTGTTCTACCTATACAGACATACATAAGGATTTAGACTATCAGAGTTTTCTTACATTTTAATACATGCAAAAAGGAGTTCAGGCAGAATTTATATCCTCATATCTGATGCAGCAGAAACAGCCGTCCAGCATCATCCAGTTGTGGAAGCCTGCAATTAATAAATCCTTTTCCGGTTAGTGTGAAAGTTTCCTTCGTACATAAACTTAGATATTCAATCTGAGCACTCTAAAGTGCTTAGTTCAAGTATTTAGGAGTAAAGCTGCAACAAAATGTCAATGAAAATTGGAGTTCAAGAAGAAAATAACAATGTCACAGAAAGATGTGATTCAATAAACATGTTAACATGCTTAACACTACACTGACTTGGTACAAAAGCATATTTACTGGAAGTACCAAGTTAAACAGAGCTGCAACATACACCTGCATTGACAAATTACAGTAATGGTGTTTCTACCAACCTCTTTGAACAGTAGGTTTAAAGCACTTGCACACAAGAGTAGGAGGCATAGATTCTTGTCCTGTTGTAACTGAAAGGAATACAAGCTGTAGTTCCCATTTCCCAGGTGAGTGCACTAGCCACTAAGCCAACAGTAGGAATGAACAGGAAAAGGGGAAATGTTCAGTGCCCCAATTCACTGGCTGAAGTGGGCCCCTTATGAAAAGAGAAGAAAAAAGGTGCAGGACACTGCAAGTCTAATGGCTGGACTTTTTCTCAAGCAGTGCAAATACCACCTACTTTGTATTGCTGACGAGGAGACAAAGATGGCAAAAAATAAGTAGTTTACGGGGCACTACAGAATGCAGAAAAATGAGAACATAGGATTATAGTCACATACTTGAATAAACTTTTGGAATTGCAGTCAGTAAAGCAAAAAGAAGCTGCAAATAGAGTTTATTTGCGGTCCAAATGTCCCCATGATTCTGTTTTACGCTTAAAAAAATCTGGTACTTTTCCAGACTGATATTTCTAGCAATTTTTTTCTTTTTAAGCTGCTTGTGTTCTTCAAATACTTTTTATGAATGAGAGTAATTTAATCTTGTAGGAGCTTTCCTTCTGGTAATTTAAAATCATTAGCTAAAACATTTTCTGGATTAGCAAAGACAGATATAGATAAACATTTAACAAAATACATTCATTACCACTTCCAGCCCATTTTACTTCCTGAAACACAGGGCCTTTCACAAGTTAATGTATTATGTTATTATGCTAATTATTTTGGCAAAAAAGAGAAGATACTTGAGCAATACAAGATAGATCTAGATTTTTTTCAGTGGGGTCCTATTCTACTATTCTAAATATAGTCAACCTTCCTTATGTATTTGTCAAGATGCCTCCTTAGGAGCTTTGTTTTATATTTATTATTAACTGTGCATATTTTCATTTACTGTAATGTATAGTAACAAATGTTCTTTCTGATCTGAGCTCATTTCCAGTATTTTCCAAACAATATTTTTCTGCAAAATTACTACAGAAATAACATAAAAATCAAAACTGTCCCCACTGGAGACAAAGCTGGCAGGTGCCATTGCTGAAAGAGACTGCGAATCTTGGATGTTTTTTTAAAGAAAAAGCTAATGGTGTAATTGAGAGAATCGTTTTTATAAAAAACAGAGTTTCTTTTTCTCAGATGCCCCAAAAAAACTTTCTCAAAAACCTTTCGCTCTAAGGACAATACTAGTCTCAAATGACATGTTCTACATTAAGAATGGATGCCTGCACTTGCTCATAATAAATAGAATCTGTAGAGAAGAAGCTGGGATCTCTTCACATTTTATTTTGTACTCACAACTGAGCAAAAATTCTCTGTGGAATACAAGTCAGAGATTAAAAGAATAGAAGGTAGGTTGTTTTACCATTGTATCCCTTTAGGCTTCAAATGGACTTCAGGAAAACATTTATTTTCTGTTATTTGCTTACTCTGAAGAGACTGTCAATTTTATTGTTTACAGAACAAACACTTACGGAGTCACAGTGCTTTGCAATTTCAGATTCAGACCAAGCTTTCTGTATATTTACTATTTCTTAAATACTTGTTTATTATGAAGTCTGTACTTGTCACATGCATCTCCTTTTCATTGATCTTGTTTTCATCCTTGTGTTTGTGAAGATTCATCCAGGTTTTTTGTTACTTCATTTTAATTTTCTTTTCATATTGACTGTATTACTTCAGAAAGAAAATGAGTCATATTCATGTATGACAAAGTTATCTTAATTCTAAGACTCCTTTGGCTATTCAACCCACTTCAATGGAAAGCACCATATTTCCGTTTAGGAGACTTACGCACCTGAATCCTATGATGCTTACTGTAAAACACTGATTGCTGGCCAGTCTTGAAGGGACCACACTAACATCACTTTGGCCTTGGATAATGATACAAAAAGGTTGCAGACTGACTATGTCAGCCTTTGTCCCAGTATATCTTCACCTGCAGTAATGGAAATCTTAAATGGAAACTGACAGCTCATGGCAGAGTTTGAGATACCTTTGTTTTCAAAAACAGTTTTATTGATGGCCACAGTTGTCCCAGGCTGATATTAACTTTTAGATTTCATTGACTCCAATGGTCTTGGGGAGATCGCCCCAGTATTTTTATTCTCCTTTTTCATTAATCACAGTCCTATTCCATTTTTATTTCACCACAATAATGTTAAACAACAACAACAAATACATGTAGAATCATTCAGACAGGATAATGGCAATGAGTTTTAAAAGAAATGTCTAATGTTCCATTAGATATAATAAACAATCTTCTCAAATCCTCTTATTTTTTGCTGTTGTACTAAAACAGATTTTATATTCAGGCAAGAAAATCCATGATTTAATTGAAGCTGCAAGACTTCAAATCATGTTGGGTTTTTTTTCCTTTTAAAGTGTTCTTAAAAGATTCAGGAGTTTTTGTAACAAGTGGTTATTCAAAATAAGCTTTCTTAAGCATCTTTGGTAGCTGGAAGATTTACCTTTAAAGTGACTAAATTTTTCAGAGTTGCTGGAGGGATTAAAAAGTAGAAATAGAAAAACAAAGCTTTTCATTCAGATAAAGATGAATCATGCAATATATTATTTGCTAGTATAGCATGAATATTTCCAGAAGCATTTGACTGGTTTGCTTCAGAAAGATGCAGGATTATTTGAAGTTGAACATACACAGGGATCCAGAGTCACTTGAGGTGACCTAGTATATCCCAGTTGAACTCTAGCTGCAACTCCAGAAAGGTAAGGTCTTCTCTGGGATCTTTATTGTGTCTTCCAGACTTGGGCAGCTAATCTACTCAGCATATCTCAAAGGACGCTAGCTGGCCAAGGCAACTGAACTTAGCTCTCGATATTCCTAATCTTTTTAGAAGAGTGCCTCTCCCATACCCACAGTGCAGTTAGGCATATTGGGCTCCCACTCATGAGGCCTAAATGCAGACATTTAGAAAATGTTATGTATTCACCATACAAGTTAGGTTTTCAGAATGACATTTGACCTTTACTACAGGTACATGTAAATTTTCATTCACTGCGGTGAACACAAGATGCAATTCTCTTGAGTCTGGGCTAACAATTTAAGCAGCAGTGAAATAATTTTAAGTGTTCTTTGAATTGTGCTCAACTAACATTGCTCTTCATGCTTCTGTAAGAATTTAGCTACTATCTGTATGGATATTATTAACCACTGCATAAGGAGTGGATTTTTTTTTTCCTTTTCTGAAATTATTACTTTAAACTAGAAGCAAGTAAGTAAATAAACCATGACTATGTCCAGCTCATTTAATATACATGAACCAGTATTATGATGTATTTTTACTCCAATTTTTATACATGGTGAATGTGTAATAAATATTCATTAAAAATACTTTTATTATTTCTAAGTCTTATAGATTTGAAGACCTCCTGATGCTTTAACTACTGTATATTTTGGATTAAAACATAATTTGAATTTCATAAATTAAAACAAAGCAAAATATACTACATCTTTTTCTTTGCAGTTTGTTTTTTTTTTTCTTGGTAAATAGATGTGTTCGTATTTATCCCAGAAATCTAAACTAAACATCTCATTTTTTATTTCTTACTCAAACAATTCTAAACCTGCAAAACTTCAGTGTTGTCAGAAGCATTTTCTATTTGTAAAAATAGCTGCAGGTCATAAATAGTCCTCACAAGTCTGTACGTCTTAAATTTAAGATGACAGATGGTCATGATAACAAGATGTAAATTCATGTATGACCCAAAAATTCACTTCATTTATGGATTTAAATCTAATCTTTTTATTTGGTGTATAGAGACTCAGTTATCACAAAATCACAGAATCACAGAATCACTAAGGTTGGAAAAGACCTGTAAGATCATCAAGTCCAACCATCAACCCAACACCACCATGCCCATTAAATCATGTCCTGCAGTGCCACATCCACACGTTCCTTGAACACCTCCAGTGATGGTGACTCAACCACTTCCCTGGGCAGCCCGTTCCAATGCTTCACCACTCTCGCAGTAAATAAATTTGTCCTAATATCCAGCCTGAACCTCTCCTGGTGCAACTTAAGGCCATTTCCTCTCATTCTATTGCTAATTATATGGGAGAAGAGGCCAACACCCACCTCACCACAACCTCCTTTCAGGGAGTTGTAGAGAGCGATAAGGTCTCCCCTCAGCCTCCTCTTCTCCAGATTAAACAACCCCAGTTCCCTCAGCTGCTCCTCATAAGACTTGTGCTCCAGACCCCTCACCAGCTTCATCACCCTTCTCTGGACACACTCCAGCACCTCAATGTCCTTCTTGTAGTGAGGGGCCCAAAACTGAACACAGTGTTCGAGGTGTGGCCTCACCAGTGCCGAGTACAGGGGCAATTATATTCTGCTTCTGCTAGTCTCTCCCTGAATATGGTGGTTTTACCTAAATTACTAAACTGCATAAATTCAAGTCTAAGAAGTGTTGATTAGATCCACTCATTTTTTCTCCCTCAGAAAAGAATTATAAACCGCAGACTCTTACCAGCCTTTACTGGTATATTGATACTGTTACATTTACATTAACAAAAGTCATAAAGAGACAAGGAAAAGGTAGGAGCTTAGATTATCATGAAGAAAAAATGATAAATATTTGATCACTCCAATAATTATGCATTCATAATGAAGCTGTTCACTTTCACAAAGATGAAAACACTATCTCAGCCCAGAAAGAACAACAGTGTTTATTTCAATCTCAGCTCATAAATTATCATAATAGCTGCGCATAACATACAAGACTGTGACTGTCAATTTGCTTTTAAACTCTGTTTTGTTTCTCATAAAACATCCAGCAGTGACCAGATATTTCAAGGACATCTTATACACACATGGAAAGCAGGAAAAAGGCAAGATAAACAGTTGTGAAACACTGATTATTTTGTTTTACTAAGCACATACTTGAAATTCATAAACAGAATTTGTGTCAATGACTGGCTACCTCTCATAAGCACAAGACCCAAAGTGCTTGAGACACGGATGTAGGATGTCATGCTGCTTTCAGTTTTGAAAGCAAATTAAAATGTGATTCAAGTTAGGGAAAGTGGTACTCCAATTATTCTGGGTGACCTGATGCTCTAAGACATTTGTCTGTGTGTTTGTGGTGAGGCGATTGTGCTTTCCTGCTGGGAGGAGGTGGGAGGTGTTAGAGGAGTCCTCAACTGGAGATGATTAGTTCTAAGTGATATACTCTGGATAATCCAGATTCGTTACAGTTTTAATTTACCTCTGCCAAGTCTTTTCATCATAGTATAATAATTTTGCTGTGTTTTAGCTAGGTGAAATTTTATTTGCTTCGTAATAACAAAAACAAGCTGATACTAAATTTTTACTAGCTTATGCAAATAACTTACCTTAAGATCAGCCTTTTGCCATCAGTCTCAGTAATTAGTCAAATTTAAATCAAATTTTCTTTTTTCTACCTCTTTTTCTTAATGAAACTTTAACTTTCATAAATGTAGTTAGTGGTTTTAAAGCACCTTATTTCTAGAACTAATGTGGTCAGAGGACACATTACCAGGTAACTCTGCATAAAGGTTTCCATCAATGTGATAAATAAGGACATGGTTATGTCTCTAAAAAAAGTTGTGTTAGAGAGTCATGTTTCATCACAGTATCATTATAGGGGGATCTTCCTGTGCCCTTCATACATATATGTGGCTTTGATTGACACGTCTTTTTGGAGAATACACAAGCCCTGTGAGATCAAGTACTGCCTTATGTTCTTAGCTGATCTTATGCATTATCTTTCCGCAAATACACCCATTTTCTCCCATGAATAAGCTTTCCCAAGGATTATGTGAGGGTATGTGGAAGGAGAGCGTCTGCTTCTTTATGGGTATCTGGTCAAGGACGTTTTTTAGTGCAAAAAGGAATAATAAAAATAGGAGGAAGCCATAAACAAGAACATAAGAGGGACAGAAACCTGACCAACAAATGATAAAGGAGGCAATGATGAAAACCAAACCTGGCCAGTCACACTAATTGATGAGGGCATGTGGGAGTGTAAGAATGTTTATTCCAGCAGGGTTATCTGACTGGGGACCTTCAATAGGGAAACTAAGGGAAAAAGGGGGAAATCAGAAATGAAATATACAGACACACAGACCTGACAAAACAAACATGGTGACAATGACAAGAAACAAACCTCACCACTGACAAAAATTGATGGGCTATCAAGAAACTGCAGGGAGATCAACCTGGACTTTGCAACTGATAAGACTGTAAACTGAGCTGGAAGGGGTTTGGGATCGACAGAGTTGTACAAACCCATGAGAAGACATGCAGTGAAAAAGGAAGCAGGGAGGAACAAAGAGTGTGTAGACAGAAAAGGGTATAAAAGGGGCCAGCTGCATGTAAACAGAGATGGTCAGTACGGTTGTCTGCCTGAGCCCTGTGCCCGATCACCACAGTCCGTCCTATCTTATATCTTCTTATTAAATCTTTTCTTAACTCTTTCTGTGTAACCTCACGCTCTATCCCGTGTGTATGTGTGCTGCAAGGACTAAGTGCCAGCTGCTGGTGAGACCTGTGTGTGTGTAGCTGGAATATGTTGGTGGCTTTTGGTGTCAGCTACTGGAACGAGTGGGGGTCCTAGCACCAGTAGTTGGAGGAACCATAGCTCTCTGGATCTAGAGAGGGTCCTACAGAATTTGTGCCCAGAGTGCCAGCTACTGGGACAACTGATGTGAATGGATCTGGTGCCAGCTACTGGAATCAGAGCAGTGGTGTGAGTGTCCTTGACTTGTGATGTCAGCTGCTGGAGCGAGTGTGTGTCTCTGTCCATCACTCATTCAGGTGTAGTCTCTAGCTGTCCCGCCTCCACTGTATTCTGTAACTCAGGCTCTCACCTCTGCAGAGTCACTGTGTTCTCGTGTTTATCATCTTGATCTCCTGTTTATCCTCCTGACACTACACAGAATGCTTATTTCATCCAGCACCTGATGACTCAATGTCTTAAACATAGTATGCCTCATATAAGTGACACCGCTCTGGTTCCCAGTCCCAGGGAGAGGCCAATGCCCTCCCTGCATCCCATAGTCTGAATTCATATTTTGCATCCCAGGATTGCAGAATGCTTGAGGTTGGAACAGACCTCTGGAGGTCATCTGGTCCAACCCACCTGGGGGTGGGGTGGGGCAGGTCCTTTTTTTATGAAGAACCAGCCTACCAGGAAGCAGCCTGCAATCATGAGCCTGCCAATCAAGAAACCTGCAAGGTCCCCCGGAAGCTTCCAGAAGTGTTTCCTCTAACAGGGTGGCTACCTCTGAAGCTCTTTAATTGGAAAAATCAGACTGGCTCATGTGATCTTATACAATTAATAGAGGAAAAAAAGGAAGTGGAAGCACGGTAAGTATATATGCGCCTGCATGTGAGTGCGTGCACACACACGTGTGTGTAACTAGAGACAGTCATGGTTAATCCAAGCAATGAGAAAAATAAATCTCTCAATTGTGCCAAAAAATGTAAATCGGATCTTACTTATATTTTAATAACAGGCCTAAATATCTCTCAATTAAAATACCTAAGCAGGGAAAGGGGAGCGGGGGGACAGAGAAGAAGAGAAAGCCAGGTCTTTTTCAGTGGTGTGCAGTGACAGGACCAGAGGCAATGGGCACAAACTGAAGCACAGGAGCTTCCCTCTGAATATCAGGAAACACTTTTTTTGCTATGAGGATAACTGAACACTGAAATAGGTTGCCCCAGGAGGTTGTGGAGTCTCCATCCTTGGAGGTCCCTTCCAATCTCAGCCATCCTGTGATTCTATGATTCAATTCTGTGTTACTTCTGGCAGAGATGAATAGCTTTTATTACTGTCTTATCAACTTAAGTCTTCAAAAACCTACAATCTCTATTTATAAACTGCAAACTACCATAGTAACTAAGCATAATATTCCTTCAGCATTTTTATAAAATTGATATGAAGTTCCAAACAAAGATACTGACACAGTATTTTAATTTAGCAGTAAAATGATGCTCTGAGCTTAAATCCAAGGGGAAAAGAAAAAATCTTCTAAATGCCTGTTTTATAAGAGCTGTCTTCTAGCATAAACATGGACAGACATTTTCATCTATTTCAAGAGACAAATATGATAGGTTTTTTTCTGCATCCTTAAAAAGACCCTAATTGGAAACTTCAGGGAGTGAATGAGTATGCTAATCACTGATCATATCCACTTGAAAACAAGGAAACTTTATTCAAGTCTAAAATTAAAATCTCTTAATCAGCAGTATGGTTGCCAGTTAACTTCATGTGGATATTCATAAAGACTCCAATGATGTGGATTAAAAAGGGGGTTTTGCAACAAAAACAAGTACGTAGAAAGTGTTTTGGCACTTCTAGGCATCCAAATTACAAATTATCAAAAAGATCTCAGGGACAAGCAAGATCCATCACTGGACGACACTAGTATTTGGTCTTTGTGTTTTCTCAAGGTGTTTTACTTCAGTAATGAGACCACTAATTCACCTTGTAAGACTTCAGAGAGTAAAATGTTCACTTTCTTCACCAGTGAATTGATTTATGAAGTCATAAGAGCTCCAAAGAATATGAATTTCAGAGTCAGAACATTTGTTAAACATTTTAGTGTTTTAATTGCAAAAAGCCACCCCTTTAAAGTCCTACAATTATTTTACACACATAGAAATTTACTGCAGATGCATCCTGTTTTTTCAGAATACTATGTATCAGGAAATACCATTCATCATCTTCCTGCCCTTCAGTTTGCTGTAGGGTTTTTTTTTTTTGAAGGTTCAGTATTTATCAAAAGTATTACGAACTCCATCAGCTGTGTGCACTGAGAGTGGCTTCAAGAACTCTTTTTGGAAAATGGAAGTCTAGGAAGACGTCAAAGGGTGAACAATGACCAGCAGAATTTTAAAAACTCTGCTTTTGGAGAATTCTTAAAACCACCACCCCTCCCCATCCCCTCCCACTGTGGCTCTGGTGGTGGCAGTGGTGGTGCAGCCTGGCATGGGCAGGGCAGGTCTACCTTAGGGGTACAGGGCAGCCTTGGCTGGTTGGGGCTGTTTGGAATAGGTTTGCTCCCCCTCCCCACTGGCTGACATGGCTGACGGTGGTGACAATGGCCAGACAGACCACGAGCTGAGGTTGAAGACATACAACAGCCCTGTGTGTCATGGGGTTTTTTGGCGGCCATCTGCCACCCTCCCCTGTTGGAACCCCAGCAGGCAGCCAATGGGGGCTGGGGGAGAAGGAACGCACCCCAAGATGTTTCCACTCGTGCTCATTTTATGGCCTGCAGCGATATCTGCTAGGCCGCTTTGGTCTGTTCAGTGTCCTTTTTGTCCAATTACTGTTTCACGCAACTGTTTTGTTCTTGGTAGGGAGAAGAATGATTCAGATAAATTGGCATTTTCTGAGGTAAATCTGTTTAGTTAAAAATATCCTTGTCTACTCTGCCAAACACATGTAAGCTAGCACTGTGCAGTTTAGCAAAATACGTAAGCATGGGTTTTAAGCATGTAATTGAGTACACTCTTGTTAGGTAGGGATTGCTTAATTGAAGTCAAGCATTAATTAGGTTCCTTCCAGATGATTCAAAGGGCCCTCATCATTGCCCACTCTTATTAATCCCAACCTAAACAAGTTGTATAGTGCTTTAAGCCTGTTACTCTTGTTTCTCTGCTCCTTGTTCAGTATTCTTTAAAGGCTATATTTGCTCCATATTTGCTGTTATATAGAGAAGAAGAAAACAGCTTCATCCTTTATATTTTATGAATATTTAAGTGTCTGTATTTATACATTTAGCCTGATTAGTGGATAGTTATGGAAGTGTATAAGGTCAGGGCAGATGTATTGTGGTATGTTGTCATGACAGAAATCACACCAGATGTAAAAGAGGTTTTTCTAGATGTCAGTGTTTAAGAGAGGGGAATTTGGATAATATGTACCAGGACTGGAGAACCCTGCAGAGATATCCCGAATTGCAAATACAGACTTGCCTATGAACATGACGAGGGAATAACAGGAATAGCAGAGTGCAGATTAGAAAGCCTCTGGGATTCAACTGTGTGGCAGAAGACAGAGAAAAGGGGATCCATATGTTATGCTTGGTCTTCCTGCCAGGGATGAACAAGTAAGACTAGGACAGTAGTGTTGAGTTGCAAGCTTTGAGAACTGCAAATTTGTCTGCTATGAGATGTGAGGCCTTGAAAATCTGTATTTCATGTACATGCACTCTGTGTGCATGTAGAAACACAAACAAAGGATAGGAAATAGTCTGACAAGTTGCAACCACCTCTGATGTCACTTTTGAATATGTGAAGTTTTAATTAACAATGTAAGGACAATATGTTTGTTTTATGTCATAGAATCGTATACACATGTATGACTGGCCAACTGCTGCTCCAGAAGAGCTTGTAAAACTACCGAATTGCAGAAGTTACAGGAAAGAATTAGGAAATTCTAAGAAAGAACTACATGCTTATAAGACTATAACTCATTGAGACAGCCTAATTCTAATGAGTTGAAAATTAGAAGCATTCAATATGTAGCCAAAACACAGGCCTGTGACACCTATAAATTAAAAGTCCATTAATCAACATATAATTGAAATTAGTTTACTTTGAAATCAAATGTAAGTGTGCTAAAATGGTGTAAGCAACAACAGGTTTTAAATATTTTGTAATACTGTGATGGTATAGCCAGACACAACACATAAGCATTTTACATAAATATGTGAGCAATGTGACCAACAAAGGGGCAAATCAAAACATATAGTTGTACTTAGGAAGCGTGAGAAAACATAAACAAGGACTGAAGTAGGAGAAATTGCAAGAGGAAGAGCAAAGAACAAGAAAAGCACAAGGCTTTCTTTGGGATAAGGACTTGGAATAGATAGAATTTCTGCTACGCACAGAAGAAGCATACCTGGCAAAACTAAAAACAAGACAAGCATCACTGGGAGCAGATGATATACCCTCTCTGGGAAAGAGTCTAGAAACAAACCCAAGGATGAATGAGCAAAGATGGAGAGGAAACAAGATGAGCTCACCAAAAAGCTCTCAAACCTGATCATCATGACCTCTGCAACTGAGGACTGTCACAGACAGTAGCCCTTAGTGTTGACTTTATGGCACGGTACTATATACTCACTGCTAATTTAGGCTATTATAGTTAGAGTTCGTCAGTCTTGTATATGTAGTAATGATGACTAATAATTTGTAAGAGCTAACCAGTTGCACCAAGTGTACTGTAGATTAATTAATTGAGTAAAATTGTTTTTTAAACTTTAAGACACAGCTGGTTTGTCAGTCTTCTAAACACTCCCTTCATAGCAATCTCTAATTCTCTAATTGGGTATACGCACATATACGCAGTTGCAACAAATGCTTATTTCAGTGAAGGATTGATTAGTGCTGTCATATACTCTGTCATAAAATTATCAGATAACACAGTAACTCTCAGCTGAGGCTATGTAGTGGGAGAGTTAGTCATTATTTATCTTATTTTCACTTGTAGTAGCAGTCATGTAACTACCTCTGCCCTTTCTGGCTATGTCTGTGTACTGAATGTAAGAGGAACCTAAACTAACTTCGTCTGTTTTAGACCTTTGATGGGTATCTAAACTAAGTAAAATGAAATTTAGGCAGAATACTTACTTTTTTATTTTAAGACTGTATTAAGAATTGAGTTTCATTTCTTACATTTCTTAGGTTTATTTACACTGCAGAGAGTATGAAGTACTCTTAAAATAAAACAATGACACTTTTTATATATTTTGAAATATGACCCAGGAATTCAGAAATAGAAGATCTGTAGAATTAGACTTACTAACTTCAGTCAGACTACCAATGTTTTCAGTTAAGTACATCCTGAGGTGCTTCAATGGACTGGAGCCTAAGGACATTACAATAATACTTGAAATATATCCTTCTATCAGAATGCGCATCGTTCACTTCTTCATGCAATTTTTCAGGAATAGTTGCAATGTTCTTAAGTGTTTTAAAAATAAAGAATCATATAAAACCAAAATACAGAAACAGAAGGCTTCAGTATATTCTCTATTTATGCTGGAGATTGAAATGCCTTGGTGTGCTTGTCGTGGTTTAGTCCCAGCCAGCAACTAAGCACCACACAGCCGCTCGCTCACTCCCCCCAGGTGGGATGGGGGAGAGAATCAGAAGAGTAGAAGTGAGAAAACTCGTGGGTTGAGATAAAGACAGTTTAATAGGTAGAGCAAAAGCTGCGCAAAGAAGCAAAGCAAAACAAGGAATTCATTCACCACTTCCTGTCGGCAGGCAGGTGTTCAGCTATGTGCAGGAAAGCAGGGCTCCATCACACGTAACGGTTACTTGGGAAGACAAACGCCATTACTCCGAATGTCCCCCCCTTCCTTCTTCTTCCCCCAGATTTATATGCTGAGCCTGACATCATATGGTCTGGAATATCCCTTTGGTCAGTTGGGGTCAGCTGTCCTGGCTGTGTCCCCTCCCAACTTCCCATGCACCCCCAGCCTACTCGCTGGAGGGGTGGTGTGAGGAGCAGAAAAGGCCTTCACTCTGTGTAAGTGCTGCTCAGCAGTAACTAAAACATCCCTGCTTTATCAACATTGTTTCCAGCACAAATCCAAAACACAGCCCCATACTAGCTGCTATGAAGAAAGTTAACTCTATCCCAGCCAAAACCAGCACAATACTATATTTCAATGATTTTATCAGCAAATTTTCATATTTTGACATACATGCAAAACAGTAGAAGAAAGTGGAACTTCCTGACCACTGATGATAGTACAAGCATTTTAGGCATGCTGATCAAGATTGTTAGACTATGTCCTTGGATTTTTTCTGGATTGTATCTGATTGAATTAGATCTGTTGCTAGGAAATCTTCAACAGTTCAACATTAATTTATGAAGCATATTTAAGATTTTTTTGTTCTTTT
This sequence comes from Gavia stellata, assembly GCF_030936135.1. Classification (NCBI taxonomy): domain Eukaryota; kingdom Metazoa; phylum Chordata; class Aves; order Gaviiformes; family Gaviidae; genus Gavia; species Gavia stellata. The sequence continues at coordinate 50,009,168 of NC_082594.1, read as the reverse complement.
ACATGTCTGTGTACATTTAGATATTCTCTACAAAAGGTTTTAAACATAAAAATTTCTAGCAATGTCATACTGTTAAATAGAAAAACCCCAACTGAAGGCTAAGAGCTGTCTGGTACAGAAGCAAAAATCAGTAAAACACATTACTGTTGATTTAACCAGGAATGTAATTTCAATTTGAATGTAACATTTTTTTCAGATTTTATCTGTTATACTCACCTTCTTTTTTTACCAAATTCCAGCAGTTACAGATTGTAAATTATGCTTTGACTTTTACTGAAACCCGTAAATTAATTTTCTCAAAATGAATCTTACAGATGACTCTTTTTTTCCTTCTGTCAAAATTCTATCCAGTTGTTTTCCTGTTTTCATAATAATCATTGGTGCTTTTCTTCTTCTGGATAAGCACATTACCACATTTTCCATTACAGAATTCAGTATAGTTTCTCTTCACCCTGTCTTTTCAATGTCTGGGTGAATAGTTCTTTATAATGTGAGTTATAATCTTCACCAAGCTATTTCAACAGTCTGGATTATCCCAGGAACTTGATCTATTTCTTTTGGCTGCACAATGTCTAGTATCAGTGTGAAAACATCTCAGGAGGGACCAAGGTGGTAACGTACTTTCTGCTTTCTTTTTCTTCTCAAGGCTTTACCACTCCATTTATAACTATAACTTTTGTTATTATTTTAGCTCAACTTGTATTCTATACAAAGCAACTGGTCATGCTTAACAAAGAGTGGTTATTATTTTTTACCATTTTAAAGCAATGTTATTAACCACTACAGTATTACCTATTGTGTTTAATGAGGCTTGAGACAAAGCTTAGTGAAGTCAATAACAAATTTTCTATTAACTTTAATGATGTAGAATATATACTGGATTTGGAGTGAATCTTTATTTTAATTTTAAATAAACATTTATAATTTAACTAATTTTTAACAATAGCAATAAGTCATACAATTATTAACAATGCTATTTGGGAAAATAGAATCTTTTTATGAAAAGTATGTGATTAATGTTTTTGAGCTGCATTCTCTCCAGAATAGGAACATTAAATCTTTCTTTGACATAAAAGCATAACATTTTTAAGACAGCATGTAAATACCAATACCTTTAAAAAACAAACAAAAAATCCTCTGCAAAATGTCAAGCTGCTTAAATAGATTTCCTTCTAAGCATTTTGGTGAAAACTGGGAAAAACAAAACAATATGAGTAAAAGGAGAAAAAGTAAGATAGATTTTTACTCCTGAAATAATTGACTGTAAGGCTACCGTAGGTGAAAGAAATTTCCAGTCTTTGGTCCAAGACCTTATTAGACCTTCTACTGTTTTGTTTTGTTTGGGTTTGGGTTTTTTGGGGTTTTTTTGTTTGCTTTTTTTTCCCCCAATATACCTTTATTGGAAAATTAAAGCTCTCAAGCCTGATCACCTTGACCTCCATGCCTAAGAAACACTGAAGACCATAGTCATCAGTGCTAACTATACAGCATCAGCTACATGGCATTAAAAACTCAGAGATAACATAGGATATGATTGTTATGTTGAAGTTTAAGATTTAATTTTAAGGTTCAAAGCTAGCCTTATTCTTCAGTTTTTTAAACACTCCCATCACAGAGAACTCTAATTCCCCAACTGTATTTTTTTCAGTTCACAGAATCACAGAATCATTAAGATTGGAAGAGACCTTTGAGATCATCAAGTCCAACCATCAACCTAACACCACCATGCCCACTAAACCATGTCCTGGAGTGCCGCATATACAAGTTTTTTGAACACCTCCAGTGATGGTGGCTCCACCACCTAACATTAGATACTCCAATTCCATTAATGATAACCTAATGATGTACAAGCAAAGAAGTAGAAGAATAGTACTAGTAAAAGTTCTGAAATGGAAATTAACATTAGCAGATTGATGCTAATATTCTTAACAAGAAAAAAAAAAAGATTTTGGAAATGTCAAAGTCTTTCACTAGTAGGGTTTTGAAATCTTTATTGTAGTCTTGTGTTGGGGCTTTTTTTTTTGGTTTGTTTTTCTTATGATATAACCCACTGATTTTAACATTCTGATATGCTAGTTGAGCAGCAAAATAAAAGCCAAACAAATGTTTACTTGTATGTATTCATTTGGAATATTAATAATTGTTCATATATCCAACTCATTCAAAAGCATATAAAATAATATAGGGAAGGAAAAAAAAACCAAAGGAAGTAAAGGGTCCAAGAAAAAATTAATAAAAGCCCTCAATAGGAATAAAATATGTCTACCAGAAGGAATTTTTAACTCCTCTTCCTAATGAACAATTCTGTATGTTATAGTATAGGAAAAACCTACATTGGACACAAAACTGTCTCTCCTGTTCTTGTACTTTACATGTGTTCCTTGTTACATTTATTTTATTTTGTAAGTTGGGTATGATATTTTTTATGAATCTTACATATAATTTAGCCTTTTCTTTCAGATACCCTTAGGCAGATGAAATTCTTGATCTATCTGGAAACCTCAGTTGTTACCAGTTAATACTACATATGTCCTGGACATTTGCTCTCAAAGACTTTTAGAGACCAGTCTGTACCTGTTGTGGATTCCTAGTTTTAATGTCCACTGTCAAGGGTGAGAATATCAGGTGCAGTACCGCAAGTGAATAGGCAGCAAAAAAAAGGGCTAGGGGAAAAAAAAGGGAAGGGAGAGAAGAGAACACAGCAATGACTGAGGTACTTCAGGCTTTCATTGCTTCTGTTTTTACTGATAATATTTGCTCTCGTGTCTCCCAGGTCCCAGTACCTAATGCCGCAATCTGAGAAAGTAAACCACTAGGTTAGCATGAAAATACTAAGTTAGAGGGAACAGCTGAAACACTGGAGGGCAGGGCTGCCATTCAGAAGGACATGGAATAGCTGGAGAAATCGGCTGGCAGAAACCTCAGGAAGTTCAATAAAAGCAAATGGAAAGTCCTGTACCAGGGATGGAGTAACCCCATACACAGTACAGGATGGATGCCAACTGTATGGAAAGAAGCTTTGCAGAAGAGGATCTGGCAGTCCTGGCAGACAGCAAACTGAAACTGAGTCAGCAGAACGCTCCTGAGGTGGTAAAGGCCAAATGCATGCTACCGTAGAGGTCTTAGCTGTATTAGAAAGAAATATCCAACGAGAAGAGGGAAGTATTTTCTCCCCCTGTACTCAGTACTTCTGAGACTGACTGGAGTACTGTGCCCTATCTGGTGCTTTTTAGTACGATGAAAACATTGAGATACTAGAATAAATTCAGTGGAGGACCACTAATACCCTATGAAGGCCGGAGCACTTGACATTCAAGGAGAAGTTCAGATAGATGGATTTATTCCGCCTTAAGAAAATACTAAGGGGACCCTAATTGTAGTCTTCAGCTACCTGATGGATATCTATAGAGAAGATGGAGCCAAAATTTTCTCTAAGGTGCAGAGTGAAAAGATGAGAGGCAACAGATAAAAGGTGCGATGAGGGAAATTTCAAACAGTTGTAAGTGAAAAATTATTCAAAAGGAAGGTGAACATATACTGGAACTGGTAACCCAGAGAAGTTGTGGAATGTGTATCCTTGAAGATATTCTGAACTCGAGTGGACAAAGTGCTGAGCAACCTGATGTAACTTTTATGTTTGCCCTGGTTTGTGTGAATCACTCAACCAGATGATCTCCAGCTATCTCTGATTCTAAAAAAAAAGAATAAATTCTGAATGAAAGTTTCTTTGTTGTCTGTGAAGATTTCTAAATTACTAAGTTTTAGATAAACCAGTATATTCACTTGTAATTGGCACAATTATTTCATTCCTGTTACATCAAGTGGCTTACACAGTGCTCTTGAGTTATGTTAGCTGAATCATGGTGGTACTCCTTAATACAACAGATATAGGTCTTAAAATGTGGGTTTCAGGAATTCTCAGATTAATTTTTTTTTAATTCATTTCAGAGCAGAGAGTTTAGTGTTGAACAGTCTTTTGCTCTTTGTCTTCAGTATATTTGAGCTACCACCTAGAAGACCACCTCATCAGCAAAACCATATAATATATTGTTGGTTGAAATGTATGCCATACCTGACATCCAGATATGTTTTCTCCTAGCAAAATCAATATTAATGCCAATTAGCTTCTTCCTATTTCCTGTTCAAATTGATTAATATGCTTAATATTACAAGTAATCCTGAAACTAACTGGACTAAAATATATTTAATGAAAATTTAATCTTTCCACACATGCCATATATATTAAAACAGACAAAATCACAACTGAAAAAAAAAAAAAAAAAGACAGAAAAGTAGGAAAGATTCCAATAAGGGAAGATTAATTGAGGTATAATGAGTTTCTCCTCTATAAATAAGTCCAAATTTGTTTCTATACAGATAGCAATATTTTTTAAGGTTAGATATGAGATTGCAATGGCTTAAGTAACTATTTTACAAACCAAAGTTTCAGGTTCACTTTGTTAGTTGAATATTCATTCTAAAAATATCAGGCATAATTTAACGTGATATTTAAGAACATCTCATATAAAAAATAGAATTCTGAAGACCTTTCACTATTTTTATATAGCTAGTGTCAAGGAGGAGGTGAAGAACCAGCGATAGTGCTACTTAGTCAACTACAACATAAACAAAATAGGCTTGTGATCAATATACTTAACTTGCTAATTTTTCCTACCTCACTTTTACCAACATAAATGATTATAGAAGAATCTTTATGGTGAAGAGATTTTTTTTTTCTTTTCTTGTCTTATAAAGATGTGTATGAGAAAATTTGCATGTTATATAAAGACGGGTAAAGGTAAGCACATTGTTTAGATCTTCCTCTTATGAACATATATCAATGAGTTTTCAGTATGTACATATCTACCCACCATTGGGATGCAGTCAGTCCTTATAAAGTCTATAAATATTGTTTCTACAGTACCAGTCAATCCTAACAAAATATAATTAATCACCTAATTACAGATAGTTATTTGATGATTTCTATGGTTGTATGGGTGGAATAAAATCTGGCATAGTATTTTGAAGTGTGCGTATTTCTGATTTACCATCTGCATTGAAAGACCAGGAAAAAGTGTTCACAATAATACAATTTAAAAAAACCCAACATCTAAACAAGAAGGAAAACCAACGCTGAATATTTTTCATCTTTTCATACATGTGAAAGCAGCATGGACTTCTTTTTGTACAGAATAATTTTGGATATATTTCCATAAAGATAAACTAATGCATTTGTCATTTTCTACCCAGTATATTATATTGTGTAATATTTTGATTGCATTTTGTAAGTGTGAAAGCTGTTTTTCTCATGCAAGTTTTGTAATATATGCGGGTATAAAATATTGATAGTGTTTAGAGGTTATTTTGAAAGAGGCTTATGTAAAACAATGTTTAGTGGTGACTATTTGTGGTCTTAAATATTAACATATGTGGTTTAAAATGGTAATTTAATAACGATTCTCTATTTGCGAATTGTTTAGTAAGAGATTGTTTAGGTTTTTTGTTGCAGTGGTTTTCATTTACTTTACTATGCCTTTTCATTTCTCAAATTACCTTGTGAGATACAAGTGAGGGACATAGAAGAACTCTGCATTACACCCTCCATAAGATACTCTACCGGATCAGATCCTTCAAGGATTACTAACACTACATAAAATACATTGTACATATTTTTGAATTATTTGAATTCTATTAATAAGTAATGCATTTTGTTATAGATTAAGAAAGAAATACCTGAAAATTCTATTGCCAGAGTTCCTGATGACCTCTTCCTTATATCTAATCTAAATCTACCCTCTTTCAGTTTAAAACATTTGTTCCTTGTCCTATCACTACAGGCTCTGGGAAAAAGTCTCTCCATCTGTCTTATAATCCCCCTTCAAGTATTGAAGGGACACAGTAAGGTGTGCCCAGAGCCTTCTCTTTTCCAGGCTGAACAACCCCAACTCTCTCAGCCTTTCCTCATAGTAGAGGTGTTCCAGTGCTCTGATCATTTTTGTGGCCTTATTCTGGACTCTCTTTACCAGGTCCATGTCTGTCTTTCCTGTGCTGGGGACCCCAGAGCTGATGCAGTACTCCAGGTGGGGGCCCACAAGAGCAGAGTAGAGGGGGAGAATAACCTCCCTTGGCTTGCTGGCCGCACTTCTTTTTGTGCAGTCCAGGATGTGATTGGCTTTCTGGACTGCAGGTGCACATTGCTGGCTCCAGTTTTTCATCCACCAGTATCCCAAAGTCCTTCTCTGCAGGGCTGGTCTCAGTGCATTCATCACCAGCCTGTACTGACACTGGTGATTTCTCTGACCCTGATGACCCAATTCGACTTGGCCTTGTTGAATTTCATGAGGTTCACATGGGCCCACTTTTCAAGCCTGCCAAGGTCCCTCTGAATGACATCCCTTCCCTCAAGTGCATCAAATCCACCACTCAGCTTGGTGTCACCTGCAAACTTGCGAAGGGTGCACTCAGTCCCACTGTCTGTGTCACTGATTTAAATACTAAATAGTATTGGTCCCAGTACGGACCCTTGAGGGACACCACTCCTTACTGCTTTCCACTAGGACATTGAGCCATTGACTGTAACTCTTTGGACACAGCCATCCAACCAATTCCTTACCCATCTAACAGTCCATCCATCAAACGCATATCTCTCTAATTTAGAGTTAAGAATGTTGTGCGGACCGTATCAAAAGCCTTACGGAAGTCTAAGTAGATGACATCAATAGCTCTTCCCTTGTCCACTGATGCAGTCACTGCATCGTAGAAGGACACTAAATTAGTCAGGTATGATTTGCCCTTGGTGAAGCCATGTTGGTTGTCTCTAATGACCTCCCTGCCTTCTATGTGTTTCTACATTTCTTCCAGGAGGATCTGTTCCATGATATTGCTGGGCCCTGAGGTGAGGCTGACTTGCCAACAGTTCCCAGGGTGCTCCTTTTTCCATTTTTTTATAAATGGGTGCACTATTCCCTTTTTCCAGTCATTGGACACTTCTCCTGACTGCCATGACTTTTCAAATATGATGGAGAGTGGCTTGGCAATTCATCAGTCAATTCCCTCAGGACCCTGTGATGCATCTCATGAGGTCCCATGGACTTGTGTATATTCAGGTTCCTCATGTGGTCTCAAACCTGATCTTCTCCTGTGGGACTTCATTCCCTCAGTCCCTGTGCTGAGTTTCAGGGACTGGAGAGATGTGAGAAGAGAGAATACCATTGAAAACTCAGGCAAAAAAATTGTTGAGTACCTGAGCTTTCTCCATGTCAGTTGTCACCAGCTCTCCTGTCTTATTTACTGGGGAGTGGTGGGGGGTTTACAATTTCCTTAATCTTCCTTTTTGTGGCCAACGTACCTGTAGAAACCCATATTATTCTTCAGCACCCTTTGCCAAATTCAGCTCCAGCCATGCCTTAGCTTTCCTGATCCCATACCTACACATTCAGGCAGCACCCCTAGATTCTTCCCAGGATACATGTCCCTGCTTCCACTGCCTGTGCATTTCCTTCCTACACTTTATTTTGACCAGGAGGTCTTTACTCAGCCATGCGACCAGCTGTACCTTCTGGCTATAGGCTTTTGGGGCTGTCTTTGTTACAGGGCTCTCTCAGGCCTCTGTGTCCACTCCTCTACTTTTCAGTTTTACCTGTTACCTTAGGTAATTTCACCCACAAAAAGTTTTTGTCTTACATATACCTAAGTTCTATTGTTAACCCTTCATTAAGAAAGGACTTTCTGTAAACATCTGCAAGGGTACCTCATGGTTGTCTTTAAAATCTTACTTTTTTCTTTTTATGTTATTTATTTATGTATTTATTTATGTATTTATTTATTTATTTATTTATTTTTAGCTGCTACCTAGAAGCACCTGGGCAAAGATGTGACTAAGTTAGCATCACTGCCTACTGCACTGGACAATATAATTCAGTTTTCATAAAGTTCTCCCTTGTCTGTATCTCTCTGTTCTTTGTATCTCAGATAGCAAAGTGTTTGGCTGAAGGTCAGCATTCACTTTTCTGTGTTCTGCAATCATGGTGAAGAAGTTGTTCACAACAAGGACATGTATGCTGTGTCTGCTTGTTAAATACACTTGCTGAAGGAGTAATGAGTATCCTTGGTGAAGGTATTGCAGAGTGGCTCACATTCACACTGTTTTGAACTCACTTCTTCTAGAGCATGTGTTTCTTATTGTTTATTATAGCATGAATTTGAGCAAATGTGTTACATGTCCTTGGAAGTGAAAGATGAGCACTGTAAGAAATTTGGGGTGAAAATCATGCTTAAAATAGTATTAGAAGACTGTGTAAGACAGATAGAACCAAACAAACTGCAATTTCATATGCACTACCTAGAGGGAGGCGTCTTGGAGTTAACTGTGCCCCACACAATATCTAGGTTTTATTTTAAGGAAATGAATTGCTTTATTCAAGGAAAGAATTTTACACTTTTCTTATATAGACAATGAGGAAACCACATCCTGAGTATGAAGAGGAGATACAGTTTATTTGGAATTGTGGGCATGTGATATGGATGCCACAATAATACAAATAATAATAATATTCAAATTTCACCTAAAATTCATCTGTAAACAAAGATCACACTTGACCTATATCTGCAGTTGTGGGATTAATCTCACATGATTTTAAGCTTCTCAATTTATATGGTTAGAAGATAGGTAATTCTGATCTCCATTAGCTGGCTATGCTGTCTCTAAAGTCAAATGAGGGCATTTCAGAGGATGATTCATGGTAGCTGTCTTAGAAATTCACCTCCACATGGAATGAACTGGTTTTCTGAAGCACCCAGTTACTATAGGTGTAATTCAGCAATTTTCTTGTGGGACTTCCAGCTAGGGTCTGCCAGAAGTCCTTTTTTGTACCTGCCAAACCTGTACAGGTGATGTACCCCTGCTGTACACAATAAATATCTTTGAGCACTTCTGATGACACTAAATTACTATAATTAGCAAACATATCCTGTCCTGTGCGCCTGCTTTATGTGTCTATTTTAGAGTAAGCTGAATAGCTCACTGTATTCCACTATACTGATGAGATCCATTTGCTCTTTAATGAGGCCATACCAACTCACATGCTGGTACTTAACATTTCGTCACCTGTTTGTAGACTTGAATTTAAATGTCTGGAGTCTGAAGCTGAATTTTATCCATACTTTTGGAGGTTAAATTAATTAGCACTAGCTTTAGGATGGGTGAATTCCAAATTAATAACCTAATTGTGCAGTATACTACAGCAACCCAAAATTTAAACAGGTATATTAACTTAAAGAAAAAAACCCAAACAAATGAATACTTTGCCTATTTGGGGGGGGGGGGGGGGGGGAGCAGTTTAAACCATGGTTTCCTTTCCCCTTTTCTGTTTTTTTTTTTTTTAATTTTGTCTGCTTGAATAGAGTTGATTTGAAAACTAACCTCAAATCCATATTGATCCAACCTCAATATTTCCTTTTCATGCACTAGAAATATTAACTAGAAAAAGTTCACTTGCTTGCAGTGCCACAATTTCGGATTTCGAACTTTCTATACTGTACATCATTACTTTAATGTTCTTAAGGAGAGAAAACACAAAAAGCAGATACAACTAGTTTGCTTCTTAGTGGAGTAAAAGTTCATAAACAAAAAGCACAATATTATAAAGCATGACATAGAAAAGGAGCTAGCCCAGGTTTCCTGACTTTTGTGTTAATCCTCCTCGGAAGAGGACAAACCAAACCTGAAATGGAAGACATTAAGGATTTTTTTGTTTGTTTGTTTGTTTTCTTAACTTTTTAAACTGGAACTTCTTAAACTATTTTAACAAAAGTTGTAAATGGTTTGTAAATATGCTACATTTGTTTTCCTTTTACCTATAAGCTTTTTATCTCATTAATAAAAGGTAAGTAAAAGGTAGAATTTTACATTATATATTGTTTTCCCTGAAAGTTTAATATGAACTTGATTTTTTTTTACCAACACATGAAGAAAGAAAAAAAATCGGCTATTAAACGTAGAATACATTAAATGGGTGTTACTGGGAAATAATTTAAGAAGTTGTTGCGGGCAGAAGGGGGCAAAGAAAAGGGTAAAGAGAAGGTGACCAGCATCTCTGATGCCATTCTGACTATAAGAGCACTGCAGCTACAAATGAGCCAAGCTGTACCCAGTGTGTAGTGTCCCTGACAGATGAAAGTCCATTTTGGCCTATTGCTCAACCACTTTCAGAATTGCTGTATTAATTACTACTGAAATAGGAAAAAATGTAGCAAAATCTATCTGTTCATCTTAGCTTCCCTAACTGCAAGAGCCAGAAGAGTTCCCTCTCTTGTCTTTTTCCCCCCTCAGTAGCAGGTATTATGTATAGGAGAGCTGAGATAGATAGCACTGTAAATTGAAAAAATGAAATAAATACTGTGTAAATGAACTCTAGTTCCTTAACACTGTCAATACACTCTAGATCTTCATCATCCCCATTCAGCAGTTGTTTTAGAAGCTGTAAATTTGGAGCCTCTTTGCAGCTAAGATGGTATCAGACTGGTTTCTTGCCTTTTTCTTTCTTTCACAGGTCTATTTACTAGTACATAAATCTCTTGTAGCTGTTCTACTATGGCTCTGTTTCCAATTGATGAAGCACATATATTCTGGGAAGTAGACAGACCTGCTTTGAATGTAGATGGATTACCTGAGAGTCAGAGATGGTGAAGAAGCATTGTGATACCACCTGTGAACAGTTTGGTGTGCTCAGTCAGATGTTTACTAAAGTCCAAACCTTAAGTGTGTCCAAATCCTGTGAAGTACTACATTACTCCTAGGATTAGGAGTAACTCCTCCGATAAGGTTGTCCCTATTTGTTAGGGAAAATAAAAAGATTTTTTTATTTGTTACCCACAACATGCTGCAGAGGAAAGTAAAAATGATAAATTGTTTTTAAATTTTTATATATCTATATATATATAAAAATATATATATAATATATATATAAAATATATTAAAATACATATTAAAAAAAAAGTGTCAGAGATTCTGTTCTTTAACTCCTGAATACTGCCACATGGTTCTATACTGTTTTTTTTCCTGTGTATGGGTTTTACATTTCATATCTTTTTATGGTCAGTATTTCAGTGTATTTTTCATTTCTTTTGACCATTCCATGTGTTCTAAAGTACAATGTAAAGTACTATGATTCAGAAATAACAAGTACTTAATTAAGAGTTTAAAGGGTTGGAACCCAAATCTCCACTTAAACTTCCAAAACCTCTTTCCAGTCTAGAAACTAAAGACCGCTGTGTTTAATTTGCAAACCTTTTTGTGAACTGAACCCTGCAGAAATCATACAGCCTCATACACCATTTGAGATTTTTACAGCATCTCCAGCAAATCAGTCAGTACCTGAGAGAAAATTAAACAGTAAATGCAGGAAACAAACAAACAAACAACTCAACAAGCACAAAAAAGAAGGCAGTATAGCATTAGTGAAAAGTGGTTGCCAGAGAAAAAATAACACTACATAAAAAGAAAATGAGCATTGAGATTAGAGAGAAAGATGCACTTCTGACTTGTTTTTTAAAAACTGAAAAATAAAAAGCTCAGTTTCATATTTCCAGATTGATTTTTCCAGAGTTATTATTTAATTTTTACTCACAGTTACAAAATAGGATTCTTATTTTTAGCTGTTTACTCCGTTAATTTTTTCTGTCTAATATTTCTGAAAGCTTATTAAAACTCAGAATTTTTATAAATTTTTGAGACACGGTATTAGGCATTTTGAGTCGACTGATTCTTTCAGTTCTTTCAGATTAGGAAAATAATATGCCCATAAATAAGAGTGTAATTTAACCAACTTATGTGGGATGACCAGCATTAGAAAGGATGAATTCACACCTGAAAGCTAACTCTACTTTTCTTTTCAATAGCAGATCTCACAACACTGTTCACTCACTCTCCATTACAGAGAAAAGTTACAATAATTTCAAATCAATACATTATTTGTGTTAATTGTTAATTGTTTTTCCTTTTTTTGGAAAGGGGAAAAAAACCCTGAGGTAAATCAATGAAATATTCTGCGTATCAAAATATTACCTGTTATATTTCAGAATTAGTGCATAATTTTTATGACAGAACTTGTTAATTTATGTCCTCTAAAGCACTCCAGGAAAATGTAAATAATAGCCACAGTACAAAATGATGGAAAAAAAAAAGCTTTGTAATATTTTAATTTTTTTTTAAAAATCACAGAATGAAATTAGTAACAATCTCCATGTCCCCAAGGAAAAACAATTGATTATAAGAAAAAAAAAATAAGTATTTAAACATAATTATACATAATATCCAGATAGGACTCTTTTTTCTTTTTTCCCTTAAAAAAATATTCCAAACTGTGTAGAAACCCATCTTAAATCATAACTCTTGACTGTGATACCATAGACCACTTAACTTTGAACATTATGGTAGAACAAAGGAAACAGGGTAGAATCAAATGGAGAAAAAATGAAGCAGCTACTGATTGCAGTAAATAAAGCTTTTGCTTCATACTCTTTCAAACTAGAGAAAAGGAAAAAAACCAACAAAACCACCAACTTTTGTCTTAGTTGCTTCAGTAATACTTAATGAAGTGTCAACATGTCTTTAAATTTTTATCGATGGTTCTTCACTACATTACTAGATTGCTAGATCACTGGAACCCGGTGAATAGGCAAGTGAATTAAGCTATTTTAAGGGTTGTGGTTAGCAATCATAGGAAAGACAAAGGAACTTCAGTAATGTGTTTTATTTCATACTTCAATAAACATCACTACAAGAAGCACATTGAGTTGCTGGAGCGTGTCCAGAGAAGGGTGACGAGGCTGGTGAGGGGTCTCGAGCACAAGCCTTACGAGGAGCAGCTAAGGGAGCTGGGGTTGTTTAGCCTGGAGAAGAGGAGGCTGAGGGGAGACCTTACTGCTCTCTACAGTTACCTAAAAGGAGGTTGCAGAGAGGTGGGTGTTGGTCTCTTCTCCCAAGTGACAAGTGATAGAACGAGAGGAAATGGCCTCAAGTTGCGCCAGGGGAGGTTTAGGCTGGATATTAGCAAAAATTCCTTTACTGAGGGAGTGGTGAAACACTGCAACAGGCTGCCAGGGAGGTGGTGGAGTCACCATCACTGGAGGTGTTCAAGGAATGTGTGGACGAGGCATTGTGAGACATGGTTTAATGGGCATGGTGGTGTTGGTTGATGGCTGGACTTGATCTTACAGGTCTTTTCCAACCATAGTAATTCTGTGATTCTGTGATCTAACAGCCCTACCATTTTTGGGCGTCAGATTATCTGAACCATCATTTTAGTTGAAACTTCAAAAAACTTCAGAAGTTGAAATAAAAATTGAAAATATTAATTTTATTTTTTTCCCAGATGTGAATAAATTGACATAAAATAATCTTACATGTTGTTTTCTCCAATGTAAAATGAATGTATGAGATGCACACAACAATGCTGCATGTATGTGGCTGAACACTTTCAGAAACAGTGTTAATTCAGAATTCTTATTCAAACATAATTGAAAACATTCACAAGAAAGGCAATAGTATTAATAGAAAAAAGTGGGCGTTAGTGTAGGCATAAAAATATCTATCCACCATTTGCACCACATACTACATTATACTTCTAGCTATTAAGACATGAAGATGATGACTGCATTTGCATGTGAGAGAATGTGCAGAGGATATTCTTGTTATATCCACCATATCTGTTTTTAGGACCTGAAAAGGACCCTTTTTATCATGGTGAGACAAATTAGGTGATTGGTTTATAATAAAATTTGTAAGGATGTCTTACTTTCATGGTATTTGGAGGTTTTTCTCTTCAATATTTCACAAATAACTTAATCTCTATAGAGTCTTCCATGTTGGTATTAGGTCTCTGGAAAGTACATTTTGTCTGTATTCTTTCACATGGATTCTCACTATGATCCTGCAGCTTGGTTCTTCAGGGTAAATTCTTGGCTGCTTCTTTTTGAAACACTTTGATTTCTCATAGCTATGTTTTCTCAATGCTGACAACTCACCATGTTAACACTTCTGTTTTGAGGCATATGGATATTTTGCCCTTAGGATTAAGGGGTAAATATTCCCTTTTCTTAAATTAAATTCTAAACAGGAATTAAACTAAACAAAAGATATTTGACCTGTGAAATAAAGCAGACTGTATGGCATAAGGATTCTTTGCTTCACTTAAAAATTTCATTTTAGATGGGCTCCTGATGTTACTGCTGCATTTTATGTTGGTCGTAAGAATGCCATGTAACCTCAGCATTAGAAAAGCAAGCCTGAAGAATATTTTATTATTATTATTATTATTATTATTATTATTATTATTAAATCAACAAAAAACATAGCAAACATCAATAAAGTTTACATAAGAATTTGTTCTCAGGGTTACACTGCTTTTGCTCAACCTCTTACATCAGCTGGACTCACTTAAGTATATTAAGGATTTATATTTACTTCATTGCTGTTTCTTATTCTATAGGCATATATTTTTATGTGTGTTTATATGAACATTGTTTTGAGTATCATTTGATTTATATGCCCTGATTCCTTAGCCCTTAAAGTGAAATCATTGCAAATAAAAGAAGTCATCACACACAAAAAAATACCCTGAGGCTAGAATCATATATTTTGCAATGCTTCACTTCTTTTTCAAACTAGAAGTACAATGGTATCTTGCTCTTCAGATTTGTCTTTTCAGAGTCTGTCTGTTTCAGAGCCAATGAGACAAATAATAATATCAAATTATGATTAAATTAGTAAGTAGCCATTTAGCAACTAAGTGAAGAACTTAGCATGGGATGATCAGTTTATAATGTAATTCTTTATTGTTTATACATGCAATTAAAAAGCTTATTCATGTTCAATTCATGAAAAAGTACAGTCACCAAGTAAAATTTATCTCAGTACCCTGTGTCACTGTACTGTGTGCAGGTGCCCAGGCGCTGGCAGCGGGAGCTGCAGGGGTGACCTCTGTGAGGAGAGGCGGGGGCTGCCCCGTGCCAGACACAGCCGGTTCCAGCTGGCTCCAACCGACCCACTGCAGGGCACCGCTGAGCCCCTCAGCTATGCTGGTGGCACCTCAGGGAAATCAGGTTTAAGAAAAGATAAAATGCTTCACAGGCAGTGGGGAGTGAGGAAAAAAGTTGTGAGAAACACCTCGGCAAGCACCGAGGTCAGAGAAGAGAGGTGGGAAGAGGTACTCCAGGTGCTGGAGCAGAGATTCCTCTGCAGCCCATGGAGAGGACCATGGTGAAGCAGGCTGTCCCCATGCAGCCCGTGGAGGACTGCAGTGGAGCAGGTGGACATGCCATGAAGTAAGCTGCAGCCCATGATGAGCCCATGCAGTAGCAGGCTCTCATCTTATTTGCTACACCTGTTCTGCTAAGGAGGGGGAGTGGGAGAGCGGCTGGGGGTGCATCTGGCAGACAGCCAAGGTCAGGCCCCCCCCAGTCAATTTTCCTTTTATGCCAAAATCCAGAAATACTGCAAAACAATGAGGTAGTGCAGGGGATACCTTATCCCCTGCTGACATCCCTAATTAAAATGAAATAATATGCATACAACACCGAAGCCTGATACAATAGAAACTGTTGTCAAAACTCTCATTATTTGCTGTGGATTTCACCAACAAGCCCAGCCCTACTTCCTCTAAATTCGGTTTGTCAAATTCAGGGCTGTTATTATATCTTTTAATGAAAATGTTTCACGAGTTTATCCTGTGTTTTGTGTTCTATGTTTAAACTGGATACAGGCCTCTGCTTTTCTTTATTCCCTTCTATGTTTCCTCAATTGCACATCTCCGTAACTTTGCTGTTCATTGTTTTCCTAACACCTCTCTACCTCTCCGTATTCTGTGCTACCCACCATCCTCTTCTTCTCAGATACAATAAATGTGTCTCAAGGTAACATTCACTACAATTCTGTAATGTAGAAATAAAGTGTCAGAATGTATATGAGAATGTTATTGTCTCCCTTTCATTACTGTCAGCATCAAAATTTCTTGCGCTTTATTTTATCATCTATCATCTCCATACAAGATCTAGTCTCGCCCACATGAATCTGACCTCTGTTGACAAGATATGTTTGGCAACTATAATCTTCTAGTTACCATGACAGAATTAATATTTATATTTCATGCAATCCTTTCCAACACAATACAATTCACACAGTTACTATTTCTGCTGTCCATAAATGATGAATTGTAATTTAGCTTTAGTTACTTTACCTGCTATCTCTCTTAGCAATAGAAGACAAAAAAATTAAACCTCGCATCATCTCACGTAGCTAGGTTATGAACAAGAGAGGGATATTTTACATTTATAATGCTTATAATACATAAGGAGGACAGAGTTGTCAAAACTTATATTCAGGGATTTCTTAAGTTCAAATAATTCAAAACATCAGTTAACTAAGTCCTGAATGCAATGAAAGGTAGCTACCTTAGAGTTCAGCTTCTCTATCCCACAAAAATTCTTAAAATATTTGCAAACTTTTTTTTTCCTATGTCCCGCTCCAGACAGTTCTAAATGAAAATACCAGGAGTTTCATACCCCTCTTATCCATTAGGCATGTACCCAAAAGCAGAATAATTTATTTTTTCACCCTGCTAATGACAGACAGAAATTTTATTAGGGGGATATGTAACCAATTTGTTTCACTGGAGTTACAGGACAAGTTGCTTGAATTCCCACCTGTCTATTGTTAGTCATATCAAAGTCTTAACATTCTAACCAACAAGTTATTAGTAGACTTAAAATGATGCTAACACAGTTCAAATTATATACAGTTAAAATAGACGTGTGTATGTGTTCTAAATGTATATAAGTTTATAAATATATATTAATAAGTTATACATACATATATTAAAAATAGTAATAAGTTATACATACATACATATATTATAATAAAAATAGTAATTTCTAGTATCAGTCCATTTCTCTGGTTTCATGCTCACCCTTCTACTGCCCCTGTGGTGGGTCTTACAGTAGATGGTTTCTCTCTGAGAAGGATCTGTATGGGGAGTCATCAGCAACCTAAGTCCTTTGCTGGGAATAGTACAATGTTGATTCCAGTATAGTTTCTTCTTCTTCCATACACTAGGATCTACCTCAGGTCATTTTTATGTGTCTGCTAATATGCTTAACATCTTGTTCCCTTTTCATTGGTCTGCAAATCCATGATGTATCCAAATGCTCTGTATATAGTGTGCTTTACTTTTGCTGGATGCTTGTATTTTGTGCTCTTTGTTATCTCAAAAAATTACTTTGCCCAGATCCAAAGGTTGCATTTCTTTGATGACCAGTAATTGACCATTGGTGAGTTGTCTATAGGTCTAGAGCCTCCAGTATTATCCTGTGTCTGCATTTTCAAGGCCTTTGTTGATACTGGCACTCTTCCATACTGCATTTTATTCTAGGGTCTCAGATAGTTCTTCCTGAATGGTATAAACTGTGCTATAACTATCTGTTAGTTACTAAACGCACACAATGATAAGCATTACACCACACATTGGTATAAAACAATAAAGGCTAAAACAAAGTAGGAAATGTATAGCTAGTCGTTAGGTAATTGTTGTTACAAGTTAAATTACATCTCTAGGCACGCCAACGCAAGTCCACACAAAGTCAGGCAGGTTTTGGTGTCTGATTTGTCGGCTTAGCAAAGTCTATTGCAAGCAACAACAACTCAGTATTTACTAAGGTACAGTGCTACAAAAAATAACACTGGGCATCAGATTAGCAGTATCTCACTGCTAATTCCAGCCCATTCTTTTTATTTGCTTTGCATAGCTGCTGCAACTACTATCAGTTTAGCATAGGTGAAATTCATTAACCACATGAATAGCAAATAAGATTTTTCATCTCCAAGTGATTTTACCAGTATTTCCAATGTTATAAATATAGAAAATTTATATATATATATTCTATAAATGTAACAAATCTTCCAATAATTTCCAGCTATTTTTAAAAAAAGCACAGTCACAGCTTTCTTCAATCTTACAAGCTTCAGCAAATCATAATAGCAATAATAACTAGGGTACATTGATTCAATAAAACTAAGGAATTTCCAGAAGTGAAATGACCTGTTGTATGAGAATTTCAAGACGTTTTTAAATTAATATCCTTTACGCTTCAAGGTTACTAAACTTCTTTACTCCCCACAAGTGTTCCAGACTTCTATTTTGTTTTATGTAGTTAATGTATATAATTTTAAATACAGCAGATTGTAAACACCACTTCTTTTCTTGTGTATTGATAACAAAGGTTTTTCTTAACTGTTGAAATAGAAATTTGACTGACAACACTCTGATTTAGTTTTATGTGTATTGTGTCCTAGTGTGTACTTTGCACATAATTTACTTCAGTTAAGCAAGTTGTGAAGTTTCAGAAAACAAAATAAGTCTTCAGAATTCAACCTTATGATGGAATCTTGCTTAAGCTTTATTTTCAATATTGTTATCTGTATTTTCCAATAAAATATTTCAGAGAATGGCAAGTGTTATCTGTATTTGGAAAAATAGATTTGTAGACATTGCACTACGGGACACGTATACACACGGTTTAGTGGGCATGGTGGTGTTGGGCTGATGGTTGGACTTGATGATCTTACAGGTCTTTTCCAACCTTAATGCTTCTGTGATTCTCTGATAACCAGAAGGCTGCTGACCAAGACTTAAAACAAGTAATTTTAAGAGTTCTGGAACTAATGAATAGTCCCCTTGGGATAGATTGAATCTCCATCTGGAAGCACCCATTTCTGTATAGTACTGTATATGACTTCAAGAGGATCCTCAGATGCTTCTAGGAAGATGAATGTCATATTCCTTTCACATGGATATAAACTAAAACCAGCCCATGCAAATTTTCTTCCTCTCTTGCAGGACAGGAATCTTGTCTAGTTATGAGTCATAAGACAAATTATGCCAAACTGCTTAATTGTCAAAATACTCTTTCCTCAAATCTAATCCTCTGTTCTTGTAAATCCTGATGTAATGAATAAAATTTTGAGGCATTAGAAAATGAAGTAATAAGAAACTTTCATCAAAGTAGCATTCAGAAAATTTATCCTTAAAATAAATCTATGTTTATGTGTATATATATGTTTGCATGTTTGTATGTATGCATAACCTGTTTATTGTATGATGTTGTAATTTTATACCTGAACTTCTTCAGGCACGTTCTTCTAGTGGAAGGAAAGGTGAAACAGAGATGATGATAGGTTTTGAAATAATAAAATGCGCAAGATGTGAGAGAACTAATGGAAGATCCCACAGAAGAATACAGTAAACACAGAATATTGTCAAAATTACACATGAAAAAAATGAAAAGTGCTAAAGAGGACTGTTGAAGACAATAGACAGTGATGTAGTGTTTGTGTTCCTCAAGAAAGGGAGAAAATGCAAATATTGTTCAGAGTGAAGAGTATGTGTAACTTGTTAGTTCTGATGTAAGTGGATAATTCAGCTTAGTTTTTCTTTTACACCTATTTAGAATAATTTGAAAGGTTAACAGAACAAGATACATTATTTGCTAAATATTATTTGGGCTTTTTTTTTTTCCAGTTATGCATGCTTAGTTAACAGTATAGACTCTAAATTGCCACACTGTACCTAATGGAAACTATAACAGCACATTGATTTCTGCATTTGAGCATATTCCCTCATACTTTGTGTATAGGTCATTAGAATTGGTTGCTACTGAAGGAAACAATATACTGTCATCAATCCAAAACTTAATTTCAGCATGATTTACGTCATATCCCAGAAAGGCTCAACAAATAAGTTGTGTTTTGCAGTACAAAGGGTACATCAAATGTAGAAGTGTGAATAAATCTGATTTTATCAGAATGCACTGCACTGCTTTTTTTCAATAAAAATAAAATACTTCTAAATCTAAGATTCAGCCTCAGGGAAATTTATTTTTTCCCTGTGCATAGGACTACTTTTATTTGAAGTAATACTCTCCCATTCAGGACTGTGTGGCCACTCCAGTTCTGTGGTTTTGAAAGACTATTATTCAGATAAAAAAAATGAAGGAAAAAGGTTTCTTCTGATTGACAAGCATTTTAGTTCAGGGGAAAGTTGGTAAACTGAGTCCTGAACTGACAGATACGGATGTTGAAGTCCTGATTAACAGAAAATCCATGTTACTACTTCTGTAAGTGACAACATAGATTTTTCAGACTGTTTCTGCCTCTCTGCTTCTAACTTTGTTTGCCAGGAAGATCTCTAGGGATAAATAAATTGTTCAGACATTGGTTTCTGAGGCTGCCAGAAATGGTACCTCACAAAAGAATTTTCTTTGTGAGTGGATAATTTGTGAAATGAACAAGCTCCTTCTGCAACTAATTCTGTGCTTTCAGGTAATTTGTCTGATTTCAAGAATATTGATTTGGAATCAAGGTTTCTTTTCAAGAGTTAGATGTCATGTTATATACATTTTACATTATATATGTAATTATATATTTGATGTTATATATTTATATATGTATATGTATATGCATATGTATATACATATATATGTAATAATATATTTTATATATGTGTATACACATTACCATCTATTTAATAGATGTGCATACTAGAAGACATGTTTGCTCTTTCATTTGTTTTCTTTTAACTTCAATGACCAACAGTGTAGGTGTGCAAAGGAGAATTCCTCCCCAGTCAATGGAAATAAACAATTCTAGGAAGAAGGAGAATTCCTGCAAGAATTTTAAGATGAGCTGGCATAGATTACAGAAGTGCTTATTTCTCTCTACTCATTTTGAAGTAACAACACATCTACATAAGATCAGGTAAGTCCCACTCTAAGTTTTTACCATATTGAGTCAAATACTCTTCCATCACTCAAAGTATGTGTCCATGTGGAAGGTAACCTCCTGACACAGCTGGTGAGTGAGTCAACTAAGGAAGGTGCGGTGCCCTGCTGGACCTATTGTTTGTGAACAGAGAAGGACTTGTGGGGGATGTGACAGTGGGAGACCGTCTTGGGCATAGTGATCATGAAATGATTGAGCTTTTGATTGTCAGAGAAGTAAGGAGGGGGGTCAGCAGAAGTACTACTTTGGACTTCCAGAGGGCTGACTTTGGCCTGTTTAGGAGCCTGGTTGACAGAGTCCCTTGGGAGGCGGTCCTGAAAGGCAAAGGAGTACAGGAAGGCTGGACATTCTTCAAGAAGGAAGTCTTAAAGGTCCAAGAGCAGGTTGTCCCCATGTGCTGATGTGGAATTATTGCTGGAGGTGACTTAGAAATTAAATCTATATTCACATTTTAAGGAAAGGTACAGCATTGAAGAAACTTTCAGGGTGGAGTGTTGGTAACTCCAGGGGAGCTCGGTGTGCTGACTCTAAGAGAAACTGTACAGAGAGTGGAGTGAAGTGGAGACACCACGGCCAGGCTCTGTGATAAGATGGAAACTGGAAGGTACTATGGAACAATGAGATGGAGACTCACCCTGATAACTAGGATACATACCTGGTCAAAGACAATGCTACTGTACAAAGATACAATAACCTATTTAGTGCATGTAATGGTGTGTAGTGGAGTACTGGGAATGGGCCCACAGTCTGCCACCTTTTTGACAAAATACTATCCTTGGGTGAACTCTGCTTATTATAATCTCATTATAATACCAAAAACCACACTTCCATCCCAAACCTACCCACCTCCAAGGCGTGACCACCCCTCACTGAGCTTGGTCTATACCTTTAAAAGCAAAGTGAGAAACTTTTAGACCAATTACAACAAAGATATTTATGACTAGAGTCACTCAGGCTCCACCCATAAAATTAAAAACAGTATAAAAAGGCTTAAGAGAGGAGGGATGTTAGGGAAGATACCGTCGCAGACCTGGTCTGACATCTGGGATCAGCTGACAGGCTGAACCTCTCTTCCCTTTCCAATAGGGAAGCCTTTGCGTAAGATTCGAACACTTGGCTATACCAAGTGTTTCCCCAGGAGATTTAGAAACCTCTATAGAGTTGTTTTGTGATTTAGCACGCTTGTAGCCAGGCTATATTACTCATATTAACACATGGCTATACCAAGTGTTTCCCTGGGAGATTTAGAAACCACTATAGAGTTGTTTTGTCATGTAACGCATTTGTAGCCAGGCTGTATTTCTCATATTCCTGGTATGTGCACATGCTTTGTGGGCAGTAGTTCTATCAACGGCAATCCAAAAGAGCTTGTGCGTCTGTTGCTTTAATAAACTACACTATTCATTAATCTAGCCATGAGAGTTCTCATTGAACACAACCAAATTCCGTAAGGGTGGCTGTGCTAGTTCATGCAACGCGACTAGACTGAAAGTGTATGGAGTTACAAGTGCATCCATAATCGTTGGGATTCAATATATACATACATACATATATATGTATATATATATAAAAAAACATGATTGGAATTGTATTACAGGAAATTGGGCATCACTCAGAATCTAAGCTGAGCTGCCCCCAGCCCCTCTGATAACTGAGGACAAGCTGGAATGCAAGGGGGTTTATTTTCTGCCAAATTACTCAGCTATTTAATGCGACAGCCGAAAGATGAGATGGCAGGGAATAAGACTGGCATGGCTTTGGCTGAAACTCAGGAAAAAAAGGACAGTTTATGACCTTTGGAAGAAGGGGCAACTCAGAAGGATTTCAAGGATGTCATGAGGTTTTGCAGGGTAAAAAATTAGAAGGGCCAAAGACGAACTAGAACTTAACCAGGTGACTGCTATAAAACACAAAAGAAAATGTTTCTATAAATACATTAACATCAAAAGGAGGGCTAAGGATAATCTTCATCCTTTACTAGATGCACAGAGAAGCAGAGTGGTGAAGGATAAGAAAAAGGCTGAGGCACTTAATGCCTTCTTTGCCTCAGTCTTTAATAGTAAGATCTGTTCTCCTCCTGGTACCCAGCCTGCTGAGCTGGAAGATAGGGACGGACAGCAGAATGAAGCCCCCGTAATCCAAAGGGAAATGGTTAGTGACCTGCTACACCACTTAGACACCCACAACTTTGTGGGACCAGATGGGATCCAAGGGGACTGAGGGAGCTGGCAGAAGTGCTCACCAAGCCACTTTCCATCATCTACCAGCAGTCCTGGGTAACCAGGGAGGTCCCAGTTGAATTAATATTAGAAAATGTGAAGCCCATCTTCAAGAAGGGCCAGAAGGAGGTTCCAGGGAACTACAGGCCTGTCAGCCTGACCTCGGCGCCAGGGAAACTTATAAGCAGATCATCTTGAGTGCCATCACACAGCATGTACTGGACAACCAGGTGATCAGGCCCAGTCAGCATGGGATTATGAAAGACAGGTCCGGCGTGACTAACCTGATCTCCTTGTGTGACAAGGTGACCTGCTTAGTGGGTGAAGGAAAGGCTGTGGATGCTGTCTACCTAGACTTTTATAAAGCCTTTGACTCCATTTCACATAGCATTCTCCTGAAGAAACTGGCTGCTCACGGCTTGGATGGGCATAGGCTTTGCTGGGTGAAAAACTGGCTGGGTGGCCAGACCCAAAGGGTTGTTGTGAATGGAGTTAAATCCAGTTGGCGGTTGGTCACAAGTGGTGTCCCCCAGGGCTCAGTGTTGGGGCTGGTCTTGATTAATATCTTTATCAATGATCTGGACGAGGGGGTTGAGTGCTCCCTCAGTAAGTTTGCAGACAACACCAAGTTAGGTGGGAGTGTTGATCTGCTTGAGGGAAGGAAGGCTCTTCAGAGGGATTTGGACAGGCTGTATCGATGGGCAAGGCCAATTGTATGAGGTTCAATAAGGCCAAGTGCCGGGTCCTAAATTTCCGTCACAACAATCCCATGCAACGCTCCAGGCTTGGGGATGAGTAGTTGGAAAGCTCCCTGGTGGAGAAGGACTTGGGGCTGCTGATCAACAGCCAGCTGAAGATGAGGCAGCAGTGTGCCCAGGTGGCCAAGAAGGCCAATAGCATCCTGGCCTGGATCAGAAACAGTGTGGCCAGCAGGAGGAGGGAAGTGATTGTCCCCTTGTACTCGGTGCTGGTGAGGCTGCACCTCGAATACTGTGTTCAGTTTTGGTCCCCTCACTACAAGAAAGACATTAAGGTGCTGGAGTGTGTCCAGAGAAGGGCGATGAAGCTGGTGCGGGGTCTGGAGCACAGGCCTTATGAGGATTGGTTGAGAAAGCTGGGGTTGTTCAGTCTGGAGAAGAGGAGGCTCAGGGGAGACATTATCGCTGTCTATATCTACCTGAGAGGAGGTTGCAGAGAGGTGGGTGTTGGTCTCTTCTCCCAAGTGACAAGTGATAGGACAAGAGGAAATGGCTCAAGATTCTCTAGGGGAGGTTTAGATTGGATATTAGGAAAAACTTCTTCACTGAAAGGGATGTCAGACACTGGAATAGGGTCCTCGGGGAGGTCGTTGAGTGACCATGCCTGGAGGTATTTAAGAGACGTGTGGATGAGGCACTTAGGGACATGGTTTGGTGGTGGACTTGGCAGGGTTAGGTCTATGGTTGGACTTGATGATCTTAAAGGCCTTTTCCAACCTAAACGATGCTATGATTCTATAATATACAGGCACTTCTTTTCACTTTATGAAGTTCTGAGTATGTCACATTTCTTGCAATTTCACACTGTGCCTGAAATTACACTATTTTTTATGTTGTCAAACTCAAGTCAGATTTCATTCTAAAAGTTTTCTTTCAGCAGCAGTTTCGAATATATTTTTGAGAAATACTGTTGATTTAACACACTTAATTGTTATCTTCAATTAGATCTTAAAATATAAGGCAAGATAAATTGCGAGATGTCCTGCAAAACTTCATCCTTATTAAAGGCTGTGGCGTACCCTCTGTAGGCATGAGAACACAAAAGCCTTTGATCTCATTGTTTTGCAGTGGACCAAGGTATGTCTCCTACTCTTAAATATTTCCTTCTGCAGAGCCCACTCAGTTTGAGTTGGTGAGCAATATTACATCTCTGGCAACAGTTTTACTGCATTACTAATAAAATGTCCTTTGACTCTTTAACCACATTTGAGATCACGAGTAATCTGCAATTTGTGTGAGAGAAATACTCAGTGAAAAGCTGAAACCTTGGGGTTTTTTATACTATTTTTCATGCGTTTTCTATGTTTCCTGTTTCAAGTGCACATTTTCATTCTGCTAGCCACAGTACTGTTATAGTCGTGCCCATTGAAATATGAATCAGACAGCACCTATTAATCACATCATTAAGTCTCAGTCTTATGAACATGACTATATTAAAACAAAACAAAAATGAGGAAAAAAAAGTCCACATCAAGGAGAAAAGAAAAAAAATATTCACTTTTTCCTTCAATATCTTTTCTGACTCTGTATTTTATTTGATAAGAACTTGAAACTAAAATTATTTAGATCAATGTAGTGCCTCAATAATGTTGATCATTTCAAAATAAACTGTAGTGTTTGCTAACTGTATGGAAGCTTCTTTGCTAAGATGATATCATGAGCAACTCAAGAGTTGTTTGCTTGTTTGGCTTTTTATGATTTTATTTTCCTAACTTGATTGGAGATCTTAAATATTCAGAATTCAGTAAACATGAAGAAGTTTAAAGGCAATATAAAAAAGAAATATAAAAAAGAAATTAAAACATAGAGTTATTTGAGCGCAAAAAATTCTTTGATATAACTGGTTCTTTGTAAGACAAAATAGCAATGAGCATAATGACAGCAACTCAAACATAAAATGCAAATTTATTTTAAGAAAAAATGTGGAAAGCCCTAGTGTAATCAGGCTTCAAAACTAATATCATATTACTTCTAAAGATTTCAGCTTATCTTGGTTGTCAGCTGTATTGTGCCATATAATAGCTACAGGTTCCTGTTTTGTATAGCATACAAAAAAGCTATGCACAATATTTTCCCTCTCATGTCTTGTTTGATTTATCTACTTATTGTTTGATTAAAATTCCAGAATGTTGGAAAAAAACCCTCAAATACAGAGCAGCAGACCACCAATAACAAAACCATGCCACAAAACTTGCTATATCTGAGCAAAGTTTTATGGATATGGTTAACTGTAAACACATGAGTAATATCAGCCTACTCCATCCAGCCTCAAAACAAACATTTGATTCTTCCTGAAGTCAGAAATGTTACAAATCTTAGGTGACTTCGCAATTTGCCAAAATCAATGAACAATACGTCAGCAAAAATGATAAAGTCTTATATTCAGTATCTTCATGTGCATAGAAGGACATATAAAAGGCAAGCTGAAAGGGTCCAGACATCCACTGATTTTAAATTATCTGCAAGAACTCAAGAAATAGGTCTAAGCATTATTTTGTCAGTGTAGACATTATTTCAGCAGTTTGGACATTAAAAAATTTTTTTAATATTTTGTTATATTAGCAGATTTTTTTGAGTAAAGTATTTGCTGAGCCAGACCTTCTACAATAATTTAAATTAGTTTCTTAACTAAAATAAATGTTTTTCAACTAAGTACTCAGCACCTGAGTCATGGGAATCTCTGATGCAGGCTCGTTCTAAACTTTGGGTCATTTATGTTTTCTTTTTTCTTTTGAAAAAAAAATACTTTGTAAAGTGCAGAGAAATTATTTGCACAAATTTTATCAGGCTTTTTGGGGGAAAAATTCCACAAGAGAAACATGGCCAATGAAAAAGAAATAGGAGATTAAACATCTGAATCTGATGATGTATAGGATCATCCACACATATCAAATTCACTACAGTGTGAGTTGAATGAATTACATATCTAAAAATTGTTTTCTAAAGAGTGCTGAAAGACAACACATCTGATAACCTTGAAAATGCTTCAACCTGACAAAAGTCAGTCCACTTTGGGTCCCTGGTGCATATTCTGATTTTAATGGTGAGATTTTTTTTGTTACGAATAAAGCATTTATTGCTTCATTTTCAACCAGTTAACCCTTGTTATGAGATCTCAGGGAAAAAAAAAAAGCCTAACTACATCGAATGGATGAAGAACATATTCAGAGAAATAATTTTTGTTACTAATTTAAATCACAGTAAGCAATTGGCAGCCATCATCTTGAAGGTGAACCCTGCTGATATGGAGCCTGACAGCTCCCAGCTTTGTCAGTGTTGATGGGTACCTGCAAGAGCAGGAACCGAAACCCAGCCGCTTGCTCATAAGCAAGAGTGCCGGGGATGCTGTCTGTGCTCCCAGCAGGAGTGGTCAAAGCTTCACCCAGAGTCCCTGGCATTGCAGGATTTCCTCTGAAACATCCCCTCCAAGCTCCTCAAGACCTCTATGAGGAGTGGATGAGTATCCTGCAGAAGACCAGGAGACAGGAGAAGCTGACAGGACTGAAAAAGTAAGTGTGGCAAGCATTCTGCCTACTCTGTAGGGACTGGCAGAGGACAGGGACTTGCCTGCAAAGTGATGGCCTCCTTAAAAAAGCTGTGTTTTCTGCCAGACACATCTTGTTGCTGTGAGGTGGGGTTTTGGGGGAAAGTGGCACAGAAAAGCATTTCTCTCCTTGGAGCACTTCCTCAATGCATTGGGGGTTGCCCCACAAAATGACTCTTGCCAGAATGGCAGGGAGAGAGGTGGCCATATCTCAGTGAAGGCAGTCCCTCTGCTGTAGACCAGGTGTGGCCAGGGAACCTTCCCTCAGGTGGACTTGGGTGATTTCAGCCTGGGAGACCTGTGTTGCCAACATCTACTCTGAAACGTTGTGTTCCTGTTCCTTCAGGGTGGCCAGCAAGTTGCCCAATGCCAGCCTCCGGCTGCTCAAGAGCTTGCTGCTCAGCATCAGCAGGAATGCCAACACCAGCAGGATGACTATTGAGAATGAGGCCATCTGCCTAGGGCCAAACCTCCTGAGCCCAGCTGAGGAGCACATGTTCTCCCTGGATGTCCTGCTGCAGGTGTCAGGGAAAGTACACTGTATTTACCAGCCAGAAAATCAGTCTTCCAGGCCCACACGAGCCTTGCTATTCAGAGGTACCTGGCTGCCTCATCTCTTCAGCAAACACTTGTTGAGTAGCTGCTGGGAAGAGCAGCCCCACAGCTGCAGCTTTCTGTGCAAAAGTGAGGATCAGGAGTGGGAGAGGCTCTTTGACCCATTTTCAGCCACTGGGATGGACACCAATGGTTTTCTGTGTGCAGGTGATGCGGCTGGTGGAGTTCCTCATTGAGCACCACAGGGAACTCTTTGAGGAGGAGGTGGCTGGGCTTGCCGGTGCATCAGCTCAGGAGTCACCAGCACCAGGGGTGGAAGCAGAAACAGCAAAGGTATGTCAGGTCCACCAACAGCTTGACAACACGAACCTCTCCCCTTAGAAGGTGGGACTAATGCTGCAGGGATAAGTAAGGTCATTCACCAGCCTGCAGCTCTGCAAAAGTGCAAACTAAGACTGAGACAAGTTGGCCATCGCACTTTGTGGGAAGATCCTACCAGAACTGGCTCAGCTGAGCTGAGCAAACCCATCCAAGGGATCTGTCTTTCAGAGCTAAGGTACCAAGTGGGCAAACCGTCACTTCCTGTTCCAGGTAGGATCTTGCCACCTGCTAACTTCTACATGTTCATTGTAGGTGCCTCCAGTCACTCCAGGAAGCATGGCAGACTCCCCCATACGGCCTGAACACCTGAAGAGCTTGTTTGGGGAAAGAAGGTAAAATGAATGAGCTTTGATTAAGAGAAGAATTAGTTCAAATTTTTATCATGGCTTTACCTCCCTAACAGTATTATTGAATGGAGAAGTCGCCAGGCTATTGACAGGAACAAGAAAAACAAAGAAATATAAAAAGAAAAACAACCTGTGAAGAGGGAAGTGACGGCCAACCAGGTAAGAAAAGAAGTAAGTCAGAAACAGGCTTTTCCCTCTCAGGGATGGGCAACTGAGAAAACCCAAGCAGGGAGAGAGAAGGCGCCCAGGTGTGTAGCAGAGCCTGCTGTCCACCTTTCAAAAATCTGAACGCTGCTCTGAGTATAGGAAATATTTCCATGATGCACAGAGATGGCCCCAGACAGGAAGCATGCACCTGCCCTTGGGAGAACGTGTATGTCAGGAGAAACATACCACTCCAGTGTTGTCAGTTTTCATTTTGCACTTGTTGAAGCTCTGTTTGTGCAAGGCTGAGCAGACACCCCAGCAAGCTCACAAGACTCACAATTTTGAGCTCTTTGACCTGCTACCTACATAAAGACGCAAAGTCCCACTTTTCTGTTCATGTCAGCTGGCAATCCTAAGGCTGGCTGGTGTTGTCTGAATCCCAAAGATGCAGCACGGATTTGTCCCAAGTACGTTTAGACACTGAGATATTGGCACCTCTTAAAAAGCTCATATTTCACCCGAGATAATTGAGGGAAATAAAAAAAAAACCAACCACCACAAATTAAAAAAAGCATGTTTTGCCTGCAAACCTCCCATTTTAGCAAGGGACAGTGAGGGATGCTGCTGCTTGGGTTTTGGAAAGGACTACATCACAGCTTCCCAGGGGCTCCCTGCCAAGCCCTGCTGCCTGGCAAAGGGGCACTGCGCACCTCTGTCCACTTGCAGTGTTCTGAGGTGTTGAGCATGGACCAAAGCAATACTGTAGTTGCTGCCAGTAAGGGTTCTCCCTCTTGTGCCTGGTATCACCCCAAAGGAAGGGAGAGAAAATCATGCCTGTTCCCGCCTTTATAGTTTCATTGAGGCTTTCTGACCGTCCTTGTAAGGTGCTGCTCTGGCTGGCAGATTTACTTGCACACCCCTGTGTGGAGCAAGAAAGGACAACGTGGAGGGTCTGCCCACCAGGCGCCAGACCCAAGCACTTCCCCTGCTGCCACCACTGCTGCCACTCTCAGGCAGCCCTGCACTGCCCACACACCCATCCCACCCACCGCCCGCAACAGGAAAAAGCCTCTCACAGGAGTGATTAAGACCTGTATTTATTTTCCATTTCCATACTTTTTCTAGTTATTCTGTAACCAATACAGTAATTCCAGTATTTATTCTATTTGATTCTTTGTAAGAGTTAAAACATCCAGGTCATCAAGAGGGCTGACCTAAGGTGATTTGGACCCGACTACCTACCATGTGACAGTGTCCATAACTTGGGTTAATCACAGGCTGTCCTGTGAAAGAAGGATGCACAGCTCTTTCACCTGTCACCTTTAAAGCTTAGGGTTTTGTGCATGAGGACCTTATTTACCTTTCTTTTCAGTCGCTCATTGTTTTAGCATTGTTTCTAAGGAGGAAAAGATCCTTTCTGTATATTTTATCTTCCCCCTCCCAAGCCAGCAGAAATCAGTTAGACCATCTTCCAGCTGAGACTATGAACACATCTGTTGGAGTTTTGATCATAAAAATCCAGGTCATAGTCTGGGCGAAGCTTCTGAAATAATGCACAGGTATTTGTGACTACCACATAGGCAGTAAAAATTATTCATGATATAATAACATTCTATTTTTTTAATTTAATTAGTTTTAAAGTGTCAAACCCCAGTATATTGGGTACAGGTGTCAAGGTGATGGCAGTAGGGGGCTGCAGGGTTGGCGTCTGTGAGGAGAGGCAAAGGATGCCCGAGCTGGACAGTCAGTCAGTTCCAACAGACCCACAGCAGGGCCCAGCTGAGCCCCTCAGCCAAAATGGTGGCTCCTCAGGGAAAATGTATTTAAGAAAGGGGAAAAATACCACAGAATGTGGCAGTTTAAGGTCGAGGTGATCTAGACATCTATCTGCCAGTAGTTAACCACACTGTAGCCAGAGTGCTTGAATGTCATGTGTAGTCATACCTCTAATAGCCCAGTTCAGAGCCCAATTGCCTAAGTAAGCTTTCAGAAAAGTTAAGTTTCAGTTCAGTTGCCAAATTGTGCACAGATGAGATCAACTATTCTTATATACCATTGTCCTGCTGTACACATAGTGATCTCCAACAGAGGAACAAACAGAAATCAAAGGCCAGGTGAACCTTTTCAGCTAAACCTATCAGGGCTTATCTCTAACTTAATTACATATATGCATTTTTGGCAAACCGCAAGAAGCTGGGAGTGGACACAGCTGGGACAGCTGACCCCAACTGACCAGAGGGATATCCCATACTGTATGGTGTCATTCTCTAGGGATAAAAACTGGGGGGAGGAAGGAGGAAAGGAGTTATGGCATTTGTCTTCACAAGTAATAGCTGCGCATGATGGAGTCCTACTTTCCTGGAGATGGCCCTAAACACCTGCCTGCCAATTGGAATGAATCCCTTATTTTGCTTTGCTTGTGCGCATAGATTTTGCTTTCCTTATTAAACTGTCTTCATCTCAACCCACAAGTTTTCTTACTTTTACCCTTACCATTCCCTCCCGCATCGCACTGAGGAGGAGCAAGTGGCAAAGCACAGCATCATAGTAATTTTAAAATTGTACCAGTTTGTGCAAGTCACACCAAATAATCTGTACACTCAATGACTTTTGATATATATACTTCAAAAAAATCTGAAGAGATTCTGTTTGTTTTAGTGTAAAAGGAAATTAATACTAATAATACTAAAATAATAATAATAAAAATTACTTCGTGTAGTAAAGCAAACCAGTTTCACACTCACTAATAATTATTTTCAGTTCTGAATTCTTTTCAGCAGTTGCATAAATGGTATATTAGCCTTTGGCAACTATATTGCTGTCAGTTGCCTCTGATCTCTTTAGGTTAAAATTCGTTCTCATCAAATCTACACGTTATTTTAGTACCTAGAGTACCAGAGCAAGTTAATAGCACAGAAAATGCAACATTGAATAAACAAAGTTACACAAAAATACACAGCAAATACTCTAATTTGATGTCATGCATAATTTTTCTTACTGTGTTTTTAATGCATATCTTAGTTTGAGTATCCCCTGTGTCACACAGAAGAAGAATAGAATCATAAAATCATCCAGGTTGGAAGGGACCTTAAAAGATCATCTGGTCCAATCTTTTGTGGGAAACAGAGCCTAGATGAGATTATCATGGTGAATGGAGTGAAATCCAGTTGGCAGCCGGTCACAAGCGGAGTCCCCAAGGTCTCAGTTTTCGGACCTGTCTTGTTTAATATATTTATCGATGATCTGATGAGGGGGATCGAGTGCGCCCCCAGCAAGTTTGCAGATGACACCAAGTTGGGTGGGAGTGTGGATCTGCTTGAGGGTTGGAAGACTCTGCAGAGGGATCTAGACAGGCTGGATCAATGGGCCGAGGACAATCGTATGAGGTTCAACAAGGCCAAGTGCCAGGTCCTACACTTTGGTCACAACAACCCCATGCAATGCTGCAGGCTTGGGGACAAGTGGCTGGAAAGCTGCCTGGCAGAAAAGGACCTGGGGGTGTTGATTGACAGCTGGCTGAAGATGAGCCAGCAGTGTGCCCAGGTGGCCAAGAAGGCCAACAGCATCCTGGCCCTTTTGTTACTTTTCTTTCTTACTTTTAGCACCTTTTTTGTATACCACCTTAGTAATATTCTAAACTCATTGAAGGAAAGTGTTTGTCTGTCTGATTAGTTTATATTATGCAATAACAGCAGTTATTCAAAGTTAAAGTGTAAAAGGGTGGTGTCATTCTGCAAACAAAATAAACACTAAACTGAGAGTCAAAACTCTTAAGTGGGGCAGAGGTATGTAACTCATCATTTTTCTTGGAACAAGGAGAGTGACATTCCTTTCCAAGTCTTTTTTTAATTCTACTTTTTTTAGTAATTTTTAATTCCTGTAATTTTTAATTCCTGTAAAAAAATGAAAATAAATATATCCTATATCCTAACTAATGTCCCTGATCTTCAGAAAAAAATACATATATTGTTCATTTTCTGTACAGTTTACCATTTACAGCACTATTTTTCAGTCTTTGCAGAAAAAAACTGCCATTTAGAATTTTAAAGAAACTTCACATATCCCTGAGAATTGTACTGACAATGTGTGTAATTTATTGGATTTAAGATCTATTGCAGTCTGGGAAGCGGATACAGTTCTGAAACTAAGATGTATTCATGTATGCCTATACACAAGCTTTTCAACAGCCAGAGCCCAAATTTGAATCTAAATATTTCAATATTCTTCTTAATATTCTTATTCCAACCCCAAAAATATTTCAGATTGTTATACTCAGGTCTCTAGAGAAGCTTTTGTGCTTTGTGTAAATGAGAAAAACTCACAGGTTAGTTTCATGCTTCTTTTAATATTGCTGTTTATTTCTATTTTTCTAGAGAAGTGCTTGTTTGTTCTTAAAAATTCAGCACAACACAGACAAGTAAACTTTTCTTTTAGTATTTTGTTTCATTCAGGATACCTTAATCTTTATTTGAAGAAAAAGGCTTTTCTCAGGGTAGCTTTCAGTATTCCAAAATACTGGGTTTTTTACATTATGTCATATTGGATCAACCAATTTCACAAAACAGTGATGAGACGTGTCAAGTAGGGCAATACATGACATAAAGAGGAAATTATAACATCCCTGTTTCTTTCTGATTTTCTGAATACTGAAATAGAAAAGTAAGTTAAGAAACTTTTTCTTGGGCTCATCAAAAATCAGAAAGGAGAAAAGTTTGGAAATTATGTAGAGTTTTGGAGACAGTTATTTCGTTCTTCTGACTGAACTTCCAGAAAATATTAAACACAGTCCCCAGAAGCTTTTAAGAGATCAAGCAGACTAGATTAGTGAGACAAATCGTGGAAGCATAGAATGGTTTGGGTTGGAAGGGACCTTAAAGATCATGTAGTTCCAACCCACCTGCCATGGGCAGGGACACCTTCCACTACACCAAGTTGCTCAAAGCCCCGTCAAACCTTGTGGTGAACACTTCCAGGGTTGGGGCATCCACAGCTTCTCTGGGCAACCTGTTCCAGTGCCTCACCACCCTCCTAGTGAAAAATTTCTTCCTTATAGCTAATCTAAATCTACCCTCTTTCAGCTTAAAGTCATTACCCCTTGTCCTATCACTATACGCCCTTGTAAAATGTCCCTCTCCAGCTTTCTTGTAGGCCCCCTTCAGGTACTGGAAGCTGCTAGAAGGTCTTCCCAGAGCCTTCTCTTCTCCACGCTGAACAACCGCAACTCTCTCAGTCTGTCCTCACAGGAGAGGTGCTCCAGCCCTCTGATCATCTTCAAGGCCCTCCTCTGGACTTGCTCCAACAGGTCCATGTCCTTCTTATGTTGAGGGCTCCAGGTGGGGTCTCACAAGAGTGGAGTAGAGAGGGAGAATCACCACCCTTGACCTGCTGGTCACACTTGTTTTGATGCAGCCCAGGATACAGTTGGCTTTCTGGGTTGCAAGTGTGTACTGCCGATTCACGTTGAGTTTCTCGTCAACCAACACCCCCAAGTCCTTCTCCTCAGGGCTGCTCTCAATCCATTCTCTGCCCAGACTGTATTTGTGCTTGGGATTGCTTTGACCTACGTGCAGGACCTTGCACTTGGCCTTGTTGAACTTCATGAGGTTCACACGGGCTCACCTCTCAAGCCTGTCAAGGTCCCTCTGGATGGCATCCTCCCCTCCAGCGTGTCGACCTCACCACACAGCTTGGTATCATCAGCAAACTTGCTGAGGATGCCCTCAATCCCACTGTCCATGTTGCTGACAAAGATGTTAAACAGCGCTGCTCCTAGTACCGACCCCTAAGGAACGCCACTTGTCACTGGTCTCCACTTGGACACTGAGCTGCTGACTGCAACTCTTTGAACACAACCTTCCAGCCAATTCCTTATCCATCAAGTGGTGCTCTTTTATAGATTGTTTCCTACAGCATAAAACAAATATTTAATTATAATATCCTTGTCTTTAAAGACAAGAGGTCTGGTTTTTTGATGTCTTTCAGAATATTTTTTCCTCTGTTCAGAAAATATTTATTATCAAATACCTGGTTTAGGACTGTTTCATGGTGACAGACATGGTATGGCAATATGTCAAATATGTTAAAATTTCAAAATCAGATACAAGGATAGAGACAGTTGGCTCATTTTTGGTCTCCCTAAATAGTGTCTCTGAATAGTTTTCCAAACCAGAAGTAAAATTGTTCAGTGTGGATGAATTTGATGGAATGTAATTAGCTCAGTGTTTTTGCAACTAAATATTTTGATGAACCCCTTGTCTCTTAGCAACTTCAAATAAAATTCTGCTCCTGTGAGAAATTTCTCAAAATCTATACATACTCATTTAGCATAGCCGGGTTGTAATGCTGAGAAATACCATCTCCTGTGCTTATGGTCAGGTCATTTTATATCTTGTCTAAAAAAATTGCATGAAATTTTGTTTTGGTTATGCACAACAACAGCATATTTTTCCTAGCATTTTGTTCATGTTTTCTTTGAGCATTTCAGTAGTAGCTACAAAAGGATATATTTTCCCATTCAGGAAAAAGCATATTCTACAAAAGATAAACAGAGCTCCTCAGGAAAAAAGTCAAGCAGTCAGGGAATAATAATAATAATAATGTTTAACTGCTGACAGCATGTATATTTATGGCTCTAATGTCTTCAGGCAAAAAGCAAAAAAGTAAACACAACCCCCCTAATCAAGAATTGGTTAGTACAGTTAATTACAGCTTTTATTGATAAAAGGTATGTAAAGACAAGAAGTCAGCTTCTTAAATAAGCTTTATAAGCTTCTGTTGCACTTCGTTGGTTTCAATTGCATCATAACACTTTTATGTCAAATGAAAACCAGCATAAACTGAACTATTAGAACACAAAAATACATTACTGAGTTTTGTGTAGCAACGAAAAATGTATTTTGAGATGTGCCTTCATTTATGTTAAGTACTCACTGTGATGAGGTATTAAAAAGCTAAAGAGTCCTTTGTAACCATAGTCAAGTACTAAGGAGATGTTTGCCAGTATTACACGAACACATAAAGGAAAGTATGCCTTAGTGAGTCCTTAAAAATTAAACACTTAAGGAATGTAGTGCTTCAAAATTTTTATCTATTTTTGGATCTCAGATTTTCCTGATAAAGATTTTAGTAGGAAATGGTACATACTATAAAAACAAACAGAACATTTCATGATCACATGACCAGTTTCTACCAGGATGCATCCCTGTGCACCAGGAATTTTCTTCAGGGAATGTAAACATCCTCGTGACTTACTTAGGCAAACTAATCAGTTTCTCAGTTAACTAGGAAAAAAATGAGAAGATTTTATTTCATATTTTTTCCTTTATTTTTCAGAAAAAAATCTGTAAAACTTGGAGTGGATAAAAACAATGCTTGCAAAAAAGTTGAATGGGCACAGATATTTCTAAAGCTTCAGTGAGATTCTTAATGACATTGATCCAGTATTTTCCTATGAACTCAATTGTATTTGACATCACCACCGAGTTAATGAGTGGCATTTACAACATCAGGAAATGTTTCATAGTGTATCCTTTATACGAGTTTTTTGTTAATCTAACATATTTCAGCATTAAAAGTTTAGAATTTTGATTTTGGAGGGAAGACTATCATACAAAGGAAAAGCTTACTGTCACACAAGGCTTACAAAGGAAAATTAAGATTCTGAAAATATGCATTGGGCTAGATAATCCTCCTGAACTAAGGAGTATAAATAGAAATTTGGCAGTATGATCACAGAAAACAAGATGCACAATTAAGATGTCAGGTTTAGATTTCAATATGTCAAAATTTTCAGTATGACAATAGTCAGCAGTTTTTGTTACTGTTTCCTTATGTTTCTCATCTCTGCACCTGATAACAGAAGTGAACAGCTGAGCTTTGTGACATCACTATTAACAACAAGAAAAATAAAAGGATTATCACCAATTCGGTAAAGCAGTCACTTCAGACAGGATATGCCAAGTTCTTCAACTTATGTTTTCACTTAAAAAGTACAGGGACTGTAGGGTTTTTTTTAAAAAGAAATTAAGTAGAAATTGATTTATCTTTAAAACCTGATACAGTTGCTCATAAATTTCCTAATAAAAATTGCCATATTATTGATGGGGCATAAGGATATATATTTTTTTTAAATTCAGCTTTCATAGTTAAGAAAGCCAACATGGCTTCACTAAGGGCAAATTGTGCCTGAGAAATTTTGTGGCCTTCTAGGACTATTTTAAATACCAACAATAGTTTTGGCCTCAACAATGGCAACGGTAAAAATATTTCTCTAAGATACTGCTCCCAGAATAGAGGCAGGTAAAGCTACACTATAGCTAAGAGAGAAGGGATTGTGGATGATATTGCAGGTTGCAGATCAGGGAAATATAAAGACCCACAACATGAGACACTTCAGGCTTTAGAGCATACTTGATAAATTCACTCAGATAATAGATGATAAAGTATCAGTGTTTGTGGAGTTTTTGATATGTTTTTTATATCAAGTGTCAAGTTCTTGACACACCATTTGTTCTGAAAAAAACTTGCTTTATCAATAGATTTTGCAAAATTAATATATAGAATCACAGAATCACTAAGGTTGGAAAAGACCTGTATGGGGACTCCACACTTCCCTGGCCAGCTTATTCCAGTATAAATATATAGTATATGTCATCTGTTTTGTAAAACAAATATTTGATGTTTCAAGGATCTTTCATCATCAATAGAACTAGAAACCATAAAGGTATTGCTTTCATTCATTCTTACCCAAGGAAAAAAAATCTCCAATGTGCAATAAAAATATAGACACTTCAAATGCTACACTTCATATACTACTCAAAAGTAGCCTTATCTTCAATGGCTGTAGCCTTCCATTTTCCCAGTTAGAGACGAAACTTGTCTCACAGTCTTGAACATCACTGTGAACTCCTTTCTACCTCCAACCTGCTCATCAGACCAGTTTCCAGTATAGCATTTTATGTTTCATTACCATGACCTATTGCACTGGTTTTGACCGGGATAGAGTTAATTTTCTTCATAATAGCTAGTATGGGTCTATGTTTTGGATTTGTGGCCAAATCAGTTTTGATAACACAGGGATGTTTTCGTTATTGCTGAGCAGTGCTTACAGAGAGTCAAGGCCTTTTCTGCTTCTCACACTGCCTCACCAGTGAGTAGGTGTAAAAAACAGGATGTGTGGCCTATTACATATGCTTTAAACAAGCTGTTTTTGCAAGTCAGTTTGAAAAAGGGAAGCAGTGAGCTTTGCAGAGGCAGGGTGGTATCATCTCCTACCTTAACTTCCCCATTTTGATTTGAGACGCATGCTCAAGGAAAAGGTCACATCGCGGCCACAACCGAAGGAGGGGTATATTGACCACCAAGACCCCCCACACCCCCAGACTCATTCTGAGAACATTCCAAGTACTCAGAAGGCACTCATTTTGAGAACGTTCCAAGTGCTCCAAGTAAATAGTGCACCTGCGTGTCAAGACTCTGCCTGAAGGGATGATCCCAGGAAGAAAGAGACTTTAAAAGTTGCCAGGACAGACTGGGCAATGGTACCCCACTATCCATGAAACATGAACCAGACACTACGCAGGATAAGACATCGCTGGAACCTAGGGTGGTGATATCTTTCTTTCTTTTCTATTTCTCGTTTTCTCTTCTCTATTCTTCCTTCTTTTTCCTTTTACCCATCGTTTGAGAATTATATAACTATAGAGGTAGTCAGGGATATTCTATCACTTTTGTCTGCAACCAATAAAGGTTTTTCTATGGAATCTCCTGGTAGCTTAGTGTTAATCTTGCCTTTATTTGTCCATGGGGGATCAAGCACCTAAACACAACTTGTGTTTTAACCCAGGGCTTTAGGACTCAGGTTGAGACAGTAGACTAGAGGTGCACAAGAATTTGGGATGGGACACAGCTGGGAGACCTAACCCCAACTAACCAAAGGGATATCCTATATCATATAACGTCATGCTCAGCAATAAAAGCTGGGGAAAGAAGGAGGGAGGTGGGGACATTCGCAGTTATGGCATTTGTCCTCCCAAGTAAGCGTTACGCGTGATGGAGCCCTGCTTTCCTGGAGATGGCTGAACACCTGCTTGCCGATGGGAATTAGTGAATGAATTCCTTGTTTAGCTTTGCTTGCATGCACAGCTTTTGCTTTTGATATCAAACTGTATATATCTCAATCCATGAGTTTTCTCACTTTTAGCCTTTCAATTTTCTCCCCCACCCCGCTGTGGGGGAGTGAGCTGTATGTGGTTTAGCTGCCTACTGGGGTTAAACAACAACAGCTGTATTCCTCACTCTGGTTCATAGTATTCTAAGAGACATCCTGAAAGCTTTCAGCCTCCATGCTGTCAGGCACTCCTACCCCTCTGCATTGACTTGTGAATGATTTTTGAAAGGGCAGCACTGCTACTGGAAGCCAGGTACCAAGGTACTCAGTGCTATCTGCTCTCTTCCTGTGCTGAATGGACAAGCAGAGGTAGCACCTTTGAAAAATTCTAAGAGGAGGAGTCAGATTTTCACATCAGAAGATCTTGTGCAAATTAGCTAACCATGAATGACATGACTGCATCTCCAAAAGTGGAGGAAAACTGTTGTCAAGGGCTGATGACAAATTAAAATTAAAATTAAAATTAAAATTAAAATTAAAATTAAAATTAAAATTAAAATTAATGGTGGTGATTTGAATGGATCCATTTATTATTTTGCTCACCTACAAAATTAATTTCAGCATCAGACTCTGGGACCTTGATCCACAAATTACTCCAGTGAAAGTGAAATAATCGTGCTAATTTATTTTTGCTTTAGCTCATGTCCTAAGTACACATTTTAAATCACAGTCAGCTGAGTGAGTTATGTAAAAGTGAATTGATTTCTTACAATATTTATTCAAAACCCACCTCAAACAAAGATGCAAGTTAACACCTAACATCATTCTTCAAATTACAGCAAATCCAATATGTATCAGATCAACACCTAAAGATTCCCTAGAAAAAACATTCTGCTTCTAATCTGCGTATATTCCTCTTTTCTGCAAAATGAGGATAAATGATATGAAGAATAATTGCTGTGTGAAGAATGTGTAACGCAAAATGCTTGAAGGTTTTCTAGACCTGCCAGTATGATTACTACTATTACAAATTGATGCCCCTTTTGCATTTCATGTCTTAAAGTGAAATGTTACCTGAAGATGTTCATGCAGGAAAACCGGTATCCTCTTTAATTTCCCAAATGTCTGGGGAGAGAAAAAGAATATGAAAAGACATCTGGTGAAAAAAATATAGTCACATATAGTTTATACCATCATCCTTTGAGGGAACTTGTGCTAAAAGATTTTCAGAAACTGCTGTAGTCATAGTTATTAGTTATATTAACCTGCTAATTAGGGAATCTGCAGAGGTTTTGCTGCAAAGGCAGTTTTCACTGGTAAATTGTGTTAGAAGACAATATTTCTTAAAATGCATCAAGATAATTAATAAAAACAAAATACATCCACAAAACTCTGTCTTTGTACTAGAAAAATCAGGAGTTCTAGGCTACTTCCTGTGAGGCTGGGTAACTCTTTTCAACCCTGATGCCATCAATCGCATCCTGGAAATCCTGGTACAGTCTTTGTGGTTAACATATGAGAGAATGGTCTTGAATCCCTAACCTACAAGGCTGATGCAGAACTACCGAAAAGTGCTGAAAGTTTGAGACTGTGTGTAAATGAATACGTCAGAACACCTAACTATATTACAGCATAGGACTCCACTTGAAGTACCTGTGTCCACACGTATGTATGAGTCATTGTCCTGAAAGAACTGGTTCATTACAAAACCTACAGTTGACTAAAGAATTACAGTGATCGCTATGTAGCATTCAGTCTATATCCCAAAAGACTTCCTGTTACTTATATTTGTCAACCACACACTAGCATATTAGATAAGAATAGAGAGTGGAAGTATAGAGCATTTTTTTTCCTCCAACTTTCTTTTTTAACTCTTTGAATTTAGCCAGAGTCTATTTTCCGTTCTGCATCCATGAATTTATATAAAAATACTTTTCTTTTTTTGGCAATTTCATTTCTGCTCTCTCTGATTTCCTTTTTTTGTTCAATTCTCAAACTCCTTATCAACAAGTATATTGAACTCTCAGAACTGATAAGAGTAGAGATATTCTTATATTAATACATACATATATAAATCTATGTTTGTATGTATTTATAAGTATATATACATATAATTGCAGAATTTTAAAAACCTTTAAATTAGTCTTTTAAGTATTCCACAGCCTGTCCTCGTTAGTCACAACTTCCCCTCTGCAACAAAACAGTAATAACATGTATTTCACATCCGTGTTGTGATACTGTTTCAGTTTAAGAAGACACAGAATTATCCAAGTGCTCTTGTTACCATATATGATACATAGCGCAGACACCTCTGTTGTGTGCTAGATACTCTCCACATCAACAACTGCTCTGGTGTCATGCATTTCATTTGCGGTAGTGTCCTGTGTATTCCTTCTTCCTTCAGAGACTACCTTTATTTACTTGTGTTTTATATTTGCTCATTTGAGAGCTGTAGGTTGTTCTTCTCCTTTTCACAGGAAGAAAAGCTGTACAGTACCCCATGGTTCAGCACAAAAGAGGCTTAACTAGGCTGCTGTTTTCTGAAATTTTCCATGGTATTCCATAATGAATCATCTGTATAGTCTTTTA